>NW_008795122.1:602739-605732 GCF_000699145.1 Aptenodytes forsteri | reverse complement strand
CTGGATTTAACTCCATTCACCACAACTCTTTGGACCCAGGCATCCAGCCAGTTTTTTACCCAAAGAAGAGTACACCCGTCTAAGCCATGAGCAGCCAGTTTCTCCAGGAGAATGGTGTGGAAAACTGTGTCAAAGGCTTTACTAAAGTCTAGGTAGACAACATCCAGAGCCTTTCCCTCATCCACTAAGCGAGTCACCTTGTCATAGAAAGAGATCAGGTTGGTCAAGCAGTACCTGCCTTACATAAACCCATGCTGACTGAGCCTCAACAACTGGTTGTCCTGTACGTGCCACACGATGGCACTCAGGATGATCTGCTCCATAACCTTCCCCAGCACCAAGGTCAGGCTGACAGGCCTGTAGTTCCCTGGGTTCTCAAGAAAACCTCTCCATAACTGAATAAAATCTTGCAACAGTCTTCACAGAAAGCATCTCCTATGGTTTTCGACACCAAATAACAATGGAATAACAACAGATACAGTTTTCCAAACCAGCTCAGCAGGAAAGCTGATAGACACAGAGGTAACACACTCATACACGCTCTGTGAGATTCTTACCTTCAAGAACTGGATTTGACTGCAAAAGTTGTTCTTTTACTTGATTAACCTCTGCCCCTTTTCCACACACAGCAGCTACATATGACATGACAAGTTTGCTCGCCTCTGTGGGGGGAGAGCAAAATAAAACAGTGATAAGTATTGGCAAATAGGCCATAAAATTATTTGCAGACTTGATCTTCATCACATTTTCACCACACCAGACAGGAACTGTAAGCACATTTCATTTCAGTTTTCTTCTACATTGTTGTACCATCTGGAAATGAGGAAGGAGCATAACCTGCTATGAGACCCATGCCGTTACATCAGCAGCCCTATTAACTTAAATACCTAGAGCCCTCCCAAGCTAAAGAAGCCACCAGTGGATATGGCACATTACCCGCTATTGTTTCATTTAGCCTCACTAAGAGGCATTCAGTGAGGAAAGAACATTATCCCTAGCTGACACGTTGGAAATGTTTTAATCTACCCTGAAAAAATAGGCCCAAGCAGTTTCAAGATGCAAAATTCAATCAGTTTATATCAGCAGATACACAATAAGTGTAAACATACAACACTATACACATGTAATTACAACTGTAAAGTACACCACAAGTAAATAACTGCAATTCAACATCACATAACATTATGCAGTCTGTTTCAAAGTATAATGAATAGAGAAAGTGAAGCATTCATTTAAACAATGAAGCTAATTTGAAGGTACAAACTTTTAACAAAGTCTGGAACAATTTTTGGACTCTCAAAGCTGGGTTCATACGGGTGTCAATTACCCATATACAAATAGAAACAAATGTTAAATAATCCATCCAACCCTTATGTTTTTGCTGGTCAGGACAAAGAGCAGCTGAAAGAGGATTCTGTTTATAAACAGAGTCTGTGATGTTTAGTATGATGCAAGAGAGTGAAATTTGAGGCAATATCAGCTGATATACAATGTAATTACTAACAGCTGGAATCCCTATCAACTGAACACAGTGGTCATAAAAAACCCATTACTTGTTCTTCAGAGATCTGTTACAAATTTAAGGGTTTCATTTCAGGAAGGAACTGAGAAACAAGAAGTTATCCCTTGGATTTCGATTCTTTCCTATTTAATCAAATTTGTTTGCTAGTATTAAATTACTATCCCATATTGTAGAGAAAACTAGCAAACCTACAACACAGGAAGCAAGCAAGAAGCAAGAACAATAGGTGTGTCCCTAAGGCCTCCCACCTCCTTTAATCGCACCTCGAACCCAGATCTCATTTTTAAGAATCCATTCCCTTCAGAGCTTGAAATTACCAAATTATTTGATTTGAAATATTTCCTAAAACAGTCAACATCTTTAAGTAGAGCTACTCAATCATTGAGAGAAGAAAGCACTGAAGCAGCAAATAAGGTATTATAAAATAATATGCATTAAGACAACACACAATGACTTCAAGATAGGCTTTGAACATCACTGAAAGAAAATAAAGACCCTTTCTTTTATTAGGAACTCTGTTTGGTCCAGTAAAGACACCGGGAAGGGAATCATCACCTTAACATCTAAAAACGTTTAAATACACCACTCATTCTGGTAATGTACCATGTTTTCTTGCACAATGTTACTATCGAATAGCAATATAAACATGCAGCAAAACAAGAACAAAATTGGAAGTAAATTAAAAATACCCAACTGTTGACAGTTCAGTTTCAATTCTTCCAGCCCAAACACATCAAATGTTCTGGCTACCAAAAATCTAAATCAGTTATATAGGGTCTGTACTAAACAAGTTGGTTTCCTCAACTCCAGGAACTTCCTCCCCTGTCCCCCTCTTTTTTTTTTGCAATGGAAACCTGACTTCTCAGCTAATAGCCCCATTTCAGCAACAGTAGTTACATCAAATGTTAGAGAGAGAATAGCACAGATTCCAAGACAATTATTGACTTGAATTTCAAACCCTATATTATTTTTTACTTACATTTACAGAGGATTAATTCGTATTATGTTCCATATGGCTACGAAAATTACAGAACAGTCAAAATCTCTGTACAAATCTGAATCTACCAGAATATTCTCTACAAATAGAGAAGTTCAGAAAGTCAGCCACTGCTACACCTTTCAACTGAATAAATAAATGAATAACAGGTGGACCTCAGTTGTATAACTGGTAATTCACAGTTCCTGAGGAAATCAAGACATTAAACAATACCAATACAGAACTCCTTTCTAAAGTTTGAACTCCTAGACAGAATCCCTAACAATCACATTAATAAAAATTTGACTATTTTAATATACACTTTTACTGAACACACATGTGTTTTCATGTTACTGAACTGAAAAAAAGGATTATATTACAAGATTTCAAGACCTCTCAACTGGATGCCACTAATCAGACAAAGAAAAACAAAGATGAAGGCTACACTTTACATTTTCACAAAAGGCTTGGAAAGCAACTTCTTGTTACCAACTT
>NW_008795122.1:584247-602671 GCF_000699145.1 Aptenodytes forsteri | reverse complement strand
GCCAAGACAATTATTGACTTCAATTTCAAACCCTATATTATTTTTTACTTACATTTACAGAGGATTAATTCGTATTATGTTCCATATGGCTACGAAAATTACAGAACAGTCAAAATCTCTGTACGAATCTGAATCTACCAGAATATTCTCTACAAATAGAGAAGTTCAGAAAGTCAGCCACTGCTACACCTTTCAACTGAATAAATAAATGAATAACAGGTGGACCTCAGTTGTATAACTGGTAATTCACACTTCCTGAGGAAATCAAGACATTAAACAATACCAATACAGAACTCCTTTCTAAAGTTTGAACTCCTAGACAGAATCCCTAACAATCACATTAATAAAAATTTGACTATTTTAATATACACTTTTACTGAACACACATGTGTTTTCATGTTATTGAACTGAAAAAAAGGATTATATTACAAGATTTCAAGACCTCTCAACTGGATGCCACTAATCAGACAAAGAAAAACAAAGATGAAGGCTACACTTTACATTTTCACAAAAGGCTTGGAAAGCAACTTCTTGTTACCAACTTTAAGTCTTGCTCAGTATAAGCATACAAAGCTCCACGTTTTCTCAGATTCAAAGGAAAAATCTCTTAAATTACATGGAAACAGAGGTGTGCGTTTCTACCCGCTGTGTCTTTTGCATGTCACCTCAGTTTTAAATTGTTATTTCAGAAAAAAATGGCCTCTTTCTTTTTTAAGGTCTACCAAAGATATTCTGCAGTTATGCAATCCTCAGTTGATTTCTGCCATTCTAGTTTAAAAATCAGCAGCCATTTTCAAGGCAATTTCAGCTTTGCCTGAGAAACACAGTGTTCTGATACACAAGCCAATCTTAGAATTGCAGCTGAGCACAGCATGGAAATTTCATCAGGCTTTTGCAAAGTAATCAGCTACTATTATTTGTTTTCCTTGGATAAAGGGCATAATCCAGTTTAAATGTATATGTTTATTAAAAGACATGCAAAAGTATCACAGGATTGTCTTCCAGTCTAGAAGACCAAGAGCATTCATTTTTCTCCATCTTCATGTTTCCCACAGGGAGAGCCTAAAAGTTTTATGGCCCTTGCAATACTCTATCACAAACCAGCATTTCTTTAGTATGACTTTATATACTGATGAGGATACTGTACTAACACACGATAGGACTGCATCATGGTGACAATGTGAAAAAACACTAGGTTATATAAGTTCACACCTACAGCAACAAGCATGACAGCATCCATTTTCTGCAATCGCCAGACACAAAAAGATACCGGTATCTCTCAACTCTTACAGACTCTAGCATCACTTTGCAAGACTCCAAATAAGTCTGACTGTTTTTGAATAAGATCAAAACTGCTTATTACCTGTTTTTCCAGCTCCACTCTCTCCTGTAATAAGGATACACTGGTCTTTGTCCTGGTCCCTTAAAGATCGGTATGCTTCATCTGACAGAGCAAAGCTGCAAAGTAAGAAAGAGTCAATTGAAAATTAGATAAAACAAATACCAACAATAACTACAATCTGTCCTTCACATCCAGGCAGGGAAAAAAACAAAAACAAACCAACAAACCAGCAAAAAAACCACCACCAAGTCCTAATGTTCTGTACGTGGCGAAGCATTCACTTTTCAGAATACAAAGACCCACAGGAGCAAAATGGATACTTTTCCTCAGTGGCTTATTTAGACTTTCTCCAGGAACAAGCAAGCATAATCTCTAAGTTTTTCTAAAGACAGAAAGCTCAAAACAAATTCATAAACTTTCAGGGAAATTTAGGTAGTGTTCTTCATTGAACAAAATGTCATAGTCTTCATTGAGCAAAATGTCAATGCATCAACAGGACGTGTTCTGTCTGAAGACATTTAAGAAAAAGGAAACAGGAGAATCCTGAGCACTAACAATACCGTAAGCTGCAATTTCTACTTTGAAAAGTATGAAGAAGTCTCAGAACCTTATAAAATATTGAGCATTTTAAGCATTCAGGTATTGCTGGACTTTTGCATAAATATGCAGAAGTGTTTCCCAATAAGCGTGTTCTTAACTCAGTAAGGGTGATGTCATGCAGTGAAATTAAAGAATGCAGTAAGAATCAACAGCTTTCCTGTACCAAATACGTCTTTCCATGGAGCTCAGAACATCATGACCCTGAAACTACTGGGCTGCAATTTGAATCCAGAGGTGCTTTGTTGCCATGCAGCAACATATATTTTGGAGAAACACAGATGCGTTACTTATATTTAGTTTTCTTTAGTAGTAATTTTGAGACAGAGAAAGAGTAGTATTGATTTGGTTTCAACTGCATTTTTCAGTTCATGGAATAAAGGACTCTGGAAACTGAGCATTAGAACCCCTTGAAAAAACTTAAGCAAGTAGTATCTGAAAAAGGACATAAAAACAAAAACCAAATAAAAAGGCACACTTGCATTACACAACTTAAAAAATCTGGTAGCCAAACATGGCATATTTTTATATGAAATAAACATCCATTCAACAGACCAAGAGCTTTGTTAGATTACTGCACCTAGTAAAATATTTAGTGTTTGTATGTACTTAAAAGTGGATATTGTTTATTATTTACAGTAAACAAACCATGTATGAAAAATAGAAACGAACTCTCAGGTCAACATAAAATGCACAATCGTTGCAGGTTCAATGCATCTTCTAGAAACTCGATTCTTTATTCTATGACAGTTCAGGAGCTTTGCATTCAGCTGATAACTACAAATAGATCAAGTATTGGTTTTGAATAATGTAGCCATATAGTGCTTTCACAGACAACCACAGCCCTTTTATAGATAAGCAAGCTCTTTGTCATGAAACTAGTTAGGGGTAGCATGGACAACACAATGCAAGTAGTGAGAGCCACACAGAGCCTCTTCTAGAGGCTCCTATTGCTGCAGCTTGAAAGCTTCAAATATTAAACCTACATATACTCAAACTAGTTCATACTTATTTCTTTTTTGCTATCACTGTCCCTTAGCTCAGGCAGTTCCTCCTTCTGGCTTCTCTTGCCCAAAAAGTTTATGGCGAGCATGTCATATTGTCCCCAATTTAATCATCACATGCATGTGCAGCACCATTTATACTTCCTCATCCCTCATCAGTATTAGACTCATCTCATATTTGCTTATTTGGGGTTTGGTTTTGTTTGTTTGCTTGTTTTTATGGTTACATCATGTTATCAGCTCAGCCATCCTGCAAGAGACCACGTATCAAGTGAGTGGTATTCTAAAAAGGCTGGAAAACAGGGAAATGAAATACCTTATGGCTCCTTTACTACTAAATAATCACACCTTCCCCTCCCTCCCTAGTTCCTGCCAACGATGCTCATGTCATTGATTCTCCCCTCTTTGTGTCCCTCCTGTCCTCTTCTCTCCTGCAGCACATCCGCCTGTCTAGTTGTATGACCATCCCAGGGTTCCGCCTCCCTCACTGCTTTTCTTACCAACTTACATTGTCTAAGGCACTAAATTACAATTCTTCTCTCTGCACAGATGGTTGGACCATCCACTTCACCACCACAATCAAAGGCCATTAACTCCTTTTGATACATATACCATTGAACCCAAATTAAGGCTGATCTCTCAAAACTTAATACTGCTATGGTGATTGAAACATTTGAACTCAGTAGTTCAGCTGGAGGTGAAAATGTGTTTACGAGAAAGTAGCAGGCTGTAATGTTTTTAGCATTACAACAAAGTCAATTTGTGATGTGGCCAACATGCTGGAGAGTTAGCAAAAAAAATAATATTCTGCTGCTGCTGAGAGACCATGACACAATTTCTGGCATCCACACTACAGTAGCAATAACACTTTACCAGACTCTCTTACAGGACATATTTAGGAAATGAATAATATTTGTTGAACGCTGCTGCAGATATACTTGTAAATTGAAAAGTACAATGTGCGGCACTCAGAAAAGCTTATTCCAGCACACATTACATTCCTTTTTGCGGGGGGGCGGGAAGGGAGGGGGGCGGGGAGGCAGTAAGATGAAGAGGAAAGAAAAAAAAAGACTGCACTGAGCATTCATGGGCCATGTGAGAGAACATTAATACTAATGCTGTGGTTTCCATGGGTTTGATTCAGGAAACTGGCTTTCAGCAGGAAGGTAAGACTCTGAGATGCTTTTCCAAACTTACAGACTGGATGGCTCATTTTGTGCCTGCTGTCCTTCAAACAATCTCAGCCATCAACTAGTATTTCACTGTTGAAACAACTTTCTTGGCAGTAGTTTCACGCCAGAAAATGAAGTCAGCATCAAGCACAGAGGAAGTATTCTCTCTGTTGATATACTGAGTTATGAGTTAATCAGCTTAGTAACCATTCATCTTTTCTAATACACTGAATTTTAGTTTTCCAACAGCCCCTGTCAAAATATATTTTACTGCTTGATGTATTTATTAACTCTGCCTGCACTGCATAGTCAAAAACACCAAATCATGCTTTTTCTCCTCCCTCAGCAGAGAAACTGAGAGACTAATCTGCAACGAGACCTCTGAAGTCGCAGAGAAGAGAGTGGGATTTCATCCAGTTCTGGTTTTATCCCATCTAGTCAGAGACGCCTGGCATACATTATCTTTTCCTCCAACCTTCTACACAATCCAGCAGAGCCTAATACTTCACAAGTATATCAATTATTATCTACTACAAAAGAAAAAATAAGTTGACTCATTTCAAAAGAAGTTTTGCGTATGTACTTATCAAAAATTACCTAGTAGAAGTGTTCTAAAATTTACCTCTGACATTTCAACCACTGCTCCAACAATTCAATTGGAGGAGGCATAACCAAGGGTGCATTTAAATAACTAAGATTTCTTTGTCTTTGTGGCATTGCATAAACAGCATTAGACACATTTATGTCAGAGCCTGAACAAAGATCTTTATCTCAAAGAAAAAGATAGATCTACTCATTTGTCATGTCGACTTTCATGGCACACCATTACACCTCACAGTCCTTCCTATCTATTATTGTCCATTGTTTTTTTTTTTTTTTGTAAATAAAAAAAAAAAAAAAAAAGGCCTCTTGGTTCAAGCTCCATTTGTTCCAAAAATATAATTTCATGCTATTCTCCATTTGTTACAAACATATAAAAATAATTTCATTTAAGGTCATTTTAGTTTAACATATTTTAATGATCCATAGACCACAAAGAATCTTCTATTCTTTTTCTTTTAGCAACATTAAGAAACATGGCTCTGTAAAGTCAACATTTGCAACTATAGGTTTAAACCACATACTACTCTTTGAACCACCTCACAATTACAGAGCCTAAGTAAAATTTTAGAATAGTTTGTAGTTTAAAAAGCAGTTATAAACCATGTGTTTTGAATTAGCTGGTGAGTGTGTCAGCAGTGTCATTTACCATACCTTATAATAAGCTCTCCTTTGATTTTTAGGTTTTCATGAAAGAAGATGACATTTTCCTACCACAACAAACACAGAAATACTTACTGGAGTTCTCTTTTAGCTAAGACTTAAGTATAGAAGCAATTTGAAATCGAAATGCCACCCACACCTAGCTCAGTAAGAAGGCTCTGCTTTTTTATAGCATGGCTTTTTCAGCCACGTAGCTCCAGATGGCCAGATCTGTCACAAAGTCCTAACCAAAAATTCTAACAAAGGGAAACAGCAAATAGGCCTCCAAGGGGGATCTCCAAAGGGCTCCAGCAATTTTCAGCAGCACAACAGCATCTCTATGCCCTAACAAAACACCGGGATCAGGAAGAGACAGGCGCAAGGTTCCCACCCACTCACCCCAAAACGAGCATCAACTGTTAGCGCTTCATTTGAACGCTCAAGATTGCATCCCCAATTACACCAGGGGTAAAAACGTTGTTCTTATAGTCATAAATTCAGCTCACGGGAGCAGCTCTTCTCTTCTACCATCTTTTTCCTTTAAGCCAAAATCACGAGGATCAGTAGTCGCCAGCTATTGGTACTTCTTTCTTTCTCTCATTTCCCTTAGCATTTTCAATTAACAGTAATTAGTTAACACTATCTTGAACTCCCCCCGATTGCTCTTCTCATGCACTAATAGAGTCAATTCCCTTCATCCCATCTTCACTGGCTGTTGCTTTGATTCTGAGAGTCTCGGTCCCCATTTTGAAACGTCTATTGCTTAATCTTGGCTTGCAACTGCTAACTCATTTGCTACTTTCAAAGGAAATGAAGAAAAACTCTCTTCTTGACCATTCCAATTCCTCACGAAGCAGAGTCCTAGTATCACTTCATTTCTGCTCAACTGGGTCTAAACACACTGGCAGGATACTAGAAGTCAGTGCTTATCATGCTAGACTAAAAAGAACAGCAGTAGAATGTAAATTGTACACACACTTTAATGTAAATTTTACATAAAATGTAATTTATATCAATTCTTTCAAGTTTAATTAAGAGCATCGTTTAAGTTCCTTTCTTTTCTTTCTGAATGCATAGAATGCTCAGTAACAGGGTAACAGGAAAAAAATTATTTCCTCCTCTCACAATACGCAGTGGGAAAACATCAGAACCAGTTTGTTTGGGGATAAAAATTCCTAACAACCTGAGCTAGGAACAGTGGAAGCACATTTTATACAGTGCTTTGAGGCTTTACATTGTAAATCGTCACTATTTCAATATATGTTCCCCCTGCCTATTGAAGCTCAATGGAAAATACACCATTCAGGAAAAACAACCATAAGAGATTATTTACAGTATTAGCTCATAGTGCAGAATCATTTAATCTAATTGCCCTAAGCATAAAAAGTGTACTCTCATTTTCCATAATTACAAACTGTCTCATGTTCAGCACTTTGACACACTTGAAAAGAAAAGGTTGATTAGCCTGCCATTGGAGTGAATAAAGTAACAGCTAAATTGATGGAGCATCAGCTAGGATAGACCTTCACAGGCAAGCAGCTGCTCTTTGAAAAACACCAGGCAGGAATAAAATAAAACAAGTTTAAACACTAGGATAAAGAGGTATGCTAAGACAGATGGAAAGCCTTTTCTCCTATTCATATTCTCCAATTTTATTTTCCTGGTGAGCACAGAAACCTGTTTTATCAACAATACTATGTGGCTAATATACACAGCAGAAGGGTACCTCCTGCATACACTTCCCCTCTTTGTTATTCACATTAGCAACTGTGATGTTATTAGATGCAGAATAAAGCCCAAAGCTGTGTAAATCAGCCCATTTGATTTGTAAGAAGCAGCCATAATTTATGGCAGGAAAGGGAGAGAGGGAAGGGAGGGCAAAGAGGACAGACAAAGCCACTCTCGATTTCCAAGAGTAAAACACTTTAAAACACAGCCTAATATTAAGCCAGAGAGATTTACTTTTTGTTCCAGTAGACTGGGAAAATAATATATCCTCTGATGCTCATATACACACTGCAGATTTAGCAGAAGAGTTGATTCAGGCCAATATTCTGAGGTGTGGACAAAAAGAATCGTAGAATCATAGAATGGTTTGGGTTGGAAGGGACCTTAAAGATCATCTAGTTCCAACCCCCCTGCCACAGGCAGGGACACCTTCCACTAGACCAGGTTGCTCAAAGCCCCATCCAACCTGGCCTTGAACACTTCCAGGGATGGGGCATCCACAACTTCTCTGGGCAACCTCTTCCAGTGTTTCACCACCGTCACAGTAAAGAATTTCTTCCTATTATCTAATCTAAATCTACCCTTTTTCTGTTTAAAGCCATTACCCCTTGCCCTATCACTACATGCCCTTGTAAAAAGTCCCTCTCCAGCTTTCTTGTAGGCCCCCTTCAGGTACTGGAAGGCTGCTATAAGGTCTCCCCGGAGCCTTCTCTTCTCCAGGCTGAACAACCCCAACTCTCTCAGCCTGTCTTCATAAGAGAGGTGCTCCAGCCCTCTGATCACCTCCGTGGCCCTCCTCTGGACTTGCTCCAACAGGTCCATGTCCTTCTTCTGTTGGGGACCCCAAAGCTGAACTCAATGCTTAATAAAGAAAATGTTCTTCTGATAATCTTATCTTTCTCAGGATGAAGCAGATTTCAGACATATCCAATGGACTTCACCTCAAAACCTCCCTACAGAGAGGTCCAGCCAATGCTTCTTCCCCAAATACCATGCCTGCACAACGCCTCAGCTCACCACAGCCCAGTCTGTCCCCAGTCCTTTTCCCTCTCGCAGGATGGCACACATTTCCCCTCCAAGCGAGCTGGAGGCTTTATCAGTTTTGATCACTTCCTTTTTACTGATTGACAGTCAAAAAAAAAAATGTAATTTTTTGAAAGCCAACAGTGGTCTTTCCCCAGCACTGTACACAAAAGCCAAAAACGCAGCTTATGATTTTCTGCCTGTTTCAACAACATCTAAAGCATCTCTTTAGAGCTGCACATTAGTACGATGGAAAACAAGAAATGCCTTTTACCAGGAGCCTATGAACCAGCTGTTGCATTATTTTCCTTCAACCGGTAGAAAACAGGATCTCTGAAGCTGAGGATGACCATGCCACCTTCTAATCCAGACTACAAAATAAATTCTCCCTCTAAATTGTAGCAAACACTATCAAACCCAGTAAGCGTGTCCACATCACATTGAACAGCTCAGTCCCATAAGCTGGTAGTGAAATATGCCCAGTAGACTGTCAGGAGGGTGACCTGGGCATGGGTCCAAGGTTGGGTCCTCCAAAGTAATGTAATATGGCAGAGTGGAGCAGCGGGAAGAGCTTTGGTGCTGCAGATAACCAAGCTGACAGGTCCATCTCCTGTCCCGGTAACATGTTAACCATGGAAAGCCCACTAGGGCGTACCAAATTGAACTAACGTGGACCAGTGCCAGCTGTACATACCATAAACACCTGCAGCTGCAGACAAACAGCAGCTATAACTCATGACTTGGTTTGCCTAAAGAAGGGAATTAAAATAGTGAACTCTTATTTGGAGCAGGTTCCTGCTGTCAGCTGAAGTGAATATATATGTAAACCGAGGTGGGGGGCGGGATCTCCATGTCACGAGGTTTTCAGAAGACCAGCTTGGCTCGGATTCCCCCTTGACTAGTCCCGTTCCTTGAAATTACATCAGCCAGCTGGATGCCACATAACCATCACCTCCTCACCCATACTAATACTGAGCCCGTGGGTCTAGCCTGAACAAGTAACTCCCATTTCCAAGGCACAGCATTAACCAGATGAGTTTGTAACCCAAACAGTCTCTCACCCCACATACCAGGCTGCGTTACCCAAGGCAGCCAACCAGCTCCTACACGATCACACAGAAGGACACAGCTTGGCCTCTTACAGACCTAGAGCAAGTCAGTTTGCTGTAAGGTGCACTGCAAAGATTTTACGTTTCTTGGGGGAAAAGGCATTTCTGTTCACAAAAAATAGTAATTTTACTGGGCCATGATATCCTTGAAGGGAAGTACAGGAAGTGTTTTCTATTGTTTTATTAAAAAACTTATTTAATTAGATGTAGTTTATTTGGTAAGATAAATCAGCACTTGCATGTTTGATTTAATGACTGCCTAAACCAGCCAACTCCTTACACTCAGTGGGTTTACTGCAAAAGTATACGCTGAACATTTTTGGTAGCCATATTTTCTGTAAGAAGCTCCAGACTTTTCCTTGAACTGCCAGCCTGACTGCACTAAAAAAGCATGCAGTCAGCTGTGAGGGAGGCAGTTTCATGGCATACCAGCAATGCTGGTGGTAAGAGACACGTTTCTCCGTGGACCTTCTGAAGTTTTGCAGCCCCTGAGGTTGGGTTTGTAAAACTTAGGATTTATTCCATTAACAAACACGTTCCCCAGTTCAAATGGAGTATCAAGGGGTCAGACAGCTGAACAGGACAGTAAGGAAAGAGAAGTGCAATCTGATTTTCCGTGCTTGGCTTCTGTCAGAATTTAACTAGAGGACACAACATTTTTTAAAATCCCAGTTTACTATTTCATCTACATACTATCAGATTTGAATTGCACCTCTGAACTCTTGCATATATTTGGAAATGAAGGGCTGGTGGGACAGGGAGGAAAAGGGGAAGCAGGGGAAAACAGTCATTCCCTTTCTGTGCTGAAATATCCAGACTCTCAATATTTTACAGAAAATTGAATTAGTTTCTGTACCTACTACAGCATGTGTCTGAAAATTAGTGAAGTTTAAGGGTCAAACACACGTGTTCAGTTCATGTCAGCTTTGACCAAATTTTACGTAAAAGAAATCTTTTTCTGCAGAACAAGACATGCTTTGAGTATGTTGCTGCACCATGTGAATAGCACACTAAAAGTAAACTCCTCCAATAAAACTGTAATTCATCTTGACTTAGATGGCTAAGCATAATACATATTCCATCAAAATAAAACACTGAGAAATGATTATTCCTCATTTTTAAAACACTGATTGTGGCTAAACACAGGTCCTTACAATGATCCATAGCTATTTCAGAAAAAACAGGCCCAGAGTACAGCTAAATGAAATACTTAGAAGACAAAACTCTATAATCCTATTAGAGGAGAAATGACCATTATAGCTTGGCTTTTTCTGTATAGATGGGAATATACTGTTAGTAGCTTTTTTTTCCTTTTCTTTTTTAATTTATTTTTAAATAGGATGTATCTTTGGGCCTTATAGTTTGAGCTTGTCCAAATCAGCAGCAGAGCACAGATGCTCCATGTAAAAATGCCAGCGACTTCTTGATCTAGCAAATGAAACCACAATAGGGCTGTACTGGTTGCGGGGTTTTCCTGAGGCAGAGAGGGGAGTGCTGCTCTTATGATTTCACATGGAAAAATGTTTAGCAAACAGGCAATGTTCCATGTTGCTGCCTCAAAAAATGTACTCCTGCTTAGCAAAAAGAAAACCCTGCTTTTATTTGCAGCCCTAAGCAGCATCTCCCTGAAATCAGAAGGTAGAAATAAGTAATTTTCTCCTGATGCAGTGAGAGCAGAGGTATAGCAAGTCAAGTTTTGGCTTCCACAATAAGTGTGCATTGCTACCACGTACTCATGCAGGGACTTCTCTCGCTGCAAATTATGTTATTGCAAAAGTAGTAATACTCTCAGACAAGCTTGCTCCACTCCGCTAACTGGAGAATGAAAATAAATGTATTCCTTTATTCTAAAGTAATTAAACATGTTCCAGTACTCAGGGGAAGACGAACAGTGAAGTGAGGTGCCCAGTTTCACACAGTCACTTCATAGAAAGGGGCGTGCTTTCAAAGGTCTCATCTCACAGGACAATAGCATACTGTAGCACAATTAAACTCCAGTATGCTGCACGTACCTAAGAGCTACAGCATCTCACATGAAAAGATGCATCTTGGAGTGACTTCATAGCTCTGCCTGGTGAGATGGGTAAAGAAATGTCAGCCGTGCGTTAGTGCAATAGACTGCAATGGAAGGCAACAGTTTGCCGCCAGAAAAAATGCCGAGCACTCCACCAAATTCGTATTACAACTCTGGAGAAATAGGAGCATTATCACATCCTCAAGGCTATTTGTAAGCTAAAGTAAGTTGCTAATCCTCAGATTTGAAATCTAGGCTCTGTAACACAAAAGCTAGCATGCAGCTGCCCTGCAAGTTTATCAGGGACAACAGTGACAAAACTGCAAATAAAAGTAATTCAGTTATCTGGAAAACATCTGATGGGCAACGTCAACACTATGTAATTACATAGGTATGTTGCTACTTTACTGGAGGAGTTACTGAATTTTTTAATTTTGCAAGTAACTCTTAAGTGCTCTTAACAAACCAAGTAGTTTGTTAAGAAGCTAAGAAGCCTTACACACCTTATTCTTTGCCTCCCAGCTCTCTTTTCCAAATAAAGTACCTCTCATGAATCTCTGGACAAGGTAGGCACTAAAGCTTATCCCAGCTTCTGAGAGCTTGTTAGCCCAGGTACAACATCAAGCTAACATGTCTATTCAGTCTATAAAATGGCATTTGCTCAAGTTTGTACATGAAATTTGTGGATACATATCCAAAATTTTCTTTCTATGAACGGTCAAAGCAAGAAGTGAAGAGCCTTCTTCAGATTGCTCAAACACTTGGCTTCAGTTCAACCCATGTGGACTATTTCCAGGGACAATGTATTTCATCTACGTCCTTGGTTGGTCTGCTGATATTCAAGGAGGATGTCAACTGCACACATCTTTTTTTGTCCTGTGGATACATCCTCACTAAGAATCATCTTGGAGTAATCATGATCAGTTGCAGTTTGAACTCCACAAGGTCTAGCAGCTAAAAATCAGTTCTGCAGTGTATAAAAGGAAACTGTGTATACAAGAAAAATGCAGATTTGAACTAATTTACTGAAGTGACCACAATTAAACTGTCTTTGTAGTTCAGACCTTTGTTTGTAAACCCCAGTCCCAGCTCTCTTATCTATTCAAAACATAAGTAAAAGATTATTCAGCATGCTAGACGGTAAATATTAAGACTGTATATTTCCTGATTCATAACATGAAAAAGTTTATCTTTAATAACCCAAACTACATTAACTATGATGTACCCAGAGTTGAAGAAATCAGAGCCTTTTGCATAAAGTTGCCAATAAAAAGAGATTGAATGGAAAACATTCTGCCTCTAAAGGTCGTACAAGAGCTGGAATTTTACTGAAGTTTCTTGAAGGCTTTAAACATTAGCCTTGTTTATGCTGATCTAAGATCATGACAAAGGCTTCTAGCATAGCAGATGGGCATTTCCTGGTGTGTTATAAGTTGCTAAAAAAAAGGGAAAAAAAAGACTACCATTAAACACAATGAGACATTTCCAATGAAAGGATGACAGCTGTTCTTAATTGCAATTTGAAATCCCAGTTCTTAAGAGAGTACCATGCTGCCAACTCAGGAAGTGCATAATGAAAATTCTGGTCCATGTACACACAATACATAAAATGGGATTGCTGTCATTTCTGATAGGGCCTCTACCTGCCCTCACTTTTCAGTCTGCATTTAAGAAGCAAAACATATCAGTGCCTCCTTTTAAGTACTTTCCAGTGTGCAAAAAGTCCCAAAATTCTAATGAAGAGAAAAACGAAGCTACTGGATCATATTTTAAAAATCAAGTTATATTTAAAGCCACATGAAGTGTTTAAAAATGCTTTTATTTCCAAGTCCTTTCATAACATCAGTCAATTTTCTAACCAGAAGAATCTCATTTTGTTAAGCAGCACAAAAAAGGCTAGTCTTATTTCTAGTCTAGACGTACAAATGAAGAGCTGGAAGAACTATTTGAAATGTTGAGAAGAGACAAAGAGCAGTTATGTCTTGACAAATTTGGGGAACTGCATTACAAAAATGAAAAATTACTGCAGGTCCTTTCCTTTATTTAATTAAGAGCCCACTTCATTCACAAAATTCAGTCAGACATACTGAATGGATTCCCAAGCCTTTTGTGTGAATTAGAGGGATTCTACTTTATGTGACAATGTGAATTAATTGAAAAAAGTCGCAGCATTTTATGTCCTCAAAATATCAATGGCATAATATGAACGCTAGCCAGAACATTCCAGTTCCAGGAAAATGAGAGAAATGGGATCTGGCAAAAAAGTTACCATTAGTTTAGACTACTGGAGCATTAACACACATCTCCAACTATCCAACATATATTAAGACTTTTTTTTGCCTTTTTTTTTTTAAATTATCTTTGCTCTAACAATCTAGCCAAACCCCAAACTCTTTTATGCTTACAAATAAACACAGACTATAACAAGTACACTCACATGCAAAAAAAGAAGAGAGAGAGATTGTCACAGATAACTAAAAACATTTGACTCTCAATCCTCAACATGACTGAACTCAAATGTGAAAGTATGCTGTGTACAGAGGTACAAGTAAATATTTGAAAACAGTTCTGAAAACAAAGTTATTTTGTTGAGGCTCTAAGCCAGCAGTTAATTCATGAAGGATGCCCCAAGATTATTTTCTTTCGTACACCATGACGACAATTATAGAGTTACAGAAGCATCTGGAACAGATCTCAAGTTAAGTGTTTCCCTTACAAACTCACTATGTTTTAAAGGTACCCAATTCTTGCATTTTTTGCAAGCTTCTTCAAAAAGTCCACTGGACACGTGAATATTTTTTGGTTTTTTTTAATCAGCTAGGACGACACATGGCTCTCCAAATGAGAAACTGATGGATGAGCAGGCTCTACCGGAGCCAGGTGGGTCCTGCTCAGAGAGAGGGGCCTCTGGCAGCGGTACTTCAGGCTGTGACTGGCAGTACTGCCAACTGGGATGGCTGTGGAGACCGAAATCGTTCGTGAGCCAGTGGATTTCATGATGGCAGTATATGCTGCTGTAGCTTCCGAGACAAAGAGATGCTGGAGGGCAAGACCAGAGGTAGAGTCCTCTCTGCCTCCTGGGGTAATTCTGGGAGACAGTTTTATCTTGATGCTTTTTATATCCCCTGTAGTCTATATATACTCTCTCCTAGCCTAGAAAGTGTTTAAATGCCACAACAGCACAAAAACCCACCTGGACTCCACACCACTAGACTGCCTGATGTCTAGGCGAGCCTGTGTGCAGGCAGCTCCACCCCACCTGTGCTACAGCTCTCTGGCTACACACAGCATCATACTTTTTCATGTTGGATATCCCATGTCCCAGACACTTACAAAAGAATGACAGCACCAGTGTCATACACAAAGAATTTAAAGGGCTTTTTCATTTCTTAATTTAGGCCATGCTACTTAGGGGACCGACGGAAAGGCTCATTCGAGTGAACTTTGGAATCCAGTCTAAATGTCACTCCAGACCATTTTAAAAATTAAAATAAAGCACAACATTCATCTATTCACTGCTTTTCCACACTGTTTATACTTCTTGGGTGTTGGGTGCATTTTTTGAGCCTCCTTACAACCACATGTCCTGCTATAAATCAGTTCCTGTATTATTATGCATTATTACAAAATTTCATGCAATCTAATACCGGCAGCAAACAAGCAATTACTGTTCTTGTCAATAACTATATTCACCTCTGAAGCACTGGGGTGAGATGGCTGCATTACATGCTATCCAAACCAACTAAAATAGCCCTGCTCAAATTTCAGGAAAAAGCTAAATTTATTGTTGCATGCGAAAGAAACCTTGCTTTATAACCTAAGCCTTCAAGTTCACAAATCGCTTCCAAAATGCTCTTCAGAGAATCAGACGGCCATTACAATATGGCCACATCACAACTGCCTTCCTCAAAACTCTGTTTTCTCAGAAGGACTTCTGAGGTCTCCTACCAAGTGTAAAATTTAGGAAACTCTGCATCCCATGGGTGGTGTGCCAGCAGCCTGCAATAGAAGAGGCTCTTCACAGGCATGAAGTCTTCTGATTCTTGAAGCAACTGTGGTGCTTCATCCCCTTTTCATCTATACACTCAAGGGATTTACATTCGTGGATACACCATATCCAGTACTGCCTCACTATAGAGGTTAAGAGAGTAATAAGCCTGACCCCTTCTAAAATAAGACTTCAATATTCTCTGTAGGTTTTGTTTTCCCCCTTCTTCTTTCAACTCATTCCTAGCATGGGTTTAACAATTAGGTACAGGCAGTCCTCCCTAATTGCTATTTATGATTTCTGTCAGCCATAGATGCTCCCTCTCTGCCCAGCGGTTAATTTTGCCAACTAACCTCTGAAGTGATCATCTTCCCTCAACTCTAAATCTCTTCTGAAAGAGGCACTCTGCTGAGCTACATGAACAAGTCCAAAGACCGCGTCTCTGGAGAAGTCAGGAATTACTAGGAATAAGAACAAAAGGTCTGTAAAAAGGGGATACTGCAAGATGAACGAAACCAGGGCAGGGGTGGAATTTAAAAAAAAAAAAAAAAAAAAAAACAAAAAACCAAAACCCACCAAAATGAAAGCAAATGAAGATGAGGATAGGGCAAACTGAAAAGGAAATGTTAAAACAAACATACTGGGGCAAAGAAGGACACTAAACTATGGCACAGGCTCTCACCCCACCACCCCCTTCTTCAACAAATAAAGATAGCTACTGTGTATCTTAAAATTCTGCTACCTATGGGGAAAAGCTTAGTTTTACATATAGGCAAAAACTATCCTTCACAGATGGGGCTTTATCATGCCCTTCAGACAAAAATATTTGTTTTAAATCAAGGAGGAAAAAGAGTTACTGTAACCTTGGTGTTTCCAAAGACATGCAATCCTGGAATACCAGCAAAAAAAGCCAGAAGCAAAAATATAACTTCTATATTCACTGCTTACGTTGGCTCAAAACTTGAAAAGGAAACAGCAAATTGTATCTATTGTCAGAGTAATTGCAGATATCTGCGGGATAACGATTTGCCCCAATAATTATTAATATGATTATCACTGAAATGGGGAACATTAATAAGTTCATCATTCTTGCATTTTAATAGGCATCAGGTTGATATCTTTGCGCTTGTATCCCGTATAAAGGCAAGCTGGTTTTCATGAGTTGCCTGCAAAAGTTTAAGTCTCTCTAAATTTGAAAGCTTTTAATGCAAAATTATTGTCTCTTCAGAAATATTTGACTTAAAAGAACTAATAACAAGTAAATAAAATATACAGCAAAATTGCCTAAGTGGAATGCAACAGATGTCTGATAAAAACCTTCTCCAGAAATTTTCCTGCTGTCCCAGTCATTCACCATAAATACTTCAGTGCATAGCTAAAAAAATGCATGTTGACTCTGAACTCTTATTTGCTTGTAGCTTGCCGTTAGCAGTACAGTTGCCACTTCCTATTTTGTCCCTCAACTTAAAATAATCCATATTTCTTCTAAAGCGAGCAGGTAAGGCATTTCAGAACATGAAGGGGAGCAAAAAGCCACATACCACCCTACCTCCCAGAGACGGAGACCTGCTAGTAGCCAGGAGCCGATGTTAGGATAGGAAATGCAAGAAAGCACCTACTCTGCAATCCCTTAAAGCAAATCCGTTACTGGTAGGAAAGTGACACGACATGACGGTTACAAATAAATGGTATGATAAGCTATTTATTTCTTATTGCCTTCACTTCAAAGATGCCAGCAGCTGCCTTTGTCACTGGTGGAAGTCAATGTAAATTAGCAAGATAGACAGCTTGGTTCCCTCTCATGTCTAGCTTACCCACAAGGTAAGCAAAACAGCAATTACATCAACTGAAAGAGTAATTACATCAACTGAAAGAGCAGAACAGCAGTGTAAGGACAGCACAAATCAAGCAGCAAACTGTTTTAACACTGAAATGTCATACTCTGCCCTGGCAAGTCAGAGACAAGTTTGATCCTGCCTTGCAGATAAAGACAAAACCAGCAAGATTAACAAAACATTGAAAAAAACAATTAAAAAGCTTGGTAAACTTCCTATCACAGCTATGCAAATAGCCACAGACTATGAAAACAAGTATTCCAGGAGGCCTAGAAAAGTAACACTTTATTACATGGTGCCACAACAACAGTGGTGTATTTAGAGAGAAATGAACTATTAAAATAAAATCTCTTTGATCAAATTTTATCAGGTGTAACACTATCCACAATCACCTGACCAGAAACTTTCTCCCAGAAATTGTTTGGCTGCCCATTCAAAATGTGTCCGTGGCCTTACGCTATAGTTTCCAAAGAACATTAAAAGCAAAAACCTGCCCAAAGCCTGCAATTAAGTATTAACTAGCGTCATTGAAAGCGTCAGTCACTCTCGCAGATGCTCTTGAGGAAACACAGAGCAGATGACTAGATGTTCACTCCCTCGTCTTTCAGATTAGTGTTAAGAAAACACGTGAACAGATTTTTCACTCCCATGGGCATATGTTTCCTTCAATGACCGTACATGGAAGAAACCTATAGGTATGGATTTCCTTCATGTCATTATCCACTTCTCTCTCTTTTTCCTTCTGTTTTCATTTGCTCACCAAGCCTGATATTTTTCTGGGACAGCTGGCATTCTCAAGCACATCCTCCCTGTACCAATCCATAACATTGCACATACCTCGAGCCTAAACAGAAGGTCATACAAAACTACTGGAAAATAACCAAAACGTGATTTAGATTCCTCGTTTCCCAGGAGCTCCCACACAGAGACGGAGCTCTGGGAATGTCCCATGACAGTCTGCTCCAGAGATGCTGATGCTTAAAACCTGGGGTTGCCAAACCTGAAGGTTCTCTCTAAAATGACAGACCTTGGAGAATGTGAGCTATCATGCGAACAGGTGACAGCAGGTTTATTTCTGACGGAAGAGTTTTGGTGCCATACAGACCTGGTTTCTATAGCAATCTCAAACCAAACCACTGCTAGAAATTTTTTGCAATAAATTGTTTGCATTTTTCTAGCTAACACTAGTAACAAAATTAGATTGATTATTTGTACAAAGGAGATGCTGAAATAAGAAACAGACTATATATAATTTTGGTTTTAGACACACTTTCTAGGTCATATGCATTAGTTTCCTTATAAACAGTCAAGAGATATTTTTAAAATATATATAATATATATATTATATATATAATATAATATATAATATA
>NW_008795122.1:561567-584226 GCF_000699145.1 Aptenodytes forsteri | reverse complement strand
GTATCTTTACTCAGGATTACACAATAGGAACCAAAAGTCTTTTCCCAACGCACACTTAAATGGTGCAGTGGGCTTACCCACAATCAATTCTTCTGAAGAGGCCATGGCTCAACAGAGATTTACACATCAAAGAAAAATAAGTATGTACATCTCCACAAATCAGTGTGGGGTTTTTTTACCCCCATGGCAGAAGAAATACCACAAATTGCAATTTGTCTCACAGCATCTCTTCATTAAAGTTCCTGAGCAGCTAAAAAAAAAACACCTTGAAGATTGCAAGGTCTGTGGAAGTGTAGCAACCTCCCCAGGTATGCCTGAACCCTGCTTTTAACAGTGGCCTGCTACTCCCAAGATCAGTCAACCCTAGAATTAGCTGCAAGCTCCAAGGCTGGGATGATGCCGGCTCTGTCCCAAACCCAGTTCTTGGCCCATACTGACCAGCGTGGTAGGCAAGCACCCTGTTGGTGATCAGTCTAGGCTTGGCTGCAGCAGGACCATACGGTCACCCTGTAAGCTCACCTCACGGTCTATTAAACAGCATTCAAGTACCAGCTCTATGTTCAAAGAGTGAACAAATGGACTGGCGTGAATCCTTAGGCTACAGCACAAGTCACTATATATTAAAGGGGATGAAAAGTTGTTTAGGCTTGTCAGAGATGGCGTAAGGCAGCCTGCATAGCCCTTATTTTAGACACCTACAATATTTTAAAGTATCTTTTAAAGATGGTGAGAAGTTTACCAATTTTAGCAGAGACAAAAGTGACTCTCTTGATTCTGCAGTTCTCATAAGCATCTACAGACAGGTGGGAAGGAAAGCAAGGTCACCATCAGGTAAGATCATTTTATATTTCTACAGTTTGAAAAGAAAACACTGCATCTGTAAAAGAAACCATAACAAAGATTATTTCGTAATCCTGTTTTTTTAAAGATATGTTGTCAGAAGACAAAATTTGCATACAGAAGCAATACCAAATAAAGAAAATTTGTGGAGAGATCTTATCTGTCCAAGACAAATTAGTCTTACAGTTTTCATGACTTGGCACTCTATCCAAACTTGCAAGGAAAATCTATTACTATCATGCAGTCGAGATCTCCTGACGTAAGTTAAAATTCAACATTTTCTCACTTCAAACTACTGCTCTTAAAGTGGATTTCTAGTGTTTGGACTCCAGAAATTCTTGCTCTGAGATGGCAGCCTGACCATACAATTATTGTCATTAGTGATGATGTTTATGAAACATTTTTCTACCAAGTTAAGACTCTCATAATACATACAAGAATGACCGTTGACTATTTCTATTCTGGAAAACCATCTCTCCAGAGAGATGGAAAAATGTGGAGATCAATATATTAATATGTACTTGATTCAACATGTAACCAAGTACATAGTACTGACTTTCACAATGTCAGACAAACTGTAGCTCCCAGATTTTATTTTTAAAATCCTCCATCATATGACAGTAAATTTTACGCAGCTGAACAAAGTTAGCAGAGCAGAAAGTTCTTTTAGCAAGCAACTGTGTTAATTTAGCACGCAATTGTGCTTGCTAAACAAAAATGTGAAGAAAGAAAACCTGAACGTAGCCAGAGTTCAGATCCAAGAGGGCCAAGAACTACCAGAAACTTATTTGATCTGATTAACTGGCTGCCTGCATTTCAGCCAATGTAGCTGGAAAAGTTACAGATGAAGTCTGAAGGCAAAAAATTAATCAGAACAAACTAACTTCCAGAACTCTTTCCACACATAATTTGCTTTTAACCTAAAAACTAACACTGAAGGAAGATGCATAAACTTATGGCCATGTTTAGACACTTATCCAATCGCTGATCACTCAAGTCAGTCTCCTGAATATGTGACTGCAAAGTCAGGTGGCAACCTCACAACACACTGGAAACACTTCTGTATCCCAGCATTACCCCGAGGAGAGGAACAGCTGGCTTTAATCTCACCGCTACGATGTCTAACAAGATAAAACGATTACTGCAACATACAGACCTTGAAGACAAGGTACCTCATTTTCAGCCATACCACCTTTGATCACACCTGTGATCAAAGTCTTGTCCTATTATGGACAGGGCTTAACCATGTTCCATTACTCTTAATAATTCTGACCACGCCCAAATAATATGGGTTGTCTCAGTTCTTTATAACCACAAGGCAAGGCCTTTGACTTCTTTGCAATATGCACCCCTGTAGAGGAATTACAGAAGGTGAATGAACGTCAGAATAAGAGATTATACCTACTTCCCAGCCTTCTATTGCTAAATTTAGACTTGGAATTTACATCATATGCAAATCATATTTTGCAATCTTACATGTCTGTATATATGCTATACATTTTAGCCTTAAAATTTGCATTATATATTTATGGCACTCTGGCTGCTCTTAGAATCTATTGCTAAATTTAGACTTGGAATTTACATCATATGCAAATCATATTTTGCAATCTTACATGTCTGTATATATGCTATACATTTTAGCCTTAAAATTTGCATTATATATTTATGGCACTCTGGCTGCCCTCTTAGAATGGGCTCATTTCCATCCAGCACAGAGGAGAGGAGACCAAGCTTTTATTTTCCTACAGTTACCATTCAGACATATCCAATATGTTTCTGCATTCATCATGAGGGTTTTTTCATTTTTTGCATTGTGCAAAGAGAAATTAAGAGTTTCAGATATCAAAAGTAACACTATATGACTCAAACATTTTTAACACCTAGAAGCTTTCACAAGGCAATCTGGACTTTGAAAGAAACAGATTTCCTTGAAAACAGACTACTTACTTTACAATACAGTAACAAAGGCTACTGCTAACATTTACTGGAAAATGTTCTGAAATGCACAGACCAGGATCTAAATAGGTGGAACGGAAAGAGTAATTCATCTTGACTTCTCTTTAAAATAAGGATGAACTAATAAAAATTCATTTTGGGGGAGTGGTGGTGTGATTTTTGTTTGCTTTAATCAACACAGACCTTTTGATGAGAGAGACAGCTGGTACCATCTGTTTCAGGACAGAATGAAAACAGACTTCTTCACTGTACTTACATGTGAGGACTGAGTTCATAAAAGTTTCGGTTTCTGTATTCTTCCACTTTCTCTGGAGTATAAATGGGTAGAGATCTGTAGGGGTTTATTGATATCACCACGCTGCCAATGTATGTCTGTTGAAGGAAAACAAAAAAAAAAAATTTGTGGATTTTTTCTTTTTAACATATTTTTGCTGCTTATATATTATTCTCCCATTTAATACTTATGCAAAAACAAACGAACAAAAAGCCTAATTGTAGCAATGAATAAATATGCACATACACTCTGAAACACCTTTTAGATCTCTCTCAACAATCACTGTTGCGTACCAAGTAGCAATTTCTACATAACTGAAAGCCTCTTACGAACATTTTTTAAAAGAAAGCCCAATCATACGATATTTCTGTGACTAATTCAGTTGGGGGAGGGAAAGGGAAAAGGACACAGATGTTCACGAAGAACCGACTCCATCTGTATGGCAAATGTCACATGAGTTTTGCTGCAGCCCTTGGGCACTCATACAAAACCATGTAAAGGCAAGGCCGGAGTTGGACTGCACTCCCTCACCCGAGGAGGAGCTTCGCGCCATCTCTTCAAAGCCTCGGGCACAGAAGAGCTTCACAGAGAAGAAACCTGAAGGCTAATAGCCTCTGACGGGTTTCTGTCAAAGGAGAGATTTACTGTCAGGATTCAACTCAGTCAAAGTCCTGCCATGGTTCCTCAGCAGACGTGAAACATAATTTTTATTTCCAGATTCTAAACATACTTGCCATTACCCTTGGAAAGCAGATGGAACAATGCATTGTTTTACTCTGTTAGGTCCCATTCACTACTGAGCTGAATGAAGACCAATACTGTACACCATGATTACCATGTCGGCACACGACACAATTAACCTGCCTTCGTCAAGCCTACTGCCAGGTGCCCCACAGCTCTCTACACCTCCCTCCAGCTGCAAGGGCTGCATTCAAATACACCCAAGTGGCAAAAAATGCCAAAACCCCATTCCACCTGCCTGCAGATACCGATCAAAGATTAATTAAACCCCAAGTGTTTGTTATCTCTTTCTACAACCATGAAACAAATAAATAACACCTGGTGAAACATGATTTTCCAATAACCAGGAACTCCCTGGGAGGTATAAAGGCTGTACACAAAAGCCACAGGTTCCCGTTATTTGGATTACATTTGCTAGTAACTACAGAAGAAAAACAATGGTTTTTACATAGATCTATGATTTTTAAATGGCTTCTTTGCAGATATACCTTAGCACCTTGCAATCACTATTTGGATTTCTCCCCACAATTTTTCTTACAGGGAAGTGCTGTAATATGCATTTTTAAATGGGAACAGAGGCACAAGGAGCCCGAGTTACTCACCAACAAGCTCAGCAGAGCACTGAATTACCTCCAGAGCTGCAGTCACAAATTAAAAACATTAATTGCTGCAACCCTTCTCTAACTTTCATGTCTAAAGCAATTTTCTGCTAAATGCTAACCAAATTTGGTCCTAAGCAGAAAGCTAGGAGAGCAAGATTTCCCATTTTCCACAGCACCCGTATGCACAGGCAAGCTGTAAACTCACACGGCATTTTCTGTCCCACTTAAAACAGAGTTGAACAAACTACACTGCAGTGATAAAACAAGTAGCAGGAGGCTTCCAGAGACTCTCATAGTTCGTTCTTGTAGTCTTTACTAACCAAAGGATGAAACAGAAGCAGCCAGTGCTGACAATTCATCGTACAACTGCTGCTACGATGAAAGACAATACTTCACTAATTGGGCTCAAGACTCACCATTTCTAAACAACGCATACTTTCTCCTCTCCTTTGGAAACAGCCAGAAACCTTCTGCAAAACATTTCCCCCATGCATCTGAGCCCAGAACAGACCAAATACCCTAGAAACAGGCTGGTTTCTCACCAAGAGCCCATGCAGAGTGCTGCGAGTGGGAGCCAGCCTGAAGGTGCCTCACATCTTGGCAGCCAGGCTGCAACTCAAAAGAGGGACAACTCCAATCTGCCTCTCACCACAACCCAGGAGGGAAGCGCCCCCAAAGGCATTCAGATACAGACTGTTGAGAAAATCCCAAAATAATTAAGATTTTTGCTTCTTTCAAACACACGCCGCAGTGTGTGCTTATATATAATTTTCTTCAAATTCAAAAAAAAAAAAAAATCGTTCTAAGCTTTGTGGTCATCCTTCCCCTAAGGAGGAAAGTATTTTCCATCTATGTCTAATCTTTTTGGCTGAACAAGAAGAAAATGCAAAAATTGCCTTTCTACAGTGTTTACTTTGCTCTCTCAACACATGCAGCTTTGGCAATTTGCAAGCCTACAGATTCTTGGCGAGAATAACAGGTACCCAAGAGTAAGCTTTCTAGTCTTCACAAGTGCATAGATACCCCCGCTAGGACTCTTTCATGATAAAACATTGATATGTTAATTTGTTTCCTCCTAAATCTTAAGAATTTGTGAATTTAGCCTGTTGTGAAATCAGTGCTGGAAACTAACAACAGAAGAGAGGTGAAGGTCAGATCTTGAAGATTATATTTTGAAACAGGAATTCTTTGGAACTCGGACACTTGCCCTTTTCAGCTATTCTGCTACCATAATAACATACAATTTAATTGCTAAGTTCCTTGAAGTACCCTGAGATGCCAAGGTAAGATGAGTGAATTACTTTGCTCTCTCAACACATGCAGCTTTGGCAATTTGCAAGCCTACAGATTCTTGGCGAGAATAACAGGTACCCAAGAGTAAGCTTTCTAGTCTTCACAAGTGCATAGATACCCCCACTAGGACTCTTTCATGATAAAACATTGATATGTTAATGTGTTTCCTCCTAAATCTTAAGAATTTGTGAATTTAGCCTGTTGTGAAATCAGTGCTGGAAACTAACAACAGAAGAGAGGTGAAGGTCAGATCTTGAAGATTATATTTTGAAACAGGAATTCTTTGGAACTCGGACACTTGCCCTTTTCAGCTATTCTGCTACCATAATAGCATACAATTTAATTGCTAAGTTCCTTGAAGTACCCTGAGATGCCAAGGTAAAGATGAGTGAAAGCGAAAAACTTGATTTTTAATTTTGAATACAGGCATTCAAATGAGATTTATTTAGAACCATCTCTTCACAGCTAAGTATTGCTTAGACAATGTATTTTGGGAATTAAAGTCAACTGTTTATTGTCAGACATGAACAAATACAGGCCATTTCCCAAAATACCAATATTTCAAAAGGTCAGGTGACTATATAGAAACAAAAACATACACATGTCCATTTTAAACACCAAGCCAAAGCATGCCAAGAAATCAGGTTTTGCTGCAAAGCTGCTTACAAGAACTAATACATTTCCTCTTCTAAAAACGCCAATATCTCAAAGCTGATGCCTAATAGCTACTTGCTACTGGTGGTCTGAGAGATTCCACATAACAGGGATAAACAGATCTGGAAAATAGCTTTCCCACATAACATCTGCCTTCCCACTAGAACTCTATTATAAACAAACAAAATAAATGGTTTAAATCCTCGAGCAAGCCACAAGCACAGAAACATTCCAGTGCTGAAAGCAGAATGCCCAAGAGTAGTGGGAGACCATACTGTGGCACTCCAGGGACTAAAGAGATCCTTCATTCTCCCCGTTTAAGGAAAAAAATGAAACCCCAAAGGAATGGCCTCATGATGATGAACGCACAGAATGCAGTCAGGAGATGTGATTTCTTTCTTGGCTTTGACATAGTCTTGTTATGCGAGTTTGGACAAGATCTGCTGTCTCCTCAAGTTTTGCTAACTAGAGATTCTTGATAATACTCCTTCCTCCAAATTTCCACTTTATTGCAATAACTCACAAAGGCAAATTCTACCTCCTTGGCGTGTTTGTCCAGAACCCAAACCAAAAGGACTCTCACTTGTCATTTATCAGTGCATCTGTCATGTAGCATGGCAACACGGTAATGAGCTAACATTTCACCTGCAGAAAAGAGCATTCAAATTTCCATCAGGCCAAATGACAACACATTCTGCATTCTCCACCAAAACAACGCAGACAACTCATTCCTGTTCAGTAAAGGGTTTAAGACCCTGAGTAGGAAGGAAATCCTAAATCACAACTCAACTGGAAAAGCCGATAATATTTGTTACATCACTTCTAAGTACTGTTGGAGATGCAACATCCAAGACACTTTGATGCCTCATTTTCTCCCCCTAGGACTGAAAGCAAACATAACCACTTGGGGCAAGATGTTACTACTACTTCAAGCTTCCATCCGCCTTGCAAGGCCTTCTGTGCCTTTCTAACCCAAGCAACTTTAAGACTGGCTTAAGAAGAGGCCTGAAATAGCAAGACAATGTGAGACTCCCATTGCTTGGTAGAAACCTACAGGCAACAGCCTCTTCGCAGCCAAGGGCTCGGGAAAGCTATTGCTAGAAACTGGCAAACTGCCTGAAACGCCTGTGGACCTTTTCAGCTGAGAGGTTGCAAAAACCTTATAGAGACCCCAGCGAAAGGTCCCCAAACACCTCTGCAGCCAGGACGCACAAGCACTGCGGTGAAGTCTGATACACAGGGAAGAGGCAGTACAGGCCAACTCAAGAAGGGGAGCTTTTAGAAGACCACTAGTAGAGCTTATGGGAGAATATTTCACACCCTGGGATACAGTATATTAATAAAGCTATTTTTCGTCCTGACAAAGTTAGTCTTGCAACACCCCAAGGGCCCAGAAGAGAGAAGATTACAGCTGCAGAAGCCAGGGAATGTTATCGACAGCAGTTGAGGCTGCACCACCAGAGCTGCAGAGCTGGGGCTATTGTAACAGCCTGCTCCATATCTTTAAAAGCTTTTCTGGATCTGTGGCGTCCTCTGCAAAGCACCCTTCTGCAGAATTCAAAATCTTTAAGCAGCTACACAGATTTGCTGCAAACTTTCTGGAAGTGTACTCTACATCACTTTTGGCACCTCTGTTAAAAACAAACCCACTGCTTCTTACCCATGGTAGTCTGTAACAGTCCAGAAAAATTGCTGCTGCACACAAGTCATTCCTGCTGTAAAATGTCCAATTGCTAATGTACCCTGCAAGTGTGCTAAATTCCCAGGGCCCAATAAGGTTGCCCTACTTCCTTATTTTTTAAATGTTGGAGCATAAAAATAGAAAATAAATAAATTCTAGTAAAAAAAGATTGCTTGTGTGGATACCGATTCCTCCATTAATGCAGACCAATTTTAATACTCCAAATTTGCATAATGCACATTTCTTTAGTATTGATTATGCTCAAGTGTACTGGGTTCCTCTCATTTTGAACAGTTTCAGATCACACCACTAAAACAATTCATTGAAATAAGAGACACTGAAGTAAGGTCAGAGAGAAGCATGACTAGATTTTATTGGAACAAATCCAGAACCAAGGCTTGGGCAGCACTATTTTCTTTGCAGGGGGGAGGGCTGTGTTTTGTTTTTGTGGGTTTTTTTTAATGTGACGTATGCAAAATTATATTTCTAATATAACACTCATTTTCATTTGTATTTGCCTAAACTACTGCGGTTCTGATCTTGCCAGCTCATAAGCACATGTGCCACTGCATGCTCAGAATAGCTGAGGCCAAGGAGATGGCAGACGCAGAGGAAGCCTGTGCTTACATGTTCTCAGTTTTCTGAACTGTCTCAAACTCAAACAGCACCTGGTAAATTTAACACTGCAGTGTTACTCCATAATGAATTTTCTCATTTTAATAAACATTAGCAACTAGATCAGTACCTTATTAAAATATGATCTTTTATTTGAACAATCATGCTGTGTGCTCAAATTTGTTTTTCATTGTGGTTGGCCACAATAAAACAGCTAAACACATCCTGCTTCTGGTCCATTGTGTTTTTTCACGTCGGAAACACTCGCAAAGTTGCAAGACACTATGTTTTAAAAGAATAAGGAAAAGAGTAACATCAAGACTAAAAATAAAACCACCTTAGACCATTATTACTATTTCTCGGGCTTTGATTCACTGTATTACTGTGTATCGCAATGCAGGTGTTTGTATTGTTTGGTGGAGAGGGATGGGCTGGGTACTTGAAAAACACATAAACAAACAAACTAGGATTTCATCCTGTAATACTCCAGGGTTTGCCTGCACTGTTTCACGGCAGCACATACAAAATAAACTCTACCTGTGATCCAAGCCGTGCAGCTGCACTTTGCCTTGAGCCAATGCCTAGTGCTTCAGTGAGCTTGAGGCATGAGCAGAGCCTCCAGATATCATCTGCAAGCAACTATGCAGGCACAACCCTAGAATCCCAAAGAGCAATGATCAAGTGGAAAGAACAGGATCTAAGAAAGTTTGATTTCCTCAAACAGGAGCTTCTGTGTGGATTTTCCCATATCCCGTAAGGGTTGGACTCGTGCAGCATCACACAGCACTAATCCTTAGCTAGCAAAAGAAACTGCTATGCTTTGAGACCTCTCATTAGCATTTCCCAGCAAATATAGTGTCTCTGCAAAGCTCCTGATCAGCTCTAAAGTGGCCACAATAATCCGTGAGATCCTGCAGATAAGAAAGCCTGTTTCCACCTCCCTCACTGGAAGGGAAGCCATTGCTAAAAGTTTGCTTTTCCAAAGACTAGTCTGCAGTAAACTGAAAATACAATCCAGACTCTCAGTTTTACACTCTCTCTCTATATATATATAAAAGAAGAAAACTCCCCTTCTCCTTGATACTACTGAGTATTTTTCACTGTAGTTTGGATGGAGTCCTTTCTAATTACGTTTGTACAAGTAAAGAAATATAATACTGGATTTCTGAACAAACACAGCCTATTCCCTATAATGATTAAAACTCTCTTGCTCAAGACCACCCTCCTTCTGGACATTGCATTTTTGCCCCAGGAATATAGTAGACAAAGTCTGTATGCTGTAATAGAAAAAAACAAAACAAAACAAAAACCAATCCTGGTAAGCTATCACATGTGCTTAATGCAGTTATTAATCATGATAGGCAGCCTTGTAATACGTGGACAGGACAGTAAAGGCTTAACAGAAGAAAACTACATAGAAGAGCATGGGATGACTTCCTGAAATTGGGAAGGGAAAAAAAAAAAAAAATCAAGCAAAAGAAGAAACTGAGGCAACAATATCCACAGTTCAAGCAAAACCATCTTATTACTAGAGGAGACAAAATTCAGCATTAGTATGTATCATGTACCAAATGTACCAAATATGTTGATGGCTGATACAATGACTCAAGAAACAAAGCTCAAACAGGTAACACAAAGGCAGAAGAGCACATCTGTATCCTCCCAAAGCAAACAATCACGACACAGACCACCTGTGTCAAAAAGGATAAAAGCACTGCTAAAATACTCTTCAATATGGGCTTGATCCTGCAAGTCACTGTGCAAACAGCAGCAGCCTGAACAAGCTACGGGTAACCCACACTGATCAGGATCAAGCCCTTAATCGTACTGCAACCTGTTTTAGATTCGAGCCCCGAAGTAAGAGCAGAGCGTTTGCCAGAGAAAGACACCTACATGGCAAGTTGAAGCAAGTACTTACAGGGGATGCATGTGCACAGATTATCAGGTTTCTCTTCTGAGTTTCTTGGGGGCACAGAAATCTCTTGACTGCTCAGTGAATATTGCTGCTAACCTCACGATCATTATGACAGACTCTAATGTTATTATTAACAAAGCAGATTAATCACCTCAGCCATCCACCTCTCTGACTACATTGGGATGTTTTTATACAAACAAACAGAATTCCTACACAGGATGCAGTTACAGATGAAACCTGTAAAGTAAGCGATGAGGAAGTAAACCCAAAGCAGACATGAGAAATTTTAAGGTAAGCATTTAAATACCCCAGAACGTCAGTGCTTGCTCACTTTTGGAAAGATAAAGACTTGTTTTCATAAGCAAACAGTAGCTGGAGATTGGATAGTGTCTGTGCCAAGAAACCACTGGTGAAAACATTAGCAAGAGCACTCATTCCAAAATGTTTTATTATTTCTGTACGAATAAAACAGGGCGGGAGGAAGTCTCCTGCCATGCTGCAGCCAAGGCTAACCTATGTTCTTCAGGGTGAAAACCATGTTTTTACAGTACTTGGACACTTGTGCTTCTATTTCTGTTATTTGCCAATCTTTCATTAATCTTCCTTTTGTGTTTTTATTTCATATTTCATATAACGTGCACTGAAACCACTAGTAAATGCGCAAAATGTCATCATTACCTTAGTGAAGAACTACACAGCATTTTGGGGCAGAGCCAACACTGTAACAGTTCCTGGGGCCCTATGGGAGGCATTTCCTACACCACCTCCTCTCTTTCTTCAAAGTGTCACAACAGAGGCAAAAAAGAAAGTGTGTAGGGAAGGAGAAGACCCCTACACACAGCCCACAATATCCATATAATTTTCTGTGATCCTTATTAATGTTTTCTTACTCCTTTATGCAGATTTTGCATACGGCCCTACAAAAAAGTGCCTCAAATGCTATGCTCAGCATCGTGGTAGCCGTACAAAAAGGAAAGGAAACAAAGCACTGCCTTGAGATAAGTAACTCTCCTCCCACGAAGCACTTCAAGGTAAAAAGCAACCAACCTGCTGGCTGCGAAAATCTTTACTCCTGACTCCAGGCAAGTTATAAAGTTTGTTTTACCAAAGCGGGCTGATGCGAAGGGCCAGAGGACCAACAGGATTTCTATCTAGATAACAAGCAAAGCAAGATATACAGGGAGGCAGAATACTTCTTCTTAGACCACAAGCTATCGCGGGAAAAGATGTGCCTTGGGCACACAAACCCTTCTTCACATCTGAAGGAGAAGCAGCAGGCTTCAAGGTCCTAGCCTGTGGCAGCTGCAACAATATTATTACTACAACTCAGTAGCTTCCCTCAAAGAGGGAAACTGTTGAGGCACTGATGGGAAAATCACTCAAACCGATGCAGGCATCCCCCAAGGGAGGAAGAGAAGTAGATCTGAGGAAACTCAGGTCCCCTGGGCTCCCATCACAGGCGGATGGACGGCTGCTGTGCTCCGGCTCTCAAACCATCCTGCCTTTAAGAAACGACTCAGTCACCACACCTGCCACTCCTCAAACTCCCAAAGTAAGACCAGCAGTCCAGGCTGGACTCGCTGGATAAACACAAGTAAATACATTGAGGTACAAGAGAGCAGGGCTGGGTCTGGCAGGGGGATAGACTCTTCTGCATGTTGCTGCAGGAGCAACGAAACCACAGGGGACAACAACCCTCTTCAAAACCCAACAAAGGACTCCATCTGGCCTCAGAAACAACATACTGAAGACCAACATGATCATCCTGACATCAGAAGATAATGAAATTGAGAATAAAATTGAACTTCAACAATCACTTAATCATATTACAATGAAGATTTTCCCAGCAAGCTGCATTTACGTATCCCAATACCACAAAACTCTGTTCTTCACAACAGAGTTATATAGTGGGACGGTCACACAAGGCCGATGCAGACCAAGACAATTGGTCTCATTCACATAATTCTGTCCTCCACTCTCTTCTTCCAAACGTAGCATCTGGAATACCAGGTACAAGTGCAGCAGGAACAAAGCCACTATGCTTGACGGCAATTCAGTAAACACCTAAATACTGTAAGGTAGCTGAAAAAAAGAGTGAATCAATAACATAGACAGACATAGTGGAGTAAAGTCAAGTCAGAAACAAAAAGGCCACCCCTAAAATATCAAAACAATAGAGATCAACAGGAAGCAGCTCAGTCTGTGAAACAAGCACACCACAATAGCCACGCCACCAGAAAGCAGCCACAAGGATGCTACCTCTAACAGCTAACACTGAGTTATTATACTGGAATGTCAAACATTTAATATTGCAGTGATAAAACAACGTGTTCAGTACCATAAGACTGTTCCTGCCCAAAGCAGCCCACAAACTCCACGCACAGAAAATACAAATTAAATGCTGACATCAGAGAAAGATTCTGTTTTGTTTTAAGAACAAGAAGCAAACAAACATTTTGTTGTAAGGAACAAGACGTTGACCTCTGCAAATTTGGGAAGACTTCAAGAAACAACATAACTGCGGGGAAAAATGTGCAGGGCAGCAGAATAAAGCAGTATCTGGCCTCTAAAGGCCTACGCAGCACCGCTCCCCTCCAGACTCCTCACACCTCCCTTGCCACTTCCACATGCCTCACAAAACAATGAGCCCAGTACAAAAATAAGTTTCAGACCAATACATATACTACAATTTATCCAAACCTCTACCATTCGTGAGTCACTGTAAATACACATATAGACAGATGCCCCCCTACCATTTATCAGGATCCCAAAATACAAAGGAAAAATAATTGCTGAGCTGGATTGGCTGAACATATTTCAGCCAACTTAAAAAAAATAAAAATAAAAATAGAAAGTTCAGGGAGGGAGTTCAACAGAATGAGCCGAAATTCATCAGTGACATACAAACTGAATTTTACGAATGTATTTGAAGTTTTCTATGCAGTCTCTAGGTCACACATTTTAACCACACAAACTGCTCCCTGGAACCTTCAAATAATCAACATTGTGGGTTATTTTCTACTTGCTGACTGCATTGCCCACGAGCCACATTTTACTCTGTAAAGTTAAAGAAAAACTCTCACAGGCTTTTGTTACTGATATTTACAGAAAAGAACTTTTGCAAAAAAGCGATGCAAATTCTATCAATGAAAAGTTTAAGAGTTGCAAAAAGAATATAATAAACAAGTACAGCTTTTTAACGAGATTTTTCTTGGTCAGACATACCCCAGACATTTCCAGACATGACTAAACTCCAAGATTCCCACTTCCAATTAACACATGCGTGTTACCCAATGAGCCCTTCCCCCCAAAGCCACTCAGCATGAGATTACTGCAGAATGTGATGGTCTTTAGTAGAATATTTGGCCAAACTCCAGGTCTACCAGCCTTCATGCTTATTTTTATAGGCACAGCCTCCAGCTTTGCGCTCTGGTATGCAACCTAACACCCAAGTCCATTAAACTTTCCACCAAATACACATAAAATTGAACAACAGGTAATCAAGCTGTAGTCTGTTCTCTGTTAGGAGTACTCTTATTGCCCTGTTTGCACCATGGCATGAAACTTAGCTAATTTTCTTGAAGGGCTTACAGTGACCATGCCCAGGATGGTACAAAAGGACTGTCAGGGGATCCAGATCTGAATGCTCTTGCAAGGGGAACTCTTATGGAAAAGATCTGGAATTCAAAGGCACTAGGACCTCCAACATCAAACATTCAGCATCAAACGTAACTACTGTGAAAGAGACTAGAAAAGACAAAAATTGTATTCTCTGCCAGTGGAATGAGCCCATTTATCTTGTCATCTTTGGCTACGGGGAGAGATTTGGCACTGTTCACTGATGGCTCGATCTGACTCTCACATTTACCTATCAAGACTGGTTAACACAATTATGCAGCATCTGGCCAACTTTACAGCATTTTCAAAGCTATCCGTGTTACAGGTCTCATTCCTCACAACAAACCCTTTTGAAGGTTATAACTCCAACTCCATTTTAAAACTAACATATGTAGCACAGACACAGCCGTCAGTCTATGGAAAACTGCTTAGAAACCGATGTTGAGTAAGCCCTGGTTTACTGCCGTAGAAACATTTCAATCCGTTCATATGGCTTCAGTTTGGCTTTAGTTTTTTAAACTTGGACACAACTTTTAGTAATGCCTACAATGAAGCACTGACATGAGGGGTGAACTTAACCCCACAACTGAGCCATGAAAGGACGAATCCATTCCTATTGCCCTCTGAAAGAATCCTGAGAGGTCAACTTGCGTAGCTTGTTAGAGCTGAAGAAATCTGCAGTCTTTGTTAAGCACCAACAGTAGCTCTTTAATAGTCCAATTTGGTTTCCCCAGGATAGCATGCAAACTACAGATTTTACATGGTAAAACAAACATTACTTCCAGATGTAACAAAGGCTTCATTGTGCTCATCTGAGTCTAAAAACAGAAATGCAAAATGTAGTTTTCACGAGTGAGGTTTCGGGAGAAGAGAGTGGGTGGCAATAAGGAGAAGGGAGAGAAGAGTTTGCACTTGAAAATTAAGGTGTGGTTGTTACTGTGAGCACCACTCCAACCATTACTGTTTTAAAAGTTTTCTAAAATATGCAACAGGGGCATTAAATTTGCAGGGCAGCAGAACTCAGCTGATATGGAAAGGAGATATTATTCCTCGAGTGATTTGGTAAATAAAACCATGCAGCATCACAAACTAAGTAATTTGTATACTTGGTAGCAGCACGTGGCACAGACATAAACATCTATCCTTTCCACCACTGATGGTGTGAATGTTTTAATACTTGCAGAGATCTGCAACATTTTGCCTTCATAGTGTGGATTCACAAACAGTACTCGTAAGACCTTAAAAAAAAAATAAATCCCATGATGAAACAAACCTGGAGATAAAAAGGGTAAATGATAGTGTAACAAACTACAAGGGAATGATTCAGAGAAAAAAAAAAAAAGCCAACAAAAAAATCCTTTGGTTTTGGCAGCGGTTCACACTTCTCAACAGAGCATTTTTAAGTATTAGGCTTTCCCACCTGCAAGGCAAAGGATCCCACATTGCTAGAGAAAAGTGACACCCTGTATCACCTGCCAAAGCACATAATACAGCTAATTACATTGCATGACAGTGCCAGGCCCAGCCGAATCAGAAACTGGGGGAAATACATACTTCTCTGTCACTGTCTCAAAGAACTGTGTGTTTGAACATGGTTGTCAGCTAGCATGTAATAGCAGATAAAAATAAAACAGATTACCCATTTGTCATTCAAACTGATTTCTTTCAAGAAAAAGCTATCCAGTCTAAATTAAGTAGAAACATGTAATTAAATACTTTGCAATCCATAGCAGTTTACAGTAAAAAAAAAAAACAAACCCAAACCTTGAGAAATCCACTCCCATATGACTTATAGCAATCCTTCTTAAGAGACTGCGTAGTCTAGGGTACTCTCACAGAATAGGTTTCTATCCTTAATGCTTTAAATAAAACTTTCAAATACAACCCAAAGATTGTGCAAGGTAGTACTGTCGTCTTCAATCTCTAGGCAACTAGCTCCCTTTCCTTCTCTTCTCCTTCGTATTTTCTTGAGCTAAACTGGAGTGAGACGACTCAGTATCACCCACTTTTACTGTAGGTATTAGGAATACAGAGTTAACCCTAAAACTGATGTGAAACAGGTTAATTATACAAGCCACTGACTGAAAAAAACTGAACCCCAGGAGAGGCAGCCACTGCAGCTGTCGAATACGGAGGACTTGACAGAAGCAGGACGAAAGAACGGCAAAGAGGAGTCTGATACCTACCTGCCTGTATCAATGTCTAAGGGTTATCAAGAGGGAACAGACTACATCTTCAAGGAACAAGGAGAATTTAAGACACAAATTTTTGGAAATGTAACTCTCAGGTATCAGGAAGATTTTTTTTAACCATTGTGGAAGAAATCTTTCCACAAATACAGATCATTTTGGTTTCTTCTCCAACAAGATTTTAATGGATACCGAGAGTCCTTGTCTTACTTTAATTTTCTGGTTAATTTAAATTGTCAGTCCAAACTTAAGGAGCAAATAGGTGGAAGCTATACAATAGCAGAGAGGTGCAACTGTATATTGCCAAGTAAATGCCTACAAAAAAGGGAACAGGCATAGATGAGTAGGAAAATGACTCCAGAAGAAAGATGTGGCAGACAATGAATAGCAGAGGTACAAAAGCACAGACTGTAACTAAGGGATAGAAGAAGCAAACAAAAATAACACAGATCCTCCCATACTGGAGGATGGAAAGGAAAAAGTATAATGAAACCACAAAGGTTCAAATGCTTAGCAAGAAGGAAAAAAATAGTCACACTACAAATTAAAAGGGGGGGGAGGGCTAAGTTATAATTAAGTACAGAACACATGTATTTGATTGTAATAAGCTGCAGACACAATTGCTTGCAGATCATAGCTATAAAGCTGAAATATTTAAGCCAAAGCACTCTTAAAAGACTTATCTTTCACCAGCGGTCTTGGAAAGTCTCTACAAATCATTAAGTTCACACAGCCCCAGCAGTACAACGATACAATACTGTGCACATTTTGACAAAAATGGAATAAAGAGAGATGAAGCAGGAAATGAAAGGCTTAACTGGAATCACAATTTGCCACTTCATTCCCAGCCTGTGTTTCAACTGTCAGTTCACAACATCTCTCCTATTGATCATCACTCAGAGATTAATATGCCTGAAGATTTTTATTACTTCCACATATATCCAAGCTCATTGTTTCTAGTTTAAAATCCAACCATTCTAATAAACATAACTTTTTTGCAAATCAAAGATAGCAGGCAACATTTAAGCTAGCCCTAGCATATTCCAAGCATATGCTGTTTCTACATCAACCTGCTCTAACATCCTGGAAGTGCCTTCCCTGGAAGTGAATTATTTATAACTGCAACGTCCTCTGACAACAGGAGTATCAAAGTAATTGTCATCATCAGTTCTGGAACTGTTTTTCATGAAAATCAGAGGTCCACCACGTTGTGCAATGGGGAAAAAGAAAAAGGAAAAATATCCCAGATGGAAAAGATCAAATGCAAACAATGCAGTACAGGAAAGACTACAGCACAAGTAAGGTTTAAAATATCCCTAATACAATAGATTATGTTCAGGCATTCCGTCTATGTGTATCCTTATAAACAAACACATACTTTAAGAATGACAACATAGCTCCTCATAGGATGTTATTTGTTAACATATACTCACATATACTTCATTGTGATCAAAGCGCTTTTTCAGATTATTGATGAACGAGTCTTCATTAAGTGGCTCTAAGAGAACCATATCTCCCACCCCTATCATGTTGTCTAAAAGTGATGTCTTGACCTCCATTTTGGCCATTTTCTCCTGCAAATAAAGAAACGAGAAAAAAACAAAGAGTAAAGTTAGCTCAAAATTATTCTAATCATTCACAAGCATTATCCAGTAACACTATTTAAGGACTACAAGTTAAAAACCCATTGAATGACACTGCTTTAAAATAATTTTCCAAGTAACATTCTCAAAGTCATTCTATCTACCCAGGTAGTCCACACAATTCCAAAAATTTAACTTCTAACAGTCAACAATGCCTTCTGGTCCACTATACATCAAATGTGAAACTGCAAGAAACAGGAATTAAGATTCCAGTGGGCACCACATCCAGATTTTTTGGACAACTTCAACAGTGTTCAAGTGTATGCAAACCCAAGTTTTATCAAAAGCTTCATCAACACCTCCAGTGTATCAAATTAGGGTTTAAATTTGGCAATACCCTAACCTGAATGTCTTTCTCACCCTTACTTGCATTTCTCCAACCCCATCAACTTTTAAATGGAAACCAACTAAGTGAACTCATGCAGAGGCAAACCCCACACTATTTTATCATAATTCATGAACCCTGTACTCTAGAGTGCCTATATTCCAGTACAGTACCGCTTTTGGTTACATGAGGCTACCAAATTACTTCATTTCCTAACCAGACTTATTTGGATTTATTTAATTTTATTGCTTAAGAGAGCATTTTCATTGGGCAGCAACAATCCAGCTGACAAGTGGAGACTCTGCATTTATATAACTGGAGTGGCAAAAGGCAGAAGCCGGGCTTAAACAAGGCACCAGGATCAAACAAAGTAACCAAGTCTGATAAACGAAGTAATTCAGACAAAGAAGTCAAGGTCAGGCCAAAACTCGACACCTATTTGATCGTCCCAGCCTTTTATCCTTCCAATCCAAATGCTAGAGAAGATTAACCGAGGTCCTCAAGAACTCCAGGCACACAGTTACTGCTTTCAGCTTTCATGACAAGACTGAAAAATGAACATATTAGCAATGACAGGCTGCAAATGGGGAACGAGAGGTGAGAGAACAACTTTGCTGACAACACAAACCAAGAACCAACTACTGGACAGCTACAGCTGCACAAAACAACAGTTGAACTTCCCCAGTCAGCTGTAACCTCTCAGCTATGAAATGCTATCAGGCTGTCCTTGCTCCCCCTATCACTGCAGCATATTTTAATGCTAAGTATTTTTTCTCATTTTTCAAAACGTCTTTGAGCAGCTATTAGCTTATACAATCAGCGTTAACTTGCCATAGTAGCTATCTATCAGATAACTAATTTAAAACAAGTGAAGCCTTTTATCTCTTGCTTCTGTCTACAGCCACTGCATTACCGCATGCTATTTGATTTTTGAGCAGTGAGTGACATTTGAGGGATATTAGACCAAGACTTAAGTCGTGTTTGATGTTTTTCCAAATTCAACGAAGGGAAGTGCAGCTCCACAGGCAGCTAACGGAAGTGATACAACAAGATCCCCAAAACCTGAACCAAGCCTGGGAATTACTAGAAATTCACATGGAAATGCAAAAACAGTGCTGAACTATGATAACCAACCAAAGCTGAATCAACTCTGCTAAACAAACAAAAGAGCATTTATTTTAAACGAAAACACTGGACAAATATTTTTGTAGAGAAAGATACTTTTATTCTTAAAAGTTCACCTCTCTGAATCACAAAAAAAATTTAAATATTCACAAAATCTTTTCAGATTCACTTCAACTTCTGCATCCCATTAAGACAAATTCTTTAAACTACCAGTCTTGTTTCAATGACCTAATTACTTCCCATACATCAACTAATGCTCAAATAATTTTTGAAGGCTGAAGAAAAAAAAAAGTCCTTCTCAAGTATGGAATTTATTAAATATTGGGTTTGCAGCCAAAAAAAAAGCCAACATAAAAATCCTAATATGGGCAATTTCAACCTAAAATTTCAGTTCTAAGCAGTATACCTCATCTACCATTGTGAAATTACATACCACCTACCACACTTCATGCATCACTGCTCGGGAATTTCAAGACCAAGAGCAGCCAAACCCATCAAGAACATTCATGCATTTGCAAGCTCCAAGGCACGTTTTGCAGAAGAGGTGCACAAAGTCACCATATCTACTACTAAAAGCTGGATCAGAAAGTTGTATACAAATATTAATTTATCAATATATTTGAAAAGTTCGATTTTATGGTCAAAAGTTAATTTTCAGCTTGGTTTTTTTCCACAAGAATTTAACATCATTCTATGGTTAAAATATTTCCATTAACTTGAGAGCTAGAAAATATTAGAAACATAGGTGATGAAAAAGTTGGACAATATGCCTAGACATCTTGTTTAACGCTGAATTCTCAAAATCATTTGCAATAGCTTAGCCTTTGCAAAATATTCATTAAAGATTACCTCATACACTGATGTATGATTCAAGAGTATTCTGCCATACCAATGTTGTTAGCCCCCACTTTGGTTCAATCCAGTCATAAACCCTGCTCTGGTTTAGCTAACAACAAAGGAAATCTGGCAAGCTTGTGGGATAATTTGATTGCCTATCTGAGGTAACAAGTGGGGAAAAAAAGCACTGTTAAGAAAAGCTAACAATGTTTAAACATACATTAAACAATTAGATTTAATTTAATCTATAATTGCATTTAATCCACTAGAAGAATTTAATAGATCAATATATACAGCACTTTCAAACTACCAAATACTAATTTTAAAAACAGCTTTTAAAAAAACCTCAAAAATCAGCACACTGCACAGAAAAAATAAAAGATAAAAAATAATCAAACCCTTGCTACGTTGCAAGACTAAACTTCAGTCAAGATTTTTCGCAATACGTCACTAAGCTCAGAAACTCAATCCAAATCCATGTCCAAGTGTTTGTATTCGCCATATATTCAAAGATGGCTTGCTGCTGGAAATCTTTTCCCACCAATGCTGGTGACAGCATGCTCACCACAATTTGAAGAACAGTACACAAAAGTAAGCGGCTTCTACCTATATATGTATTCATGCACCTTTAAAAAGAGGAACGTTTCTCAAGAACCATTTCCAAGAACCAGAACTCTGTGAGGGACAGGACCAAAACACGCTCCCAGTGTCTGAGAGATCAGTAATGATTGAAACCACAGCTGTGCTGGTGAGAGAGCGCCGGCAAACAGGAAATTAGGTTAGAGGAAAGAACCAGAACGGGTTGTGTCCTTTAAAACAAGGACACTTTTAGTTATTTTCAAATGAAGATTGCTGAATGGGGAAAGGTGGATGGAGGTACTGCTGTGAGGCTCTACTTGAACTGTGCTGTAATTTCATTCTGGAAATTCAATAAAAAATAACCTAAAAATATAAGTGGTTCTCCCTCAATTTACCTAATATATTGCTTTTGTGACTGCAACATTTCATTCTGTTGACATCAAGAAAAACAACAGTGTTGTATAAAGATTACAGCTACAAATTATTAATATAGCAACAAATTAGCTCAGCAAAAAAAACAAAATTCTTCTAACGCTTGCAGTCTGCAAATCAGATTCTTCCTCAAACATTCCCTGATCTCTCCCACACCCATTTACCACTTGAGTCTTCTCCCAAATTTACCTTTCTTATCCCTAAAGCAAACATCGGCAGCATTTCAGAACATCTCCCTTTTCTCTAGTAATTTGTCAAACCTGTTCTTCCTCCCTTTGGTCTCCTATCTAGGCCTTAATTCAATGGAGTGAGAACACTCAACACGTTTCCATTCTCAGAAAAATAAAAAAGATTATTCAGTAATCCTTCACAGCTTGATCTGTTTTATGTTGGACAACATGCTCAGGAGAAGTGCTGGGCATGCTACGTCTGTAAAATGCTTTTATCCGCACGCTCCCACATTACACGTAGCCTTTTAAAACACAGACTGTTTTATCTGCTACTTGCAATGCCTGGGATTGCCATCCAGCTAGGCCAGCTGAATCTAAAGCATTCTTGTTCCTCTTGGCTGCAAGGATGGCAAATTAAAAATTATGCTAATTCCACAGCCACAGCAGTCCTACCATCAGCCAGTCTGAAATGACAGTTAATGAAAACTATAAATAGAAGATGATCCAGAGAATAGGCAAAACCCCAAGAGACTTGTACAATTAAGTTCACACATCCTCCAAGGGGGAAATGAAGGAATACCCCGTTACTAGCATACAGCATGTTATGGAATTGTCCAGGGTTTTCCACATCACCCTCATACAGTAAAACAGCAACAATTGTCAGCAGCTTCCTACAGATGTGCAGCCCCTAGCATACATTTGCATTTGCTGCACTGGAATTATCACTGGCTGCAGAGGTGGCTTGTTTTTCTTCTTTTGTGGCATTATAGCAAAAGGACAATTTCCCTACCATCAAAATTGTCACAATAGATGTACTCATATATGCTTCAAGCTCTATTAAAAAAAAAAAAAAAAAAAAGCCTTTGGTTTCACTACCACCAACTCACTGTAGAAAATAACCACCTTTTTCTTTTATAAGAGTTAACAGGAACAACCTGCAACGTCAGTAATTCAATAGCAGAGTTCAAACCGATTTCATGTTCCAGGTCTGATCCTGAGCTGTAATTATGCTTGCCCACTCGTTCCCTTTTTTCTCTGTCAGGGAGCAATCGGCCCACACAGAGCAGGGACACTGACAGGCCACTGCTGCAAAAAATGGCTACGGACACAGTGTCATTACCTGAACAAAAAAAAAAAAAAAAACCAAAAGGGACTACAGCAATCTTGTAC
>NW_008795122.1:559023-561290 GCF_000699145.1 Aptenodytes forsteri | reverse complement strand
AAAAATGAACAAAAAAAAAACAAAACCAAAAGGGACTACAGCCATCTTGTACTACTCACGACAAGCGTAAGTACCAATTTAGCAAGAGGCAGGATTTAAATTCATCCTGTTCTGCTGCCCAACAAACCTCACGTATCTCTGACCCAGTCCGACTGATGCCCAGGTGCAAGTTCATTGGAAACACCTTGTGCTAGTTCACCACGTAAACTGGGGCAGGCTCTGCAGATGAACTATTATAGTGCCCTTTTCACTCAAAGCTAGATTCCCCAACATCAGCATGTAGGAAAACGTTGATACCATCCAAAGAAAATATTTGCTTTGCCTCCAGATCCCCTAACTTTTTAGACTCTGGATGCTGCAGGGGATCAGCACACGCAGCATCTGCTGCCTAGCCGCTGTCTGCTAGGAAAACCTGCACCCTCCTGCCCAGCTGTGACTGCTCACAGATGTTGCTCTGTCACCATCAATGTGCTGAAGAAAAGAGCGTGCAGAAAACAGCGCGATGTTGCAGCCCAAGATTTCTTCCTGCAAGAAAATGGACTTGAGGAACCTGACAGACAGATTGCAGGCAGGAATGTTAATAGATATCGCAACAGCAGTAAAAGCACTCTTAAAGAACTAAAATGCTGCTTCCGATTCTCCATCTTTCCTTTTGGTTTGGCCAATGTCTGAATATCTTCTGGATTCCTTTTCCTCTCACAGTCCTACTGAACAAATCAGTGTTTTCCAAACTGAAAAAGTTTATAATTTGGGGCTTTTGAATTAGCTAATGTTTCTCACATCTTACCTAGCAAGCAAGAGCTATTATTTGAAAGCCTTGTGCAACTTCTCTTTATTTTCTGTAGGCATTGAACATTACGCATGTGTACTAGATTCCTTGAGCAGTTAACAACAAACAGCTCCAGTAAATTACAAAAGTAAAATGCGGCACTACGGGGTATATTTGTATTAGGACTGCAGGAATGTTTGCATTCAGCATCAGCTAAATGGGAACGGCTCTTTAGCAACATCAGATTAGGACAGAGTTGCGCGCCAGTGACTGCAATTTAGATGACAGAAGATTTGCCCAGCAGAATTCCATAGGAGGAACGAATGCTCTGCTGGCTCCTGCTACCAAATGCCACGCGTTTAGCTAAAGATTGGGCAACTTTCAAGAAAGAAACAGGCCACTTAAAGTACTGCTGAACACACAGCTGCAACCACATGAAGCAATATCATCTTTTAGTAGTTTAACAACAGAGGCTTAACTGCAGTTTAGAAAAACTGACAGTGTAATAATTAGAGTTCATTAGGAAGCGTACAAAATGTTCGCTGGGACATTGTCTCCTACTAACATAAACAGTGTCTGAAACGTTCTTCACTAACAGGACTCAGGTCCTTTATAAATGCAGCCGGAAGAGGTTTGGTTGTTGTTGCTGGAGTTGTTTGGCGTTTGTTGGGGGGGTATCGTTGGGGGATTTTGTTTTGTTGGGGGTTTTGGGTGGCTTTTTTATTTTTACGTCAACTTAGTTACAATCTACATTAAGCAGTAATTAGTTGTTATCAATTCCCCAAAAGTGAGAAAAGATGCCTCTTTCGTGCCTCTGTTCATATCCTTCGTCACAAAACTACGCACCACACTCGTATCACGTAAAAGGTGCACAGTACCTCACCACAAAAACAAAATAAGCTGAGCCATGCATGCAGAAGATACAGCTTTGCCCTCCTTCTCTTCCCTAATAAAAGACTAATTCACGAGCCTGGAGGAAGGAGTGAGGGGCTGCGTTTGCATTTCTCTAAGGCTACTTTCTGTTACTTTTGCATACTAGTTTGAATAACGCTAGCATGGATATTACCTACTGTAAGAGACCGTGGGGTATATCGATTCTACTATTTCTACATTATACCCCCAGCAGTACAGGTTTTCAAATTACTTCTAATAATTTTTTTGCAACCACAACACGATAACTGCCACCGGCAATTGCACTCAGGGTTGATCTATTTCCTAAGTCAACTTGCAGCCTCGCTTTAACTCATCTGGGTCGGTCATAGAGTCACGCTAGGTTTTGGGAAAAACATTTGGTCCTTCAACATTGCTAAGGCACCTTTCTTTAGCACCTGCTAAAATACAGTCTTAAAATAATCAAAAGATGTTTGGTGCTCCATTATTACCCTGCAAAAGTTCCTTTACGTTTTGGATTATACTGACAGGTTTCAAAAATTATAGGTGTGGAGTAGCCTTTTCCATAAACGGTTGTTTCAGAGCCTGATTTTTTTTTTTTTTTTTT
>NW_008795122.1:549914-558774 GCF_000699145.1 Aptenodytes forsteri | reverse complement strand
TTTTTTTTTTTTTTTGTAATTACTTCTGTTTGACAGGGAGAACACCTTGGGCATTTTTAATGCATAATGCATCTGGAAATAGGTCTTCACTAACAAGGCTGTTTGCAGTCCAAAATTTTGGTTAAATTCCCACTGACTTCAGCAGAAACAGGATTCATGGTGGTTTCTTACATTTAGGCTTTTCTTAGTCACTGTCTAACCACAGAGTTTTATAATCATTCCAGGTCCACATCTACAGAAAGGCATAAAATATTCAGGAATAGAGGGGGTCTCTTTTTGGCCCATACCTCGCTAAGATTCTCTTGCATCTTTTTCAAAATAAGGAACAAAATGTGACTGCAAAACCAAAAGTTGTAAAGGTCCTGCCTTCTTCCCTGAAACCAAAGACTAGATTTCAGATTAACAGTGTTCTTCGAACAACATGATTCTTTAAAAGCTGTCAGTACAGAACATGAACACAAAGAAAACACCCTCATTCTTTAAAAAAAAATCCACAAAAATTAGCTTTTACTACTGGATATCTGAACTCCACTAAGTAGGGGGTGCCCTTTTAAACTGATTATCTTCATCTTTCAAGCTGCCGCTTAAAGTTTTCTGCCAATTTTTTGGGATCCTGCCCAGTCCAAAGGTTATGTTTGCATAGCTGTTGCAGAACAGGGGCATGAAAACCCAGGTAGCACTTATTTATTTTGGGGGATCTTCTTTGTTTGTTGTATGTGACACACCAGTAGCTTGCCATCACACCAGAGCTTGAGTTCAAAAGATCCTCCAGTAGCAGATCCTCACAAAATACTACTTAAAAACAACCAGCCCTCACAAAGTCAAAACATTTCTTTCAGCTGAGATTTCACTTCTTTGGGAGCGATCTAGCAATAAACTGTAATCTATATCTTTCATTTATACTTTTATTATCATAGGGTTTTTACTTTCTCTTCCACACAAGCGCATGGGCAGAGAGCAAGCCATGCTTTCCTCCAGTCGGCACATGAATCACACATCCCTGACACAGGCAAAAGAAATCTACTCATGGTGGGGCAACTGGAGTGAACAAATTATGTCATGTCAGTAAGGTGGATATTAAGAGATGTTTTAATACTACAGGGTTGAAATACCAGAGCACATGCTAATCTTCTCCTCAAATGCTTGTGTGCGTTCCCTGTTAAGCAGTCTGTGACAAACCTCGAAGATATGCAGAATATGAAATAACAGAACAGGTAACACCGCAGCTTCACTCAGCTGCCAAGAGCAGAAGGAAAAGCAGCCACAGAACATCACCATGGCAGTCACTGAACCAGACTTAAAACTGGGCACAGACAAACACAAAGCTAATCAGGAGCTTCAGGAAATCCAGATCCCAGAAGAGGCATTGGTGCCCCTGTCTACCCACCACCAAACTACCCACGATAACTAAGCGTACCTGTAACTCCTAGAGCAGCTGGCAGACACCATCACACTCAGAGTTACCCACAGAACAAGGTCCAAGTTTCCATGCACCCATATTCTCTTCCAAGCACTAAAAGTCTGAGTAAAGCTAAAATTTACATAGCTGAAAGCACGGTGTATTTTCACACCATTCACTTTCCTATTCAATTCAAAACAAAAGGAAAAGAAGTCACCCGAACACCACCCCAGAGATCTTATTCTTGCCCATTGCAATTTCCCCCTCCTGGAAACTTCACCCAACTGGCTCCTTGTAATATTTGTAAACAATACTTGGAATGTTTTTAACCTAGTGTTTTATAAAAATAAGACAAATCATGCTAGCTGTACACGTCTTGGTCTATGCATCTACTGTGTCATACATGCCTAATGTTGAATTTCATTCAAAGGAGAGTGGAGTAAAGGACAACATAATAGCTAATTTCTACACGTTTGTAAATGCAGGCAGAAGAGGAGATTTGAGCATAAGTGTCCCATCAGAGACATGAGCTGCAAGAAGAACAAACACCTTGTTAAGTACCGCTGAGCCATTGCAGAAGCATTTCACAAGTCCCTCGCTGCAGAAAAGCTTCAAATGGAAATTACTGCTTCTTTGCAAGTCAGTCCGTCACAAGAGAAAAACCTGCAGGAAGTCAGACTCGATTAGACCCATTTCTCCCAGGACTAGCTGCCAAGGTAACAGAACAGTGCAGGGTTTCACCCTACAACTTGCTGTCACTGTCTATTCTGCACATCAATTTCTCTTCAGCAAAACACTGCTATTTTTAATGAAAAGCGGGGGGGGAGAAAATAAAAAAAAAAATTGGATGCAAGTGGTGCAGAAAGAGGAAGTAATATTTGCCTAAACCCAGGCTAAAAAAGCATCTATTTAAGGGCGGGGGAAGCTCAGACACATTATGTGTACTGTTAGACGTATTTGCATGTCTCAAGTGTTAAACAATATCCCCAGTTTTGTCATTTTCGTTCTCAGTCATTTTCAGTAAGACACCTGAAATCACAGGATAAAAGTCATCAATTTTTAAATCAAGGTGTCTCCAGCTATTCCTGTGTATCTCTTATCAAGAGATATCTTGGACAATGGGGACAGTTCAAGAAGATACATTTCAACGCACAGTAATCACTCTTGTCCAGACAGCCGTGAAGTTAGAAGCCAGCACACAGTGTTTTTATTAATATCTAGCATGGTAAATAAAGGCATTTCCAAATGAAATGTAACACTTCGCAGATTCAGAGAGAGGCACCTTCCTAAAACATCAATAGAAAGCACCTCCCTCCCACAGAAGGAAAACAGCCAGTCTCACGGCAGAGAAACTGAACATATACCCACAAGTACTGAGCCTTGCCTTGCTATGTTTCAGCGAGAAATATCATCTGGCAGTTTTAGGAAGCAAAAAGATCTATATACATGGGATACGTGCAAGCTTCCCCTGTGGCAGAGATCTGTTACGAGGTACGAGGAGCTCCGGCTCTACCCTTGCTTGCCAAAAGATTTTCCAGGGTTTCTCCTGGAGTGAACTTTGTTTTAACACAGCCTTGCACTCTTTGATCACTGAAGGTAATCTCCAGAGCCCTTTTAACTTCCGCAGCCTGACAGTCTATGGACCAGACAATGGCAATAGTAGCTATATCTGTTCTGCATGTTTGAGGCCAGTGCCAAAACCACTGTATCATACAATCATGACTACTATACTGCACTACTCCAGAGCACAATTTTTCAGCCTTCTCATGTTTCATGAGAGATAGTCCCTACAGCAGGCCTAATTTCTAGCCTAAATTTGTTCATGGTCAGCTAATATCCACTTCTTCTTGCTTGGGTTAATGCTGGGGGGGGTGGTGGTGTCTGTTTTGGTTTTAAATTTAGATGTGTTTTCTTCCTCCCAGGAAAATATTTAGAGAGGATCTTCTCATGGTCCTCATTCTGAATAAAGCATAGCCAGGATTGCTCATTTTCCTCTCAGCATCTTCTCCATCCCCCGGCCATCCCAGTAGCCCTTTTCCACTCCCACTCCTATTTGAGCCCATCTTTGCTGAGCAGGGTTAACCAAGACTGTACAGAGGATTCCTGGTACGTTGTGGCAGTGATATTTCCTCACCACGACCAGGAATATTCCTTCCAAGAGAGGGGGATTCATTTTCACCCTCTTCACTACTCTTTTTCCTTCTGCAAATTTTCACCTGGAATCAGCACTTCCCTAGCTTACCCTGTGAGACTAAGCTTGACTGCTCCATCAGTCACAGAACTACTCTCACAGGTAAAAACTAGGAAGGGTCTCCAGACACTCAGTAACCAATTGGTTACTGGTTTAGCTGTAAGGTTTAATTTGTTTAGCTTGTAGGTTTAACTACTCCTAAAAATGATCTGCCTCTCAACCCCTACCATCTTCCTTCTGACCTTTCTCCGAGCCTCTCTTGATGAGAAGGGAGAGCAGCTGGTGTTCCTGCCATAAGTTAAGACATCCCAGGTATTCCTTCTTTCACATCTGAGCACGAGCCCCACTAGAAAAAGCTTTTTTCTCCTCCCTCAAACAAGAAGCTCTAGCAAAGCTATTGGCAGATGGTTAACTGGTCCCTGGAGTCCCAGAAAAAATGGCACCTCTTCATCTCTCAGCCAGCGTCACCAGAGCCTCTCTTTTAAGCTGCTTATTTGCTTCTGCAGAGGAACAATGGAGAGGATTAATACCAACTTCACTCCCTTCAACAGCTCTCCTAAAAGCAGAACTAACTTCTCATTACAGTGCCATCCAAAGAGTCCTTATTGTATAAGGACTTTAAGGATACCTCTTTGATCTAAAAAGACACCATTAACTGTCCTACAAATTGTTTTAACACAAAGGCATTAAAATACAGAGAGTAGGAGCAACTTCCTTTGCTCGTGCTTTCCAAAGATACAGAATTCAACATCCAGTAGTTTCCTTGTTTCATTTCTGAGGTGCGGGTTTTTCACAGGCCAGTGGAAAAGTCAAAGCACAGTATCAGGACATTACATATGCTCTATTGTGCACAAAAGCTGGTTACCTTAAGGTCAAGCCTTTACAAAGATATTCAAACACCCGTGTGCTCTTGCAGACATGAGGAAGAGCAGAGTCCATAAAGAAATGCATATAAAAGAGTAGAAACATTTCAGGATGTGACTGCTCTGTACCTGCTTTCATTTCCATTGTAGTAAGTCCTGCAGTTTAAATTCTTATTTCTAATTCAAAGTACCCCCGTAGCACTTTAGAGCATACAAACTATGAAAATTATGGAAAAATACAGAATAAGGAGCAGAGAGAGAAAAGCAGAGACCTTGCATACAGAGCATATTTGTGAGCGCAGGAAACTTGTACCAATGCTGACCAGGCTGTGGTTGCAAACTTTTAAAAACTGCTTTCTGCTGACAGCAGGGAAAAATTAGTCTCTCCTTGTTGCCTGTATTTAGAAAATAAAGAAATCTACAGCAAGCAATTCTGATAGTACAGTACCCACCAACCCTTCTGTTACTCAGCACCTATTCCTCATAATTGTCTCCTTTTTCTCCTTCCTATACGCTTTTTCTTTCTTCCTGCTATCTTTGCTTTTCACGGTCCTCTTGCCCAACAGCATAAGGATTTCTGCTAATACAAGACCCTCATAAGGACTGCTGCCTCTACAAGAGAGGGAGAACAAGGCAAAGTTTATGAACATAATTAGTACGCCCACACCAAAGCAGTTCAGAGGCAGCACTGCACAAAGTCAGGGACAAAGCAATTACCTAAAGCCCAAGGTACACCCACTCCCCACCCCTGCAAAGGAGAAAAATCTTTGTGACAGTAAATGTTTCTCACCCTCACTCCTTGGGACTCTGGATATTTGGATTCCTTATCTTGGGCCTTCAGCTTGTTTGCTGAAATGTTAAGTCTGGCTGCTTAGGCTAGAGGCCACCTCTTGATTGCTTTCATCCCAAAGGCTCAAGCATTAGCGGGTGTGTACACGCGTGTACATATGTTTTCCACTGGAGAAAAAGGATGCTGCTCTTGCCTCTGGGGTCCATTACTCGGGCTACTGTCTGCACAGAAACACTCCCCAACCAGTTTGCACCTGAGAAGGGGACTTCGTAAGTCTACTTCATCTCTGAAACTCTATTTTGAAACTTCAGTCTCCCTCATTGAAACACTTTCATCACCACAGTGACTTTGCTAGCGGAATTAAAATGTATCAAGAAATGGACACGTTTACTTGCTGATACCATATGGGAAATTCTCCAGTAACGAGGGGTTGGGGGAGGCAAAAAGATTAAGCGTCTGTGTGGTTTTCTCCACACGGTATGCTGCTAGCTCTTCACATGCAAAAAGACAATTTGGATGGTTCTAGCCCTGCAGCTGGATGATACATTAGTCTAAAACCTTGAGTCTGCAGGCTCAGATACCAAAATCTGGAGTCATAAAAACCAAAAGAGCAAAGCTTTCACAACCTACAAGCAAAGTGGGGCACAACTGTAAAGGGTGAATGTTTTGAGACTAATGCTCAAACCCACCAGCAAAGATTCACAAAAAGACCCTTGTTGCAGTTCCAGTATTCTCTTTAACAGCTACTTCACAGCATATGACAAAGAGTTGCAACCCTTTCCACTATCACATCAGCACAAAAGAAAAATCTTTACTTTTACTTACTTTTTTTTTTTCATTCTAGGAATGGCAAAACAAAAGAAAATTATTATTCTTTAGTTATTCTTTACTGCTTCTTTATGAAAAAGCATGCCTTGATGTTAGTTTATACATCAGAAATGAAGCTCTGGTTTCCTTCTTTTTGGAGGATATGAATGGAGAGGTTACATAAGGGTGTAATAGGAGCTGTTACTTCCTTTCCCAGTTGAAGAGAAAAAGCTGTGGATCAGGTTACAGACTCAAGGGCTGGTCATCACCACTGCAGCCTTCCTAAATTTTTTGCCAGTAGTCCCCCAACAAACAGGAGAAGCTACTTAGATACCTTTTATTTCAAAGTAAGAAGGCTCTGAGATTTTAAAAGACTAAGTACATAGCTATCGGGGGGAAAAAAAGCCTTTATTTTTGCCTTTCATCAAACTCAGGAAATTCCCTAAGCTTGACGCATACAATCACTCAAGTCACCATGTTCCATTTCAGTTTGTTCTTCATTAGCACAATAAAAAGGATGAATGAAATATAAGGTAAGATTTATAGGATGGTCTGACACATGAGCTGCACTAAATAAGCTTAGCACACCAACAGAGCGCTTAACTTTGGCCACTATGTTAGCGTTTGTCCCAGCTCTGACCACATGGGGCAAGCAAAAGGAGGAAATGCAGTGTCCAGATTGGCCTGCACGAGCACTAAGCTGTTCTCCAAACCGTCCCACTTGTGCTTTTCTTCACCTTCCTCTCCGATTCCCAAGCCACTGCTATTACTGCTGCCGAAGGAAGATGAGATCAGACTCCAACACGAGGAATTTCTGTTCCCACAGAGCTCAGAGAAACCGGATGATCTCAGAGGATCATGTGAAGCAAGTCCACGACACTTTCATGAGGCAGAGTATCTCCAGTATATTGCCAGCAGTTTCTTAAGAGTGCACAGTGGGAAAAATTAATGGCTTTGCTTATGTTTCCAACTTCTCTTTCCCACTTCCTCCTCTCATTTGCCAGACTTTTATTCTCCCTTCCCCCAGAAGCACTAGTAGGCTTGCAATGTACATTCGCCGTTCTAAAGGGAATTACATCGTCTTGCACAGCATTTGAAAGGGCTAACACACATAGCTAAATTACGCTACCGTCCCCTGGCATCGTTTCCTCACGGAGTTCCTCCCCACAGATGTGATTTAAGAAGGTCTCTTACAAAAAAAGGAAAGAAAAAAAGGCAAGTTTCTGTGATCTAAGATGCTTTCATGAGTTCTTTCACCTTCGCCTTGTGGAGCACTCAACCTGTTTGTGGTGTCCATATGGAGCCAGAAGCTTTTAAGATGTCCATCAAATACGCCACCTAACACCACATAGGTGTTTTCAGAAACATCTTCTTTCCAAAGAACAGAGAGGAACTTGTGGTAACCTAACACATCAGTAATTGCTACACGACGGTAAATACCGACATGGGCGGTGACCACTGTATGTCAGTCTGGGAACAACGGGAATGCTACAACTATTACACCTTCACACAGAATCAAGCCAGAGGCAGCACGTTGCATTAAGCACTAAATTAAAGACATTCTTAAACTCAGGCCTCGGACAACTGGAAATAAAAACACATGAAAAGAACGTCGTTACCTTCAGTAAGTTTAAAAGCGTCCAAGCACTGAACTCGACTTTAACAGATGGGTCGGACTATTTCTGTTCCCTAACACTGTGCGCTTTTGGGGAAAGCCTTGTTTTTGACACAGGGCTTGACAAATTGATGATTCATCCAGGGAAGGATGGGCAGCTTGTTGCCAGCCTTAATTCACAATTAACAATAGGACAGCCGGATATGGGAAACTCATGATTCAACACAAAAATTGCAGAGTCAGCCATTTTACCTGACCTTTACATTTTCCAGTGGTAATTTCTAATCTGGATGTATTTTAAATAGTTTCTCCAACATACATTTTAAGGGTAGTTAGCTTTTATTTCATTACTGTTACGTTTGTCCTTTAGGATAGTGGTCCTGATTAAATACATAGCAATTGACTTAATCACATCGTCTGAAATTGCAAAGGTTTAAATTACTCAAAAAAGCAAACAGCATGCATGCACACAGACGGACGTGCACATAGGTACCGCAGGCAAGACAAGGGAGCGCTGCACCTATGCACTTTGTGACTGTACCGCCAGCCCCGCTCCCTGCAGGCCCTGCTAGGATGGCCATTGTTTTGCGCTGGGGAGTCTGGCCGCTCCGAGGAACAAAGGGATGCCCTTCCCAAAACACAGCGGCAGCAGATGTCCTACGCCGGACCCCCACAGCCTCAGCCTCCACAGGCGCAGACAGACCGTCTTAGGTGGGAGGCTACACCAAGCCGTCCCCTCATGCAAGCTCTTCGGGCACAGCGACCCTGCCCTGGAAAGCCCTTCCCTAAGCCTCTTCTCCAAAAGTTACCCGACGGCTGAATTTATCATCCCACCCCAAGTTACCGACACTCTTCCCACGGTCCTCCCCTCTCCCCATACCCGAACCCGCTCTTTTGAATTAAGCGAAGCCGCTCACACACGGTAATTATTTTAGACAAGAAGAAACAGATGCCACGGTCTCATTCCAGAAAAAGCACACACACATTCTTATTTTAAAGGGTAGGATCCGGACCATCTCTGCGTGTGTGCACACCAGCATTCATGCCTAAATTAAGCTGCCTAAAGCCCACAACCATCCACCAGATGCTAACGAAAGCCACAACGCCCGTAAATCATCCCAAAGCCGCAGTTTTGCCCCGGGAAGGGACGCCCAGGCGGCGCCGGGGTTCCCGCGCTCGGCACCCGGACCCCGGC
>NW_008795122.1:548653-549399 GCF_000699145.1 Aptenodytes forsteri | reverse complement strand
CTCCGAGCCGGAGTCCTCCTCGCCTGATCTCCCCCGTGTGCTGCAAAGGGGGCGGGGGGGGTGTTTCACCCGTCCCGTTTCTTGTACGACTCAAACCCGTAAGCATCTGCTGTGCTCCAGTTCTACCCTGGTATTAATTTTTTTTTTTTCCGGTATAGTTCACCTTTTGCCTTCAAAAACTAAACAAAAAGAGAAACTGACCTATTTTAGCATGAAACCCAACATCCCCGACTAGATTTCCGCAATAACGTTTTCAGCACCTCCTCAAGGCATACCAGCATTTTAAATGTAAGCACCCGAAAGTATTTACAGCAAGCTTTGACATAACATATCTTATCTGCCCAATCCTGCCCCGATAAGCACATAAGCCATCAACAATGTAGGGCGACTACCCCATTGTGTGAAAAGAGGAAGAAAAAAAAAAAAAAGAAAAGAAAAGGAAAAACCCTGAGGGCCGTATTCATACTGCGTCTCAGCCATTTGCTGGCCTGAAACTGGGCCTGAAGGAAAATAAGCAGACATTTCTCCCCACCCCCATAAAAACTCCCCAATGCACAGATGAGACGGGAGTATTTAGGTCTATATATTACACTCACACACTTCCCGGCAAAATACCTGGCATGAAAAGTTTCACTACATGTACTTTTTCCTAAGAAACCAATTACCACATTATCTTTCTGTTATTTTTTCATGATTGCAAGTAGGCTTTTCAAGCTAACCAAATTACATATAAAAAGAACTATTGT
>NW_008795122.1:530721-548508 GCF_000699145.1 Aptenodytes forsteri | reverse complement strand
AACTATTGTCTTTAAAAAAAAAAAAAAACCCACAGAAAAAACTGAATTGAATTCTGTATGTAGTCCAGCAGTTAGTATAGTTGCAGTAATAAACTGATGTAAAAGGAGGAGTGAAAGGTAAATTTGGCTTTTTCTCTGCTCTTTATACCTCCATACTCCACTTCCTTCTGAGAGAGTTGAAAAGGACTGAACCATTGCACGGTTTCCGAGCTGGGTTGTTTTTAAACAGCAATAAGCTTCAGTTCAGCTACAAGTTAACCCTATGTTTGATAGGTAATGGTGAAGAGGACCTGAACTGCAGACACACAACCAAAACTGCAGACACACAACCAAGTATGTGGTAGAAATCCAGCTTACACCACTAGATTCAATATGATCAGAACCATAGAGTAAGGATGCAAAATGCATTTTAAAAGCCTTTCTCATTAAAACACTTCAGTTATTTCAAAGTCAGTACTAAATTTTCAGCTACATATGCTATTCCTTGGTAGTCCTTCTGCGTATAGAAAGATACTGTATTCTCACACAATTTTTCAAATCTGTAACTATATAAGTGTTAGAGACAGCTTTTGGATTAGCCCTACTAATTCATAGACTCATCACTATTTTATCATCTGTAGATTTTCCATGCAGATGCTTAGCTCCTAAGTTTTGTTTTGCCCTTAAGTTTTTATATCTGTAAAAATAATGACTGCTTTCATCAAAAGTGGTCAAAACTGTTTCAACAAAATCTTTTTCCCACTGAAAAATTGAAGGCTTGGACAAAACTCGGTTCTATGGAAACAGTGACAGTTCTGATGCAGGTATTCTCAGGAAGGTATTTATTTTTGGGGTGGTCTGAAAGAGACACAGGCAAGAACCATTCCTGAGCAGCACTATGACCCCATCCTTTCGCCCCGTTCTCCATTCAGGTGAGTGCTTTGCTCATGACTCAGCTTGCTGTTCTGGGGCATAGTTATTGCATTCTTTCCCAATTAATGAAGAAAAAAAAAAAAGTAATTTCCTTTTACTCCAAATCTAAATGAAAAATAAGTTCAAGTTTTTGTAAGGAAAGCAGTTACTGTCCAGTCAACACTATTTATCAACAGCGCACCCATCACAGTAAGTAGCATCACAAGACAGTGACTGCAAACATTTCACAGAGAAAGTATCTATTTCAACTTTACACATTAAAATTATCATGTCATTGCATTGGCATGAAAATACAAAATTTTCTACCTCAGAGGTTAAAATTCTCCATTTCATCCAAAGAGAAGCTTCGACACAGGAAAAAAACAGTGTAGCTTTCCTTCCATGGTCTTACCGCTGGGCTTCAGAAGGGTTAACGGTGGCTACTTCTCAGATGCACTCTTCATGCCCATTTGAGGCTTAGATTCCTGCAAATAAGAATGTCCATCTGTAACAGCTGGTGATATTTGGTAGCATTTATAACACAGATGATATTAAGCATCCTCATGAGGCTGCCTTGTCCTCCAGGAAACGAACCAAAAATATTCAGAGTTTTCCCCTAGCCTTCCAGCACTCCATTCCTGTCTTGTTTCAGACCTGTGCGGAAGAAGATATCTCATTACCCATCCTTATTCTGGGGCAATTTTCTATTCTCACTCCTTATAAAATGTGAATTAGCAGCCTATTGTTGTACCTTACACTCTTTGCTTTGTCCTGGCTTAATAAGAAACATTGGTCCTGAAACCTGTGTTCTTTCCCTAAAGCAAGTTAGTACAATACAAAGGGTATCACAACTCAATCTAGAATTTTTTTTTTTTCTTTTTACTACATCTACTGGGCTACCATAATTACCACTGACACAATCTGCAGTAAATGAAAAAAAAAAATCTAAAATAAACTAAAAGACATGCCTGGTCACAGATGATCAGGCAGATACCCAGAATTCTTTTCTTTAAGAAATAGCTCGTTTCCTAAAGCCAAATGGTATTGGTACTGGACCATATAAGAGATCAGGGATAATCAGTATTCAACACACATTCAGGTCTCTTTTGAACGTTAGATATAACCTAGAGGATATTTAAGGGGAATTTCCAACTACTGAATCATTAAATATGCTTTCTTTAGCACGCACACGTCATTCTGAAAGGGCAGAGGCAGAGGCTTCATTCAGCAACAGCCTACAGCAATTTCAGAGAGAAAACGGGAATGTGGCTGCGTCTCTGTTTTGCAGCTCCCAAATCACGGACTCACCAGAAGCTGTGGCAGACATCCGTGTACATCAGAGCAGTTTAGGAGCTACTTATTTACAGGTGACCCTTTTTTTTTCCCTTTTCTTTTTTTGGTCGTTTCCACAGGGTGGATTATAGTCTCTTGATTACAGCCTTAAGGCCTACAGCTTCACAAGACAAGCAAGTAAACCCAACTGTAAAACTAGCCGTTGCTGAGATTGCAAGGGCAACACTGTGGAGATTCAGGGACCCATTTTGACTGACAAACCATGAATCAAACACACAACAGTCCTTAGATCTGCCTATGACAATCCCTGGCAACTAGAAGAGCACTAGTTAATGGCTACAAGTACTTCCTAGCCAACCTTGCCGAGAAATAAAACTCAACCAAAAAAATATAGCAATTCCTTGACAGAGCTGAAAACACAATTTAGATGTCCATGTTTCCAATCTCATGCTTAGCCACAAGACCACGCTTAGCCATTTTTCCTATACTCAGTGAGAAAAGTCTGCGCACTCATAAAATGTTGCGGCTATACCTCTGTTCTAAATCAGCGGGACTGAGTGCATACCAGAAGTTGTGGAAATATACCCTACAGTTATAATACTTTTCCACTTCAAGCAAAAAAAAGCCCAGTATTCATAAGACAACGACAGGAAATCTTGCTCTAAGACTGAGCACAGGGATTTAACAATAATAGTCTCTGGCTCCTTTGTCATGGAAAATGGCCACAGGTTTGAGCTCTGCCTGCACACAAGTGAATGATTCAACAAACAAGCTGCCAGTGGTCCAGAGAATTCCAGTTTTGTGACTGGGAAACCAGAAAGCAAAAACTGTACATGAACACAGCTCATCCTTCACCCACCTGTAGCAAATAAAATTGCATGCAAGTTAGAACGAACAAGCAGTGGCTCTGTACAGCCAAATCAGGTGCTTTGGAAAGCATCAGTTAATTCAGTAATGACATAGATCATCTGCCTTCTCCAACTGTGGATCTTATACAGGATTTGTATCCCCATCTGTCAAAACACTGTCAACTTTCCATTTTGCCATAATGTCTCCTGATTTTGCCAAATAGGGACTTTCCCTTTTTGTCGAAAGGCAGCAATATGCCTTCAATTAGCATGGTATTTTTGTCCTTTGCAGTGAAGACCTGCATAACACAGCCCGAGGGTCTAGACTTAGAATTCAAGAGAAGAGGTCACCCCAGAGAAAATTTCACCCTGTGTGTTGGCATTAAGCACAGGACGGGATCCAAGAGGCACCATTCACTTTTTTATGGCTAATTCAGGCTTGAAATCACTTTGGTACATGACACAAGCTACCAAAGTCCCCAAACCTAACTTGTACATTTCATGCTAACGGTCTTAACGATAGCCAAGAAAACCCCAGTATGGAGGTAGCTCAGCCCCCACATCCTGCCATCACACACCAGGCTCTCTCTAGCAGCTGAGTGCTCCCTGGAGACATCAACATATTCAGGCGTCTCAAAAGGCACATCTGGAAAAGTCCCCCTGTCAATGCTAACACTGGCGAGATCTTTACATTGGCACAACCGAGTTATAATGGGGACACGTTAGAAGTTTCGTTTCCACAGTTCTTTCCTTTGAAAACACATTTAAAAACTGACTGGGTATAAATCTGGGGGCAGCTGATTCAATTCAACAGAATTTCCCCAGAGATGGGTTTGGGTGTCCTCCTCAGCAGCCAGCAGGGAGGAAGGATGGAAAAACTCCCAGAGAATTCAACACTGGCAGACTCTGCAGCTCTGTGAGCCCGCTGTACAAGGGCGCATCCCCAGTCTGATCCAGTGGTCTCAGCAGCCAGACCCAGTCGCCACCAGGCAGAATGAATCTCCGTGTGGTTCATCTGCTCTGAAGGACTGAGCACCTCCCTGTTGCCTATCTGGGTCATTATTTTCTGGTTTCTCTTTGTAAGTACCTGGGATGCAGTGCACAGGAAAATGGACTCCCCAGGGAAATAAGATATTTCTGGAAGTTCCATCTTAATAATTTTGTAAGCGTGAGAGCCTTCCACTTCCCCTGCTAGCTAAACAAAAGAGATCAACTCATCTAGGGCACATAAGGACATTTTTTTCTTCCAACTTAATTGCAAGAAAAGCCTGTGGAAGGTAACCCAACTGGGATGGATGTGACTGTACATACCAGACAGACGTTGCCAGCACCAGAGTTCTTCCTATGTTCCCCAAATGTTAACTACTCATTGGAGATTATGCATGTCTTATATGCAGGGAAATAGCAATTTCTTTGTTCTCCAGCTTTATTGCAACATAGTGAACTCTTTAGGAGTGCAAATTTTTGCCAACAAGAAGTAAATTAATAACATACGTGTATGATGTGTTTCTGCTTCCATCATAGGTGAATGCAGTGCTTGTAAGAGATGCTATTTGCAACCTTCTTGAAGCAAGGATCTTGAATCCAGCCCCAGCTACACCCGCATGAACCAACTGCAACTCTACTGGAAGAAGCAAGGCAACAGCGATGTAACTGATGCCTCAGCCAAGCTTTTAACTCTGTCCAAATAGAAACAGAGCAAACATATCAATGCAACTTCCCTCTACACTGCCCTATTAACTCCTCATCAATGCAGTTACTCAAGCTCTTCCACTGTTTGAACCCAAGAATATACTTTATTAAATGTCACCATATTAATCACTAGTCTGTCAAAATGCAACTTACACGAACGCTTCCAGCATTCACTGATTGTGTATGATTTAGCTATTCTCTGTGATTATTATTCTGTGTAATATATAGATTCTTATTTTTACACAAACAAAATGTACACATTATAATCAAATTCTATATATTTATGGTGTTTGGTCCTATGCATGTGTTGTCCTAGAATATGTATTACAAACCATTTGCTTTCATAGATCTCAGCAATAGATGGTCACAGTCTGTCTTTTCTTCAAAAAATCCACTTTGTTATTTCATATTCACTCATTAAGAAACACTCTTATTGCGTGAGTAATAAACCATCCTTATCTCCAATACTGGTTTAACTGAAAAGGCCCTGCTACTTTTTGAAGGACTGCAGCCAGTGAAGTGCATAAACCATGTTCATGTTTAAGCACTATTCCTAAATACGTGCTTATTTGAAGCAGAAAAACTGGGCTGAACCAGGCTTTGAACATTGAAAATACACTCTGTAAAATCCATAATAACTGCTTAACAAAGATCACTATTTTTGTTCCTCAAACAGATGCAGAGGCTTGGGGCTGACCGTCCTGCAAGCCCTGGGTATTGTGCCAACTTTCAACATCGGGTAAAAAAAGATAAAGAGAGAAGGACATAAATTAAAACCCTGTGCCAAACCCTTTTGGGTGTATTACCTAGCAGACCACAACAAGTCCGAAGGTCACATTTCACGTGCATAAAGAGAGATATTTCTAACTGACACCTACTAAACAAGCAGACTGGCTACTTGCTTTAGACAGCCCTGAAAAAATATTAATTGAAACCATCTATAGGACACGTTACCTCTGAAGTAACTGAAGATGTTCAGTTGACTTTGGACTAAATTACCCAACAGTTTCCACATAGAAAAAGCACATTCATGAAAGAAAGTGATTTACTGTTTTAATATAACACGCAACTAGAAAGGGCTCACACATGACCCTGTGTTTTCTATGATTATTCTTTTTAGGAAAGCACAACTGAGAGAGAGAAAATAGCTAGAAAGTTGCCGTTTCATCTATATAACTTGTCTGTGAGCTCTGAAGCACCTGCTTAAGGGACAAATTACTCTCTTTGCCTTAAAAAATTAATGAGAGAGGGGGTCCCGAGAGAAAAAGATAAAAAAGGAACCTTTCCTCCAGCACATCACCCATCCCAGGAGCCAGTGAGAGTTAGATGTGTTGTACTTAGTAGAGCACAAGGATTGTTCCTGCCATACATCTTATAAATACTGGGAAACAGATGAGGGAAAAGGGTGCCTGCCCCTCTTCTCCATCTCACTTGCTTCTTACACCTATACAAAAAGAACGAGAAGAGTCCAGATTGGTCAAAGTTACTTGCTGTACTGCCTCTTATATCTAGCAGTTACCTCAGCAGGAACAATGCCAGAAAAACTTTCGCTATAGGATGCATGATGAGGGTTACCGCACCGTACTTCACAGAGAACCATTCTGTGTAATAGTTTAGCATCATACTAAGCATGCTGTCAAAGCTAACGATGTGTCGGCAAGGCCACAGAACTGAGCAGGCTGTTGGAACACAGGACAACAAGCAATGTAAAAAAGCAACAGAGAAGCAGATACTGAGGATACATATGCTATTTAAGCCCTTGAAAAGACCACTCATGGTGAGGGAGTTTCTGTGATCCAATGAAAGGATAGATAAAATGCATTTGCCGTGGTGCAAGAATCAGGGCTGGTAACTATCAGGTTATACCAGAAAAGATACAAAAGTCTCCAACAGGCTGGATTCTTTATTGCAGACAAAGCTGGCAGACTTCAAGTAAAACTACGTAGGCTATAATGAATGTTTTTGACTGTAGGGAGAAAAATTAATGGCCTGAGTCCAGAAACTGTCTCTGCCTACATACAGAACTAGGTCTGTAGGAGATCCTTATTCAGCATGTTTTCTACAAAAGACATTAATTTACATTTTCTTGTTTAAAGAATAGATAACTTTCTCCATGTAAGAAATTCCAGCAGACACGGGCTCAGAGGAATGAACGAGCACTGCAGAGACCACTGCACATTTCATACACTCACCAACTGTTGCCACTTTGAGATTTCAAAGCTCGTGAGGAAAAAGCATTGGTATGGGGTTTTTTTCAGAGCAGAAACTAGGATATCAACCTTGATTAGTCTGCAGTTGCTCACCTCCTGACAGTGCAGCTTGAGAAGCATGAGGCCTTAATCAAGCTTAGATGTAAGGAAGGATTTCTTTTAAAGGCTATCAATGTTAATGAACAACTCAGTCTTGTTTAAACATCCAGACTCTGATATGGGCAAGTATCTGAGTTTATCATGTCCTCAATCTTTTGAACAGCCAGATTTTATTTGCTAAGCATTGGTCAGGCCAAAAGGAATGAGCTTATCCTGAGTGGCGGTGGCTGGACTTGAAGTCTGGACTTTAGATAGCAAAACATTCAGGATTTCATGCAGTTTTGCCTCAGCCACCTATGCTGAGTTTTGGCCTGTCCTTGTAAACCCAGAGACTAAAGGAAACCGTCCTGGAGCCTCACTGGAAAACAGAAAGGCACATTCTCACTCTAAAAGGCTTTCACTTTGTGCTTCTGTATCTAAAAGCTAAAAAGAGATGCTGAATCTTTGTGCCAAAGGTAACAATACAAACACAACTGGATGTACTGTTAGCTATGGTTTTGCTATTCCTTGCGCACGTTAGGAGCCGAGGATTCCAAATTAAAAGCCATATTGAAAGCCAGAAACTAAATATCGCATCAGTTTTAAAAACAAACCCTTCAGAAAACTAGTCTCTTCACCTCATTTATGAGATGAATTTATATAGGTTCATTTTGTCCTTTGATTAGTTTTTTATTGTTTTTGATTATGCCAGTAGTCTGCAATATTGTTACAAAAACCATACAAGTGTTTAACTTAAAATAAAAAGGCTTTTATGCAATTTTTTTAATCATGAAACTGTTTCTACTAACATTAGGTTTTTATGAAACCTTTTGAACTTACACATTTCATATATAGTGGTTCAGATCATACCCTAAAGTATCTCCTGTGAAATTAGAATAGACCCGCATAATTATTAATCTACTAAAACAAGGCTTTTCAAATGCTTACTCACTGACCTGTTCTGTGTAGTGCTGCACAACAGCTTCTCATGAATTTATTAATCATAGACATATCACTGTTGAAACATTCAATATGTTACACTGGGGCTTCCCACTCCTTCCCTCAGGGTAGACTCCTTTCAATAAGGAAGTGCTCTGGCTCACTCAGCATCTGTATTACTGACTTTTTCAGTAATACCGCAGTTTTATCTTTGAAGTTTTTGAAGAAAAAAGTTGCAACAGAAAGATGTGCATAGAAAGGGGTAAGAAATACCAACTATTATGTTCAGCCACCTGCAGAAACAAAGCCCTATCCTCTGCAAGCAAGATCCAACTAATTAAGGAGCAAGTGCACTCTTACTTGCCAGTGATACTCATTTAGTCCTCTACATCCTTTCCAACTAGAGTGGAAGAAGGTTTGCAGCTACTTGTGCAGCCTCTTACACCTCTCGCTTTTTCAGCCCTCACTGCAACCAAACTTTCAGGAAATTTAGTGAAATTAATATTCAGCAAATAAACTGTTTTCTGAAAATCATGCTCTAAGACTGGAGCTTTGCAGGTATCAGGTGGTGAAGGACTTCACCTTTTAGCTTGATCCTGAAGCTGCATTAACACTTCCTCAGGAAAGTCTGGTTTTGTTCCAAAGCTCTTATCTGCCACCACTCCAAATACAACACATCATGAAACTCAGATTCAAAGCTATATACATAAAGATGTGATGGAAATGTCATTGTCAACATAATCATCCCTTGTCCACATTACATGGATATTTCAAAACAGACACCCGTTTCAGGGAATTTTGTTTAGAATAATTTTATCTCTGTACTTAAGAAAAAGCATACAGCAAGACAAACTTCCTGAAGCCCAAGCACAGAGTAGGATCGTGCCACTGCTTCACACAGGGTTAAACTCACCACCACGCTGATACTTAACATGAGAATACCCAATTATCACTTAAATAGCAAATTTTTCCTTTAGGACACACAGCTTGCCCATCCTCATTAGCAGAAGACTATGACACAGCTGAGGAAACTGCTGCCCTCAACTTATATTTTCCTAAAGGATCCACAGAAATGTAAGCTGAATAAGAGAAAGGAAAAAATAACAGTCTGCCCACAGATGCCAGCTGACCTTTTGAACTTAGGAGAATACCTACCAGCTACAGCAGCTGGAACTCATGGATGGGAGACCCAAGATTGCCTCTGAACCACCCTTGATATGGCCAAGGGTGTAGCCATGGCAGAACAGAGCATAACAAGGACTGCTTGCATGAGCTGAAGTCATGCTTTAGTCTTCACTGCAGACGTTCCCTTAGAGTTGGTGTTTTGAGGCATAATCACTCATTTAATTTAATATTAAGCAGTTTGTAATTTTAACTAGGGAGACTATGCATACCTATAGTCTTGTCTTAAAAAAAATTTTAAAAAGTAAGGCTAATCACTGATCTTAGATGTCACATTTTTTCAGTTGGCACTTAAAAAGTAAACAAAAAACAAGGTGGCTTTTCTTTTTTAAAAAAAGAGAAATCCTGCCCATCTGCTTGTGTCCTTCCATTATCTGTGTTAAGAAATCTTGAGACGCATCTCCTTCCCCACCCCCACCCCCCTCTTTGCTTGTGAACCAGTTAGCTATAGCTGATTTCAAACACAACAGTAATCTGTGGTAACTCTTTTAGTTGCACAAGGGATGTGTTAAATATTGTCTTATTCTCTTTCTTCAGCATACTTTTCCTAAAGAAGAAGAAACTATTACATATTCCAGCTTCACAGGATGCCAAACAGACATCTCCTGAGCAAAGACAATAAGTTACTCAGTATAATAACTATAAAGACAAGAATAAGATTACAAGAAAACATCCTCTACAGCTGTAAACACTAGCTGCAAGGCTTAATATTCACCACCATAACATTTGCATGCTGGGCCTATTCCGATCCCTTCTCTTCTTATTGCTAAAGCAAGCAGAATTCTTTTCCATTATTATGGAACTCCTATGTACTATTTTTGCAGAGAGGAAGGGACTCTCTCGTTCATGTGTTGATGAATGAGTCTGAAAGCCAATCAAAATTAACACTGGATCATGCATCTCTTGTTTTAAGGTTTGACACACCCCCAAAAAAAAGAAAAAAAAAATAACAAAGAAAAAAATCAGAAGTGAATAGCCTGGGGAGTTTCTGCTTTGGCAGGACTAGAGTAAGGCAGTAGCCAAACACATTGCTACTGGCATCCAGTCCTGGAAATTTTAAGCCAGCGAAATCATAGCTTGCTTCAGTATAATTAAAACAGATGCTCAAAGGGGGCACTGCAAGGCTAAGTGAAGAAACTATACAAAATGTATTTTAATAATCAAAATGTCTTGAGCAATCAGGAGAGAAGGAAAATGGTATTTCTATGCTTTGAAACTAAATCAGGAAAATTGAAAAAAAATACGCATAGTAGTAATTAGATGAGAATTCTCCCCCATGCTTTAAAACAGTCAATTTGGACTAGTACTATGTATTAAATCTTGTATTCTATAGGTCTTAATTTTTACAAGCCATGCATCTTTTGCAAACATGCAAAGATTTTACAAAGAATTGTAAGCCATCAGCCAAGGTCTGCCTAAATGCATGTATTGCCATTTTCTCTAGAACACTGTCAGACATTTTGGTGTCATTGCTTAGATGGGCAAACTTATATCTACATGGAAAGTGTTCATAGCATTATCCACTATACGTGCTTCACTGTAGCTGCTTTATCTTGATTGTGGCAGGGAAAAAAGCCATTAACCAATTTAATGATTGGTTAAGGAAAGCTCACGCCTAAAACCATTAAGGTCATCTCAGCTATTCTTGTCAAGCTCCATATGGTCTCTATAGGAAACAATTATCACTTTATAAGAAAATGTGAGTTTCTGTCCAGCTTGTTCAGTTTCTAATGGAGTTTGGACCTGTCTGTTCATTCTGCTATTTTGAAGTCACTCTCCTCATTTTTTAATGACTTTATAAACAGAGCTATGAACAGAGCTATTGTCTCCTGGATAGAGCACTACGTCTGATTTCCATCTGTATTAAACACTCCTTATGACTCCCTCCAGCACTATAGAGGACCTTCAAGGAATAGTATGAAACTCAGCCTAAGGCCCATTGACAATGCCAGAATGAAGTAAAGGGGTCTCATTAGAAAGGGAGAAGTTAGGCTCCCTAGCATTTAAAGAAAAAAAAAGTGAGCTACAAGCCATACACACCGATTGTATTTTCTTCATGGATGGCAATGATCCATATGGTAACATTTCATCTATGAAGTCTGTATTTTTTAGCAATATTAAGTAATAGCTTTCTAGTCATGTGTTCCGAATTGGCACATACTGTTGTCCTCAAAATGCTATAATGGACTTGTGGCAGGGAAGTTACAAGAATCCCTGACTTCCAAGGCTTAGGCATTCGTAATTTGGTGGCAGAATGAAGGTAATTCAGACCACAGCATTTTTACAATGACACTATGTAAGTCCATGCGGATAAGATACAGGTACGGCATACAAGATACAGGATAAAAGAAATGCCCTTTATCCAGCCTACAAGGTGGTTCCTGCACGCCTCAAGATCAATGATAGAAGCAACTTTCTACCGCCTCTCCTTAGAGAAATCTGAGGGCGATCATAAATCAGGTCAATATGTTAAGGTTGTTAAAAGAATGAATAGAAGTATTAACTTATTTCAGATCCAGGATATTCTAAATTGCTTTACTGAAACACTTCCAGTCGCTGCAGACTGAGCTCTGCTCTGCTAGTCGCAGAACCCAGAGGCATCAAAAACTGCTCACAGGCAAGACCGTCCTCTGCTGTACACTTCCAGCCATTTTTTACATCAACGTTTCAGTGTACTGAGCAGTCTGGTTTCTAGGCATTACACAGAGAAATTGTTCCACATGCTAAGAGATATCCTACATGTCACAGGCAGATCTAACTTGTATTCTTTGAATAAACAGATGATTATTTTACTGTGATGCTTTTGGTTGAATGTATTTATAGGAAAATATCACTTATTTTATCACTAATTGGGAATGAATGTGAATCCAGCAAGTATCTTACGTGCGTTGTAAAATGACATTCTAGAGTGGCTTCAGTTTTTCAGAAAAAGGATAGAAGACACATTAGTCTGGAAGGAAAAGGATTGGTCTTGTGATCAAATTTAAGATATCAGTTCTCTATTTGCCAAAATTATTTTGCTTAGCCTTATCATGCATCTTATATAGTATAAAAATACAATGGGGAAAATAAAAACACCATTCATTCACCAGGTAATTTTTCACATGCATAGAAAAACTATACTTGATAATACAGAGTACCATTACCCAGTCTGAAAATCTGGTAGTCAGGCTATCTCTAGTGATCTCATGCTTCTGCTATGATTCATGAATATAGAAATCCATTAAAATGCTTTCATTAATCCCTGATGCTTTTACTGTATGCAAAAGGCATGCAGCTTAAATACCAAATTATACATAGGCTTTAACCTTCTGCCATGACTCCCTCCTGAGTCTCATTGGCTTAGGGAGGGAAAGAAACGATGAATTTGAACTACGTCAATGAAAAATTTAGAGACAAGTTAGGGCAAAATGTTTTGCAAGACAAAACTGTCATGACTATCACATCTGAGTGAATAAATTATATTCTGAAGGCCGTGGTTCATCACCTTTTTATATGAATGGGAAAGCATTCAGCTTTACCTTGCTGAAAATAGGTTGTGCAACCCCCATACAAACTGGTGCAGACAGGAGCTGAGGAACAAAAATAAAAAGAAGTATGTTAGGGGAGGGCAACTGTTTCTTTATTAAAAATGAGCAATTTGCCTGTATTTCCCCCCCAACAATCATTGATGCTCATTTATATGCAATGTTACATGATTGCTTTTGTTGTTGTTGCTCTGAAGACAGTCATATTGTAAAAATTAGGTTCAATTCCTTGTGTTTTCATTAAGCTAGCAGTTAACAAAAAAAAAAAAAATCGCACAAGCAGACAACAAAGGTACACACTAACTCACCAGTTCTATATTCCCACTGAAAAGCAGCGATTGCTGTCCTGCATAGCTGCTTCTAGAGCTGTTAGAACTGGTTCTACTCATAGGAATCAAGAGAAATAATAAAATGCAGCCTTTTAAAAATGAAACACTTCTGTCAACTTAAGGATATGGCTTTCCACCTCCTACATCCTTTTGGCTGCCTCCTTTCAAGCAGCAGCAATCAGGCAACTGCAAATACAGGTAAGCTATAGAGCCAGCCCCAGCCAGTAGCCAGCTGCCACCATTTTCAGGCTGTTTGAAATGTTTAGTGGCTTCTAGCTCTCTGCCACCTCAAAATTATTCACTCTTACCTGATGAAATGCTTTGTGGGCTTACCCAAAGGTCTCCAAAATACCCAGGAGCTACTGGGGGAACAGCTGTCCATCAACACGAGCACATAGGAAATCTGCTGAACTGACATAGCTGGAGCAGCTGCTCTGGGCCCACCGGGGCTGGGCCACGCTGCCACCTACAAAGAGTTAACCAGCCTGGCTAGACACCCTGTCCTTTCTGCAACTCTTTCTTCACCACCATCATCAAACCGTTCCACAGCGAGACAACTCACGCAGCTGCTATTTCATCAAGCCCTCGCAGAGAGGGGTCATGCCAGGCTTTTGCTTCAGCAGAAACAGTCGAGGCCGGCATCCGTGCTAGGTCTCTGTCACTGGCCCCTCAGCCCCACGCAAGCACCGTTTCTGTCTCAAGGTGTTAGCTGGGGTAAATACCTCTGCTTTGACTCCACTGTGATCCTGAAGTACGATAACTGGATTCGGTTAGCTGTGGGGTTTTATGGGGAAGTATTTCCCTGCAGGTAACTACTCCACCAGAAAGCACTCCTTGCTTCTCTGGCAAACACGTTGCCTCAGATGCCCAACCCCACCATCTTGATCAAGTAATTTCACTTTTGTTACTGATGCCTAGAAAACAACCAGCATGTCTGTCTTTTGAAGTTCACCACAGTAACTTTAAATTAATCAGATCAAGGAAAAAAAAGAAAAAAAAAAAGATGTCATACCTAAGGAAGCAGTGTTTGCACCACAGGAGGTTTGCTTGCAAGCTTTTTTCAAACCTAAATTAGCACCCACCATCTTGCTCTCTCCAACACAGCCAAAAGTTTTTCCAAGCTCTACTGAAGCTTCAAAGCAGCACAATCACGACAGCAAGTCCTGCAGCATTCAGTAACAAACATTTTCCAGAACAAAGACAATATACATCTACAGATTTAAAAACTAAGCAAGAAAAATATTTTTTCAGGTCTCCTTTTGTAATATAAAATCAAAATGGTCACATTTTTCTTTTTTTCTTTCTTATTTTTTAAGATAAGTTTTAAACTGACTGCTATGCTGGAAATACATCGAGGGGGATTCATTCTTCTCATTTAGATTTGAAAGATTAACTCTTCAATTATTAAATTGTCTTCACAGCCAATGACTTGCTGTGCAGTCTATTTTTAAAAGTACGTGAAAGATTAGTGTGACCAGAATACCTGGAATAAGAACATTTAGCAAAACTCTACCACTTAGAAATCTGAAATTAGTGTTTGAGATGAAAACTGTGGAGATCTGTGGTATCAGTGTACAGTTAATCCCAGGCTTGCTCTCAGGGGGGCTCAGGTCACGTTTTAATGGCCTTTAACAGCTGCACACACACAACCCTTCCCTCCTCAAACCACTACGCAACCCACAAGTGTTGTTTCCATCTATGGGGATGATCAAAATCCTTACTAAAAAGATTTGATGCCTGCTTTACATTCAAAATTAGATATTAATTTACAAAAGGAAGCATATCACAAGTTTGTCTTTAACAAAAAAAATGAGTGGGGTGGGAGGGGGCTATTTCAAGCTGGGATTGATGCATTTCTCTAGAGCCACCAGTGGGTCCCTTTCAGGTCCTGCTAAAATCCTGGTGCCCATATTCCAGGGGATTTGTACTCTGCAGAGTACTCAGCAGAATAGAGGGAGGAACCACAAACCTCTCCAAAGCATCACACTCTGCTTACCGCTCAGTGCTACTCTTTGCAGACTTGAGGCCAGTCCCTCTAACAGAGGCATCATTCCTCCAGGAACCATAGGCAGGTTAGTAAAACAAGGGCCCTTCATGCAGGTCACATCTGAGGGTCTCCTAAACGTCTCACCCTGACTATAAAATTCAGTGATTTCTGTGAGAAGACTCTCAGCATACACCTTTCAGCATGTTTCGTCAAGAAATTCTGCATGTCTAAACCCACTGGAGCACACCTCTCCGCTTAAAGGAACGACACCTCATTTTGCAAGAACCCACATTTTCAGCCTCTGTCCCTAGCCAGAAAGTCTAGTAGAGGTTGCCCTCAGTGAATGATGTCTGATGATGTCTTTCAGAATCTCCTTCTGAAAATTACACCCCATGTAAGGCTTTACTGTTGTATCTTGACCTACTAGCTCCAGGCTACAAGGACCTGACATAATATTCTAATATCAAACACAAGTTACCTCATTTAAAAAACTCCTTTAACTTAAATAAAGTACTACCTCTGAACTCACTCCATAGACCTGACTAAGCTGAGACATGAAGGGACATGAAATAAAATAAGTGCTAATAAAGTTATGTGACCCCTTGAGAATAAGCTTTATTTCAGTGGTAATTTCTGCATTGTGCAAGCCGAGGCAGGAGAGGATTCATGCACACCAGCAGCCAGGTGAGATGGCACGTGATGATTGATCAGTTTTGAAACAAGTGTTACAACACTAGCAGGCATCAGCAAAGCATCAGCGCAGCAAGAGTTAAGAGCACGTGTTGTACTTCACTGGTGGGAATAGTTTGGGAAGCAGAAATAGTAGGAGTAGGATCCTTTACAATGACTTCAGTTTTTATTAACATATTTTTACAGGATATCCCAGTTAAGCCAGACAGCTTGTTTACAATAGGGCCCTGTCCAAGGACAGCTTAAAACTATTACCCAGTACATACAGAAGGACAATACAGTCCCAGTACAAGCTACCAACAGGCAGTAAATCATGTCAAAGCCTCATGTTACACCTGATTAACTGCTTGGCTCCAGTACTACAACCTATTCCAAGAATGCTTGCTTCAGTGTAGTTAAGAGTTGTCAGAGAATTTATGTCATCTGATGGCAAGTTACATAAAATAGTGCCCCCGTGTATCATTTAAGAAGCATTACTTGGCATGAGCTGCAAGAGTGTGCACTTCACACCTGCAGTATCCTCTGGTGCTATGTATTCCTTAAAAATGGACTCCATTTAGATGTCACATTTACTAGGAGAAATCACATCACCTCTGTCCCAACAGGATTACAACTCTATCTGAATTACGCTTTATCAAACACATCCAAAATTTTATCACTCATGAGTCAGTCCATCCTCAACATGGCCACTGCAATTAAACTAAATTTCCCACAAAATTCTTCTTGATTCTGCAAAATGGCTTAAAAATAGATACCCTTGTAAAATTGAAGAACTTACATTTTTCACTAAATATACGAGCCTGTGAGTGGACCAAACAGTGAAATCTTTACACCACCTGAACACAGAGGAAACATTGTTTCTGTGAAGCTCAAAATCAACCCGGGCCACTAAAGAGGCAAATTTCAAAAGCATCCTAAGGTCCATAGATTGCATACCTGTCAAACATGCAAGACACTATGAAAACCAAGCAATAATCCTTACGAAGTCTGTGTTTATCCAACTGTCAATCAGCAAGCCGTATGGCATTAACTGAGATGTCGTGCGTCTTGATCAAGAGTTAGACTCCTGTAAGTCAGCAAAAGTGTTTAATTGTAAAGTCCATTAGCTCTGACTCTGTATGTGCAGCTTTTTCCAGAGCTGTGCAGGAACTTAGCAGAAAGCTGGAGGTCAGTTTTAGCAGAAACACCTTCTACACATACACACGAACAAATCCAACATTTCTATAGGGTTCTTCATACTTGGCCAGCAGGAGGCTTGTTTATATTCTTTTATAGGATGAACTGATCACCACCTTTTTTTAAAGTACAGTCCCATAATTATTATCTCTTTCCTTAGGCAAGGCAAGTGATACTTCAGCTTTACACTTGATTTCATAAACTGGTGAGCTGGTTTGTACTTCAAGTCTCTGCAAGAAACGTAAACCCAGTGAAGAGGACAATTTCTTGCATTTAGCATATTGCAACACACATGGTGGGCTGAGGACCTGAATTCTTCCTCTTGCTTATTGAGTGAGGCAATTTATTTTAACAATTATATCGCAGAACACAGTAAAACATTTTCTTCTAAAATTGAACAAGGAGCTTAATTAAAATAAGAACAAGTCTTCTAAAAATAACAGCAGAACAGCAGAGCACACATCTCTGGACTGCAAACCTATTTATCTGCTTTTTCTGCTCAGTCATAACAGCATTTCCACAGCTATCACAAGAAGAGTTATTAACAAATGGAAAGCCTGATATTAAATCACTTTTCCGTGGTAGAAGATGACAAAAAGTCCTTCTGGTTTTAGTATGGAGTAAGACCCAAACTAAATACTAAGGTCGTGGCAAAACAGATATGCAAAATCTTTTAGAAATCCAGATATGGAAATGCAGATCATCCACAAGCTATAGTGACATTTAAGGCAGAAGGGAGCACCTGAACGGTACCACTGTGGTGGCCTTTAGGCACAAGCACCTGTGGAATTGAGAGGCAAGAAAGAAACCAGCACACATTCCCTAGCAAGGTGTGATGTGAGACATGAGCACCAAGCACCAGGGAACAGCAACTTGAAATGGAAACGCATACAACAGCATCGGGGGGGCGGGAGGGGGGAGCTTTTGGGCAAGCAGTTAATGCTG
>NW_008795122.1:526361-530628 GCF_000699145.1 Aptenodytes forsteri | reverse complement strand
ACGGCGGCGGCGGGGGGGCGGGAGGGGGGAGCTTTTGGGTAAGCAGTTAATGCTGGGAGAAATGTTTGGGGATGGGTTAGCTGAGGCCAGTTTTTCAGAGGACTTCTCTCTCTGAATCCTGAGCGGCACAGGACTTGTCCTTACAGATGGCACAGCTTCAAGGGATGGTAACACTGGCAGGACCCTCTCTAACGCTGCCACATTTTTGAATTCAAAGCTCACAGCTATTTAGCTGGGGAAGGAAATAGGGTGGGGGGGAGGGAAGCAGCTCAGCCACCACTGAGCTCAGTAGCTGTAAGAGTCAGCAAGGCTGAACGCAAGTGCTCACAGGGTTTAGCAAATTGCTCTCCAAGCCTTTGGGCGAGATGTGACCAAAGAGCTGCACTGCCATGACACGAGCCACTGGGTACAGCGTACCAGTTCAGATGCAACGTGCAAGATCTTCTTTGTGGCTAGAAGTCATGCTGACTGCTCGGCAGAAAAAGCAGTCACGCTGCAGAGGGTCGGCTAGGTCCGGGAGGGTGCTTACCAGTTGCCACTGCCATTTAGTTGCCATTTGCAGAGCTCAGCATCTTGAGCAGCCTTGATGCCTACAGATTTGAGCTGAACATTTTAATCAGCTCTGGTTTGGAAAATACAAAATTAGTAAATTTGCTTTTACCCAGCTTGTTAATCTCCAGGTGGTTTTATTTAATGGCAAGAAAAATCAGAGGTTCAGTCTCAACTAAGGTTTCAGTGAGTTCAGCTCTTCAAAGTTCAAGGTGCAACTGAAAATCTGTGACTAAAGCTAGCTGTGTTCATTGCCTTGCTCAATTACCTGCAAATGCATTAAGTGGAAGCAGTGGTATCTGCCTATACGGACTTGGTGACTAAGTGCAGATATTACGTGATTTTCTTTTCCCGGTCTTGCAAGTGTTCACCCAGGGCATCAAATACCAGAGCCATGATGTGTTAAGACCACCCTTCCTGTTGAGCTGTGCTCTATCACTCCACACTAGGTGTCCAAGAAGCTGTGTGCCTCTGGTAATTCAGCCTGCTAGAGGCACTCATAAGGCAAAATTGAACAGAAACTGCTGTATTCCTTTCAAATGGATCCATGCAATTTTTAAATTGACTTTCAAAAATACACCAAATGTACCCAGGGGAAATAAACTAACAATGTGGATTGCTGCCTGAAATCATTATACAGATAGCTCAGGGCATTTAGTGTTGTGACAAAAGAAAAGAAACAAGAAAAAGAGATTAGCAGGCTTCACAGAAATAACATGGTTTAGTAAATCTGGCACTTCCCCTTCTGCAACAAAAAGTTTGACATCACCTAGATTTATAAATACACTATTGTACATGTTGGTTTTTCCAGTTTGGAAGTCCCTACTGATAAGTTCAATATTATACAGGAAACATGCCTATAGTAGAGGGCTAGCTACTGCTCTCATTTAGACATACGTGCAGATTTGTGACATTACCATTATTTCACTGCACAGCTTTGTAAGAAGAAGTGACTTTACTGCAAATAAGACTACCTTCTCATAAAAAGGCATGTATATTCAAGTGCAGTACTGAAAGACAAAGTTTTGCTTTGCCAGTGTATGAGGCTAGATCAATTTTTGCTGACGAACAACACAAAGATAGGTAATGGACTTCAGGATGTCTCAAAGCCAGAGAGTTAGGAGCTGAACTGTCTGAATACAGAGTAAGCCTCAAAATCCTGACAAGCTTTCTCTTATTTAACTTCAGCAGAATTTAAAGGGAACTCAGGCACCATTTGTAGGTGAGCATAGCTTGATGATGCTCTGAAAAATAAGCCTTTGGGTTTTTTAATATTTCCTTTAAATTAAATATTAATATGATAGTAGTTACTTAAATAATATATTGGCAAGTTTTAGCATGTGCACTGAAATGGTATTTTACTACCTCCAAATAACCAGCAGGATGAGATATCAGAGACATTAGTCCTGACTGTATTATTCTTCCACTGAAACTACACCTACAGTATTTCAGCATTACAACAATTTGCACTTGCATCATCTTTTCCCTTATTAAAAAAAAAACAACACAAGTTGACCAGTGTTTCTACAAGCAACTCTTGCTCAATTAAAATGATATATCCAAACAGATTTATGCTACACCCTGTTTTGTCATGAAAGTACTTAATTTCAGGTGATGAGCGTATGTGGGTGTCTGCTCATGACTCTGAACTCCTGTTTTAAATACATGTTCCAAAGATACTTTTCATATAGTCAAGGTCAATGGGGAGGAAACAGGAAAAACTGAATTGTTAAAATTTCACGGAAGGATTAAGAAAGTTATGTGCAAGAAAAGAGTTTGTTTCAATGCTACTCTTAGCAGGATTCAAATCCATATTTTTTGTATGTTTTAGTTTTTTAAGGCTTGAAATCTTGGAATCCATGAGAGACAGAATCACAGAGTAGAAACTACAGTGTGAACACTAAAACAATAGTAAATAATCTGGAAAGTTTTCCCCTAGTTAAGTTAACAAGATGCCTGTAAACATTTCTAGTACTAAACCTGCCAAATTACACCTAATAGTCACTTGTTGGTGTGATCTCACGAGTATTTCCTTGGTTTGTTACATACCACATCCCTACATGTGACCACATCCCTACATGTGAATTTCATCAGAAACACTGGCTGTTTGGGATCCATGTATCAGGGGACCCTCATACCTAATTGCACAGCCCCCCCAAAAAAATAGAGTAACAGGGAAACAAACAACAAAATGAAGAAAGACAGAAAGAAAGAACAAAAGTTGACAGATAATGACTGAGGTGATCTTTAAAGTGACCTATACTGTACTTGAATATCCTTATTTATCTGTATCATGAAGATTTTAATAACACCATCTACTTGAAAAAAGTTAGATAAGGCAGTTCTAATTATACAAGTCCCTATTAACAAAAATAATGCCTGTGCCATCACAATAGCATCCTCATGCAAAAACAACAAGAACTTTACAAGCAGGACAACACACTTGCAGATGGATATAGCTATTTGCATTTTACAGATGGGGAAACAGAGGCGCTGAAAGACAAACGTGTTACCCTAAGGGGCTTTGCCTCAAAGTTTGAGTCAGAGAGGCAGCTGAGCAACGTGACTACTGCCTCGAATGCTGATCGTTACTCCACTGTCACCTTTTATTCCCCCTTCTACATTTCTAGTGCTCATTCAACTGCACACCCATTTACCTTTAAATAATAAGCACTTTGGGTGAGAGATGCATACAAGGTTTAGCAAAATTGAGTCAGGGCCTCTAAGCACCATCACTACACACACAATGAGAGTGGCAACAGTCCTAAGCCTGGCTATAGGCTGGATGAGAAGGAATGATTACAAGAGGGAATTTTTATTGTAATCAAGCTCATTACATATTAATCTGATAATTCTATTTCACATAAATGATGCGCAACCTTACCACTCTGAAGCATCTGTGCTGTCATCATTATGCTTTTTTTCCTCCAGGTCAAACAAGCATATCTATTAGAGATTAAGAGATAAACACTAAAAAAGAAGGAACAAGAAAGGAACGATAATTAGAAAAATCTCTTTGAAGACAATACCAAAATAGTAAAGCAGATACTAGAACAAATAGAAACATTTTATTACAGTGAAGAAACGCTTACTGCTGTGATCTGGCAGAGACATATACAAACCTTAACATTGATGGAAGACAAATGGGCTTCTACAGTTTGAATCTGAAATTTGCTCCTGGACTGCTTGAAGTGCTTTTTCCAGCCAGCACTCTCTTTAGCTTATTTTCCATATTCAGAAATAATATTTACAACTCATGGAAGAAAATACTGATCTCGTGTTTTAACGGATAACAACTCCTTGGATAGTCTGAATCTTAGTGTGTGACATGACTTGCTTTCCAATATACTGGAATTAAACACACCTCATAACACCCGTTACTTTGGCTTAGTTTCAAGAGGTTCTCCACATCCCACCCAGCTGGCAGACTATGAAGCCAAGACAATGTTTAGGCCAGTAGAGGTAGGTATGGGAGCAAGATCTGGTTTGGAAACAAGCTATATCGAGCAGGTCCAGAGGAGGGCCACAAAGATGATCAGGGGGCTGGAGCATCTCCCCTATGAGGACAAGCTGAGACAGTTGGGGTTGTTCAGCCTGGAGAAGAGAAGGCTCCGGGGAGACCTTATAGCAGCCTTCCAGTACCTGAAGGGGGCCTACAAGAAAGCTGGAGAGGGACTTTTTACAAGGGCATGTAGTGATAGGGCAAGGGTAATGGCTT
>NW_008795122.1:516026-526280 GCF_000699145.1 Aptenodytes forsteri | reverse complement strand
GTGGAAGGTGTCCCTGCCTGTGGCAGGGGGGTTGGAACTAGATGATCTTTAAGGTCCCTTCCAACCCAAACCATTCTACGATTCTATATCCTACCAGTATTATCTTTCTGTAACATGAGGTAGAGCCTAAATTTATGTACTGTCTTTCTCAACAGGATCTTTTCGAATGGCAATGCAGTCCTTTTGCTCTTAATTTTGGTAATTTCATCAGGATATCGCTTTATAGCTGCCTTCTTGCTAATTACTCACTACCTAGCCCAACATTAGCTTTTGGTAAAGAAAGGCACATGGAAAACACCGTCTTTACCTTGGTGAACTCAGGCAATATAACCACATTACTTGAAAACAAATGCATTCATGCAACTCAAACTCAAATGCCTCTGAGTCACCACACAACTCCCACATCAGCACACAACCTCCTGTCATTTGAGAACCTCATTAAACCTATCAACACTTGTATCTCTTCAGACTGATGAAACAGGAAAAGTTTCAAGACAGCGGTAGGCTTTGCTCTCCCCTAGCTATAATCTGCTGAATTTGGGAATTCCCTTCATAGTTGTTTCCCCTCTTAATGCTAATGAACATGGCACAAAGACCATAGATTCCCACATTTATTCAGAATTCGGATCCCCTGTTTGAGAAAAAAATATGCAGTTCACAAAGCAATGTAAAGACGCTTGTTCTCAGCAGAACTGCAAAACAATAAAATTTCGAATAAGCAAAAAAAGTCTGATTTTTCAAGAAACCCACTTTAATTAGCGTGGTTTGCTCAGTTTTCTTTTGAAGATGCCTAACATATGGTATGATTTACACAACACTGGTAGTGAGCTCAAGACAGAAGATTCAAATCTAGCTGCACTAGTATGCAGAATTTAACACCACACATCAAGATCGTTCTTCTGATCAGCTGAGTATGGCCATTTAACTTTGCATATATAGCTAATTACTATTGCTAAATATTCTTTTAATACTAAGAAATGTATTTTTATATTTTCATATGTATGGCTTGTAGTCGTAGCTGACGACATAGGAGCTGTCAAGGGGCGGAGATCACTTGCTTCCTCAGACAGGGCAGTCCTCTTTCCAGATGTGCACTTACACTCCTGGCTCCAGCAGCCTCAAGAAAAAAAAAAAAGAAGTTTGTGTGCAAGGGAACGGCACTTTACAAGATGTAGTCTTCAAACTATACAGCATACAGACTCTGGCTGTACCTCCCTCCCTCACGTGTTTGTGTAGGTCCCTTCTGAGGTGCCCCCAGAGATCAGCCCCTCACGGCTGTGCCAGTCATCAAGCCATTGCACAGCTGCCTCTCCCAGCAAAGGGAGGCACGACAAGCAGGTTGGACAAAACCCCTCAGCTGTCCGTTTTCTTTCTAGGGCTTCCAGGAAAGAAGTTACAAACCCGGCCATATACTACAAAATACTATGACCTTCAATAATATCACACCTCAGTGCCCTGCACCTCCCAGTGCTGTGGCCGCTCTGTGTGTTCAAATACAGCATTATGTTATTTCCCAGTAAAAGCACTTTAAAAAGCAACAATATATGGCTTGTAAAACAAAGTTAAAAAAAAATACCACAAGAGATATTAGCATCAGTTTAACTGAGAACCTCTTGCTCAGTTCTCAGGAGTTCAGAGAACTCAGTGGTTTCTTTTTTGACAAAAGATAATGTCAGTGGTGTAGGTTATCTGCACCACCGTAGTTATTGGAGCAGCACTTCTCAGTCTCTGGGTCACGAGTAGGTCATAAACCCTCATGCAGCAGTTTGCAAAACAACTATACACAAAGTAAGATTTTTTTTTAAAGATATGCTTACATTCCTAGGTATGGAAAGAACTAAACAAAATCAGCACTGGAAAAATGAAAATAATTCAAAAGTTTTGCCTAATTTTTTTTTTTTTTTATTGCAAATGATAACTACTGTGGCAGCACTCCACAATGCATTTGTGATTCATTTTTTCCCCCAAAGAAGTTAGGCAATTCTCAGATTTTTTCCAACAAGTTTAGGAGGCCATATGAATAAAAAAACCCTTGAAAAACACTGGTCTAGATGGCCTCACCATCAGGGTTCCCTGTCTGAAAATCTAAGAGCTGTGGATTCTCACCAGGCAGATGCTGGGGATCCAGAACTAGAGGAGGGAAGAGGAAAATTGAGATCACAGATTTCCACCCATGTTGGTTTTAGGATCAATGACACAAACTGTACAAAGAAGAACTCTTTATTCTGTGTTCAAAGTATTGAGAAATGTGAGAACTACATATCATTAAAAATTAGAAATCCTAAATGAGTCAAAGAACATCAGGAAAAAAGTGATTGATGGCTTATGTTTTAAAAGAGTACCATCATAGTACCTACCATTTTCGTATTTTGGCAACATTTACATTACCAGACACTTAGGACGGAAGAGGAAAAGCCCTTGTATCCTTGGTCCTGTGAACCAGCGTGAGTCTAACACAAGCCTGCTTGCTGGGATGCTCCCCCAGCACACAAAGGCCTGACAAGGACAGATGCAGAAATATCCAAGTAGGTCTTTACTGTGACCCGTCCACCCAAGTTGGCCATGTGCACAGAACAGCAACAATGCAGCAGTTTGTTGTCTAACATAAGGCAGCATATCAAAGCAAACCTTAGCCTCTTTTTTAATTAAAGACAAGATCCTAAATGCACTTAAAATGAAATCTGGGTGGCATTTAGGAGCCGAGCTGAGGAACGCACTCCTCAGAATTGCTGCCCAGTCTTTTACACACCTAGAATTTGTGGGTGTCTGAGTGATGCCATTGAGGTTGTGCTGCCCATACCCAGGTTTGTTCAATAGCTTGCTACCCACTTCAGCCCTAACCCAGTTCTGATTCAGGAATCTCCAATTTGGCAAGAGCCTCAGCGTGCTCTAACCCAGAGCACAAGCTTAAACAACACACAACGCACACCAGTCTCAGGGAGGAATTCCTGCTGCAAACATCACCCTCCCCTTCAAATTCATGCACTGTTTTGCAGGTAAATCAGTAAGTCAGTATTTAAAGCATTCACCAGGACTCAAAGACCTGGTGTAATTTCCTTACCAGACTGAGGGAACCCAGATGTACTCTCTCTTTTCCTCTCCCAGCAGACTCCTGCAATCCTGGAACCGCAGGCTGCTTCAGAGAGTATTACAGAGGGAGGATGAGGAGTACTTTCTCGCACAGCTGAAGCTGTGTCACTTCATCCAGACCAGGAATGAAAGCATCATTATGCCCAACCACAAAGGCCCTCAGCTCTGGCTGGGAAGAAGGCTGGGCTTTGATTCCCGCTGCACGTACGCCAGACATCATAACTTCTTCATATGAAGCGCAAAGTCATTGGACTCTGATGCTGGACTGCCTGAATGACCAGGCTACAGTGAATCAGCAAGCTCTCTCCTTGAATCTCAAATCTGTTTCTCCAGGAGAGACAGGAGAACATCCATTCCCACCCTACAGGAGCCTCATGATCAGAGCAGCTTCGGGGACAGTGCAAGATGTGAGCTCGAAGGACCACAGACTGACAAAAGAATTTAGCTTTGGTTTTACCTTTGTCCTTTTGTGGCCACAAGCTGCTTTCTTCCCTACTGGCATTTCACCTCATGTTAGCCAGCTCTAGCAATCACTTTTTTCTCCTTGTGAAGACAAGAGAACAACACGAGTTTTGTTCACACCATTAGAACAACTTCCAATGCTAAATTTTCACATACAGTCTTAGGTCTTCGTGTCATCCTACACCTGCAGACATTCCAATTGTCTCCCAGTGAAAACAAGCTCGTTTTCGTTTCTGGTATGAACCAATCATACTAAAAATTGATTCATACTGAAAATTTTGAAACATACTATAAAAAGCTACTTGGAAAATTCAGAAACAGCAATGATTTTCAAAATAAATATAGGATCATTATACTCATCCATACTGCCCCTCCTTCCCCGCTGCCATGGGAACTGCACTGAGTGAGGGACATGCCAGTTTGCAGCTAACCTTCCCATCACAAGGACCCTTACCTACAGCATGCTGAGGGGCTGAGATCCAGGAAAAACCAGGTTTACAGAGGAAAAATAAATTCCCATCTGACTGGGATTTGTTATAGGAGGCTGGAGAGGAATAGCAGGATCCAAGCAAATACCACTTTCTAGAAGGAAGACAATGAGTCCATAACGGGCATGGGATTGCCATCCTCCTTGTGATATCCAACAGTACAATTAGAGTCAACTGTAAAACTGCTTCAGATTTGTTGATATCTTATTGCCTAGCCAAGGAAAAAGCTGACATTATTTCTGAAGATGTGTGCTTTGTTATACAAATAATATAAAAAGATAAGGAGTTTCAGAGAGTAACATAAATCAAGAGGTTCTTTTGGTACCATCAGAGTTAAAACCTGTAACTTTAATATAGAATATTTCAAGTATTATCAAGCAGAGATAATCAGACTTTGGTTTAATTGCTCCCTTTGTGAAAAGACTTTATTAAATTAATTAACCAAGTTATCTTCTCAGAGCACGATCCATTACTAATTCTAAAATTATTGATCTTTTCATTTGGAAGTCATTGTTCGGCATCAAACTGGTTTTTGCAATTAGCATATACTAGCAAGCTTAATAAAACTCAAGGACTCCTCTAAGGACCTAAGAGACTGCAAAATGAAAATATTCCTAAGTATGCTCAGAAATTACCATTATGCATAGTCATCTTGATCCCAGGCAAGGAAGGCAGTAAGAACTAAAGTAACTATTGACAGCACAAATCCCAGGTGAGCTTACTATGAAAAAATTCTCTTTTCTCTTGTCCAGCCGACATTGACTTACATACTGATCAAGTTGCATCACCAAGGGTCTCCATTTTGCCTTCCAAGCATTTTGCTTCCGTCTCACAGGAACATATATACAAAACCACAGCATTCCCCAAATCACACTGACTTTGTATTCCTCTCTCACACTCTACTTTGGAAACCACTAATCACAAAGTCTTTAGCTTCTGTGCAGACAAAAAGTGATCATTACCAATTGACAGGGAAACTGTTGTATAAAATAAGAAAAAAGCTTCCTGAGCACCCACAGACTACACTGAGTGGAAAAGCCTATTAAAATAGCACTACTAGCATTCCTAACAATCTACATAACTACAAACAAAAAAGGAAACCTGACTCTAAAGTAATTCAGGAAAAGTAAAACTTAAATTTGCACTATATCATTTAGGAAGTGGAAGCGTTAAAGCAATCATATATATCAAGCAATGAAAATTGCTGAAAAAATAGTTACCGGAGGAGGGATACAAGGCAAAGCAGATTTACAATGATATTCCACATATGCAATTTTTCATTATCAAAAGGAAGTTTCATTTACACTACAAGGTAATTAATACAAGGCCCCAAGAGTTCCTCTCCTTCTCTTTGCTCTTCTGAACTACTTTCTTTGCCCTCATTTCTTTCTCTGCTTCCTCCATTTCTCCACATGCGCCCTTTCCATTAACAATGACACATTGGCATTCAGATGGAATTGAGGCCTTTCAGATAATGTCTTCCTACCTTAATTTTGTCAGTGTATAAGTTTGCATGGTGACTGTAGGATCCCAAGTGGCATTGGCCTTAACTTCTACAAGAGAGATGCACAGGCTTCTTTCTTGTTAGAGGAGTACCTCCTTCCCAGAAAAACCTCACCAGAATATCCAAACCTTTCCTCTTGAGAGCCAAGACCTCTGAGTTTTCCCAGGTTACACATTAAACCACCCAGTGCAAAATTGCAAATATGACATCAAGAGGTGAAACGATAAATAAGGCACGCATCAAAGAAACATACCTGTTGTTCAAAGATAACCATAAAAGAAGAGAACTCCTGATATCCTAGCTTGACAGAAGAACTTCTCACTTTGATCTTGCTATGAACCGGTGCAGAAGATCCTCTCCCCAGCGGTAGGGATGAGCATGGACCCTCCATTAGGGCCGAAATGTCTGAGCACAGGCACAAGCTGCAGCAGAAAGCCTCAGGAGGGAAGTCCTTTACCTACAGGGCACTCGTTCTGACCTGCTCCTGCACTGCTGAGTGGTTGCTCTACCTGCACCTGCCAAAAAAGTAAAGTTAGAGACTGCAGTATCAAAAGGCCGTACTGCCACGAAAGCAGAGACCTGAGCCCCTCAGTGGGACAAAACTTCGCTTTCTATAATTCCTGATTTCTCATTATTCTCTACATGGCAAGTTACTTTTTTCTAGCCGATATCATCTTGAATTTGGGTGAGATATGTATCTTTACTTCATATGGATGTATACATCTGCACATAAGGTTCATTCATTACTGGAAGGGGGAAAACAGTAAGTTTTTCAGCAATTGAGAACAACCAAACAGACAAAAAACCCCATCTTTTCTAAGCATGACAACCATTCTTTTAGCTACACACAAACACAGAACTAAGAGTTCTTTCCGGTATTCACAAACAGCTTGTTACAACATGTAACTTCAGGACAACATTGCTCTTCCTGTCTTTTTCTCCAAATAGAGGACAGTAAGGGATGTGACCTGCACACGCTACTGCTGATTTATGCTGTGCTGACTAGGAGGAACTACACTGTCAGCAAGACGATTTCTCATTATTACAGTGTTTACTAGTCTCACTGAGACCAGAAGTCCATGTTCTGAATGTAAGAAGAAAAGCTATGAACAGTTCAGATACAAGACATAATGCACGTATAGCATGTACAAGCTAAATGTCTCCTTTATGTAAAAGATAGATGAGACATACTCTGATTAAAGGTTAGTCAAGGAGTATAATGACTAGAGGCCAAACATAAGAGATGATAATCTTGATTACAGGTTGGTCAGACAGATCAAAGTAATAAATTGGCTCCATGTTCCTAGAAACCACTTTGTGAACTTTTGATGAGAAGATTACTGTGTCCTGAATTCCTTCTCCATCACTTGAGACTTTTTCTTCCCTTTAAATAGCCCACACAATTTAGACACTGGCTTCCTATTCTCCTGCTTTGACCGGTGCTGAAACGCTGGTGAAGTGGAATGAAATGTTACACAGTGAAGATTAACCTCGACCTGCCAAACTCAACAGTGGCTTGAGCCTTTCCTGGCCTATTCCTATCTGTATTCTCCAGGGCTGCAACCTGCACCCTCAGCGTACTCAGCACAGCTGACAAAACTCCTTCCCCTCCATGGGCTGCCCTAGGCTCTTTACTTCCTTGTCCCCCACTTCGCAAGCATCGTTTCAGCCTGTCCTGCCTTGCCAGTGTGCCTCACTGAACTCCTCCACTGAGTGTGAGCCACAAGTCCTTGCCCCTGAGCTTCTCCTTTCAGCCCACACAGCTGCCTCCTTCACACCCTCCTCATGTGTTAGCTCAGCAGTAATCACTGCATGCCTCAAGCCATCTCCTCCAGGATCCTATCCACGTAGCTCTCCTCCAGAGCTTCCTTGAACTGACCTAGACCATCTCTTTCTTCTCATCTCAGTCCTGCTCCACAGCAGTTTCCCTCACATCTCCAAGCATCATCGCACCCTTCACGGTGTGCTTACGCCCCTGACCCCCTGACTCTTCTTCCAAGAGCATAGAGCTGAGCATCTCTCAGCCTCAGGAGGGAACCTCTTAGCCCTCACCACCCTGACAGTATGCTCTGCTGCTCCACACCCCGTCCTCTCTCCCACCTGTGCGCCTCAAACAGCCCCCCCACTCAAGCCACCTTATCTTCCCATGCACACCTCAGGCCTTTTCATGCTCAGCCATACCTCAACCCCTTTGACTATCCAACTCTAACGCTCTAGGACCACAAGCCCCGTTATTCCCCTTCTCCAAATAAAGTGCACTTCCCTTCCGCAGTCTCCAGCGAGCTTCTGTAAAGCCCCAGAGCTCCCCCTGACTCACTGTAACATCACAAGCAACTCCAACTCATTTTCCCACACCCACTGCTGTGAGGATCAAACCCCTGTTCTCCTGCCTCCGCAGCCATGGCTCATATTCAGCATCCTGCAGCCCCAACAGCTGGTTCCACAGCTGCTCTCCATCCCAGCAATTGACCTGCCTTCACTGCCGTACCTGTCAGAAAGTGAGGGGAGGAAGGAGGGAAGACAGGAATAGGAACCATCTTCCCAGAAACTGATCTCTGAACCTCAGATGAAGAATGACCTCTGATTACCCTAGGTTTTGGGAATGACACCTAACTGAACTTTTTTCTCGTGGCCACTTGAAGCAAGCCTGAATAGATATTTGCATCAGATACTAGGAAGCATAGTATCGTCTTAATAGCAACAACTCCACCATATAGCTTCTTTTCTCGGTTAAGCAGAGAAACGGCAAGCAAAAAGGGGATTGGAAACCTGTTACTGTCTTATTTTATTGGGGTGGTATGAACGACCTGTCTTCTTATCATTACGGATAGCAGTTACATAAGGATGCTCAGAGAATGAGTACTTAATCTAAAAAGAAAAATAAATAGTTACCAATATTTATTTAAAGGCTAAAGAGAAAAGTACAGTGCAATAGTTCCCCCTACTGACAGCACAAAATCAAATTACTAATCAATGTTATTTCCTGGGTGGTCCTCAAATTACTAATTCAATGTCCTGATGTGGTACCTACACAAGCTTACCGGTACACAGTAAACCATGTGAAAATCAGCTACCTTAGAAAACGATGAAGATTCGCCAAATGGCAGAGAACAAAATTTGACAAAACTCTGGTTGATCCCTAAAATTATTTATCACGTATACAAAATGACAGTATGCAGTCCGATGGAAAGATTATAACACGTGTGTGAGTGTATGTATTCTGAATTAAATGCCAGGATATCCATCAGCAAAAACAGAAACGTAAGTAAAGTGCAGCTGTATAGCTTCCTATGCTTGCTGAAATCTAAAGGACAGATGGCAGGTCTGAGCAGAGACTTGCCAAACTCTGGCTGTATTTTGGGACTGACCTCTTCAGACAAAGAGCAAGTCTGACATTCAGTCTGGTCCCCCATTCCCAACAAAAGGCAGTGAAAATATTGTCGTTCTGCTCTAGTGTCAGCTCTAGAGGAGCTCTTTTGAGCCAGTGGCAGCTGAGTTAAATCAGAACCAAGAACAGCCGCTTACAGAAGTCAAAACGCAATTTGGGACTAGATGTGTGTCTGGTCATGAACAGCAACAGAAGCATTCCTCCAGCCTTATATGCCTAGCTTTCATTTCTGGGTGGTAAAGCTAACATGATTTTGCACTCTGGTCATTTAGCAAAAAAAAAAAAAAAAGGCTGAAGAAAATCCTCTAGTACATTATATCCTCATCTCACTTGAAAAAGGTAAAAAACAAATATTCAATGATACAACGTGAAAGAATAACAGAAATAAATAGTCTACTGAAAGATGCACGGGACCACACAATTCTATAAACCAGGATTTTGCAGACTTCTGTTATGATCCTGGCTTTCTGTATACAAATGCACCTGAAAAATTGCTAAATGCTGTTAAAGATAATGCCAAATCTCATTTCAAGCACTTGTGCAGTGAATATGATGTCTACCCAGCCGATATTCAGACATGGGTCAGCTGCTGACACCTATATACAATCTTCTAGAAGTTGCCTACGTATCAAAGCTTCTCACCTCACTTCCAATTGTCCCTCTGCTCTATCTGGAAAATATAATTACACATCAATAAGGACACGCACCTTCCTCTTAACTGCATCTCCAGCACCTGGCTTTTTCACTTGAACAAGGTTTCATGCTCCTCCCAGTGCACAGAGAGTGTGATACCACTCGGTCGGCTCCCTGGCAGGTTCTGTGAGCATGCCTCTTACTCCAGGTTTGCACAGCCTGGCACAGACAAAGCCTTGCTCGTGACTGGGGTTTCTGGTAAGACAAAATATGACAAACAAAACGATAGTCACTCAAAAGGATCCTCTTTAGGGCGGATTGCAGCTGCTTTGCATCACGCCAGAGCCGCAATCCTACCACTCAAGCTCCGTGCTGAGGCAAGATGGGTTTGAAACGGGCATAATTTAGCATTTTCCACTCGCTTTGGTTTTAGCAGCGTTGCACCTGCTATTATAGAAATCCTCATTCCAACAACATCCTTCTTTGGAGAAAAACTACTCGGCGCATGTCCCTGTTGCCACAACCCCTGCTGTAAGAAGAATGTTATTTGCAGACACGACGTTGGATCGCTACCTCCTCAGGACAGGGACCAAACCTTTTATCCTGGCGAGCAGCTCCCGCATCCCAGGTGCTGCCTGCAACGAGGAATGCTGCGGGAAGCCACAGCACACCTCGTCGCCACCTTCCAC
>NW_008795122.1:502601-515715 GCF_000699145.1 Aptenodytes forsteri | reverse complement strand
GGAGCGGTGCCCCGCCGCAGGGACGGGAGGGAGTTCGCGCAGCGTGTGGTACAGGTGGTACCGCGAGGTAGGGGCCCGCAGGCAAAACCAACAGCGTTTAAGCGAGCACTCGGCCACATAAAGAGAGGGACGCGGAGCAGCTGCGCTGTCGCGATTGATTACCTTACTGCTGTGGCTGCTGTTACCTGTCGCCCGTTTCTGCCAGCTGCCTTCAGGGGCGAGCCAGAATAAAGCACAGCTATCCGAGCTTTTTAACTTCTTGTGCCGCTCCTTTTGCGCCAAGGGAAAACGGGTGCCAGGCTGTATCGCACCGAGCGCGTTACTAAAATCCCATTTACAAACCGTACCCGTGTGCCTTGCAGGCGTTCATGCACGTGAGCATCCCTGCACGTTACGTAGAAGGCCTAAGGGGGTTGCAGCCTGGACAAAATCTTGCTTGCTTTTTTTTTTTTTCTTTAGATAGTATGTTTTCTTACTAATCTTTTTAGGATATCATAATCACCAGAATTCACCAGAAATTGCAATAAAAAGTCCCACTGAAAGCAAACAGGCTTACAAATCTTAATTTTTTTTTTCTGAATGTGAGTTATTAATATATCATTATTTGGTTCCTTGTATGTGTATCAAGAAACAAGGTCCGTGATTCTTTGTAACTCACAATAGCAACAGAGACAGTGAAAGGTGCCATACATTACTCCTCGGCAATTTAAAGAAACAAAGTAAACTTTTGGCAATTTTTTTCCTCTGCTGAATGGAAGTACTAAAGAGGAGGGAAATGTCACTGAGCTCATTTCCACTGACGTTACACAGGGTCCTTCATACCACACACAGAATCATCCCATCTAGCCTTTGTTAAGGAGAAACTAAAACCTGTCACTTTTACTTTTGCATGAGTAAGTACTCAGGACTCTGTTACACCTTGAGATACCTCATCTTTTTTTTTTTTTTTCCCCCTGACTTAGGAACGCAAAATGAAAGACCACAGCATTAAAAATATGATGTATTCTCTACTTCAAAACGTTGACATTCTGAAACTATGATTCAGAATTGGAAATAGAAAAGCTGTTTATAAAAAGGTCAACTGTCTATAAAAATGTCCATTTTGGTGAAATCTCATCTTTTTTTCAGGGAAAATTTCTATCAAAAATGTTCAAACAGATGTAATGTGTTGACCTACCACAGTGCAGTCTTTAGTCCATAACTGGATTTTGTGTAGTTTGTTAACACGAACAAACATCCTAACGAAAGGGAAGACGACCTCTAGTATGGGATCAGGGTGTGGGCAAGAGCCCACTTGAGGACCGAGATCCCAGGGCATGGGCCCTAGGGTATCCCTCTTCACTGCTCATCCACGACAGCCTGTTCTCAGCCCTACCGCTGACTTTCTATCTGCATGCTACATCTAGAATTACGGCCTGGCGTAGCCTGCCCTGAGGCAATGTTTTTTCTTTAGTCTTTCCTGCACTGAAAAAATCACAATGAAAATGGTGTTTTCACCAGTGGGATTAATGATGATGTAGTGCAACCCTAGAGTGCAGGTATCGGAAAGGTAACGTTCTCCTAAGTGGAGAGAGAGTCACTCAGGCTCAGGTGTCTATGTGGAGAGCCTGCTCACCCAAAACAATCTCTTTAGTCCACGGAGAGGAGCAGGTATTAATTCAGCCCACCTAAAATCTGGAACAACCATGCCTCAAACTCCAGTATCTCAGTAAACAGCCAAAACTTACTTGGGATGTTTTTTTCAGTAAGAATTTCAGAGCCTGTCATTGGGTGATGCTACTCTTGCTTGTCTTATAGTTTTCATATGACTTTATGCTTCCCAATTTTTTTTTGCTTCCTGTAACATCAAATCTCAGAATTCTATGGCAATTAAAAATGGAAAAGATGTACTAGATAAACAATTCAGGTTGAAAAACACAGTACTCTCCAAACAGAAGATGTGGGGCTCTAGGAACAGCACAACAACATAGAACCATTATGGCTTTAGGAAAAATTTAAGTGGTATGAATTCACTAAGAGAGCAAATTTGTTGCTTTCTACTACTCTTTCATAAGAATAGTTTTACCTGGATTTGAAGAGTACAATCCTAAGCTACTTCTCTTGATGAGAGATGCTGTGTAAATCTCCCTGCTTTATAAGCATCATACAGTACCCCAAAACATTTGCATTAAGGAAGGAAATGGGCAGAGGTGTCCATTCAAGTGTAAGAGCTAGAACTTCTTTTCATGGTCTTGCTCGCTTTTCTCCCTCTTCCCTTCAACTGACTAACTTTAGTCAAGTACCGTCTGTTTTGAAAGCCAGAATAAACAGGAACGTTAAAGTGTATCATAAGAACTACAATGAAAATAAGTGATTTATGCACTTTGGATTATTAATTCATATTCACCTTTCAATGGCAAACATGTTTAACCTTCTTTTTTGCAGTATGTCCCAATGGAGTCAAGTTCAACAACTGGAAATAAAGTTTTTGGAGCAGGTAGACCAGTTCTATGATGATAACTTCCCCATGGAAATCCGGCACCTACTAGCACAATGGATAGAAAGCCAAGATTGGTAGGATTAAATTTATTCCCTCTCGTATGATTTCAGTCATGAACAATTCTGTCGTTATCTGGCAGATTTTAGGGTGCTCATTTGTGAACTGTGCGGGCATCTGCACTCCAAGAATAGTATTCCACTAGTTATGGATTTAGCCCGTTGAACAGTCAAAGTTTAAATTTAAGGAATGTCTGGAGATGAGGTTTTATTTGAACTTATTCCTACACAAAATCCAATTAAAATGGTTTAGCAAATTAATGGTATTACAGGTTTTTCACAGGAAAAAATAATGCAAGTTAGTTTTCAATGGAAATGTTACACTTTTACCTCTTGCAGCATAAAATTATTCACTTGCCCAAAACTGCACTTAAAGCTGGATATATAATTTCGGGGAAGGGGAGGGGGGATCTGCTAAGGAGTATAATCTTTCCTTACAGTTTATAGCTCAGTGTTTATGGGGCTGTAGAAACATGAAACATTAAAATCTCCTTTTCGCCAGATTTAGCAGGCATAGCTCAAACAGGCTCTGCCATTTTGGGGGGCAAGGAGAGAGAATATCCCAAGGACAAGGATACCAGGGGAGGGGGGATCTGCTAAGGAGTATAATCTTTCCTTACAGTTTATAGCTCAGTGTTTATGGGGCTGTAGAAACATGGGAAACATTAAAATCTCCTTTTCGCCAGATTTAGCAGGCATAGCTCAAACAGGCATCTGCCATTTGGGGGGCAAGGAGAGAGAATATCCCAAGGACAAGGATACCATGCAGTCCTAAGTCTATCTTCATCTATTTTGCTCGCTAATGTTGTTGCCCTTCATGTACCAAGCTGTTCCATAACCAGCAGAACCAGTAAAGCCCGTTTTTGTGCATGTTTGTGTCCTTTGTCCCCTACATACCCTTCACCAGTAGCTTCAGAGTCTTCCTGTATCCCCAAATAGTTTGGCCGGGCGAAGGCTCATCTGGTGCCTGGTGTGAAGATACATATCTGCTGACTGGCCATCTGGCTGTTGCCTCCTGGAGCAAGTTATTACTGCCATTTTCCGCAGTGGAGGCACTAATTTGGATTCCTCTCTTCTACCAACCTGCCAGTTTTCTGTGAAATTTGTAAGAACATACTATCTTCTGGACTTTGAGCCCACTGTCAACTTTGTCTGAAACTGGGCAGCACATTCAGAAATTATATCTGTGTGACTGACAGAGTGAGAGGGACAGTATGCATAAGCCTCGTTCCCTCTGGGAAGTGGGCTAAAAATATTTAAACATTCACTGGACCAGAGACTAGAAAACCCTGGTTGTCTCCCCTCTGGCTGACTCCATACCCTGTGCTAAGAACATCCTCGCCCTGTCTTTATAGCCGTATATCTGCGTGAATATAAATGAAAGGATTATAAAATCAGTTATTCACAAACCTCTAACTATATGCAAGTCACCATCTATTTAAAGCCTTTTTTTGCTGCCTAAATTTCTGAATGGATTGTGATTTTCTGTACAGATAGATTGACACTTCTTACGACATTTTAAACGTGTGGTTCTCATTCATTGATTCTTTAGGGAGGCTGCATCCAACAATGAAGCAATGGCAACGATCCTTTTACAGAATTTGCTAATACAAGTGGACGAACAGCTGGACCGGGTTTCACAGGAAAAGAATCTTCTCTTGATACACAACCTGAAAAGAATCAGGAAGCTGCTGCAGGTAGGCTGTTACTTCCAGTGACAAATTGTGTACTCTTTACTGGTTTCTAAAGGTAGTGCCCAACCTCTGCTGAAGGCAGTTTGTTCCTGTGCGCAGCTCAGAGCTGTCCTGATCGCTATAGACTCCAAGCGGCTATGGGAAGACCAAGCCTTCAACGAGATAATTCAAAATAATAATTGCACTGTCTGTTACTTTGTGGAACAATAATTCACATTTTAATGCACGCTGTTCAGATACAAGTGCTGTGTCTTCTTAGCCCTGTGTGTATCTGTGTTTCACTAAGCTCTTAAAAATAAGACTGTATAGTGCTTATGGATGTTCATGTTTATTACAAATGTAATTACCACCTTTCAGACACATACAGATATTTAACTATGGACTAAAAATGCATATTTGGGGCTTAAAGCAGCACCCTGAAAAAGGAACCCCTGTAAATCATTAGCACGTTTGCTATTTTATGCTTAGCTGGGATTATTTGTTATAAATGGCTTAAAGGATTTTCCATTAGGCTTCTGCAAAATGATATTTATTTTGATTGGCTGAGTGTTTCTCTAATAATTGTTTATCTAAGGCAAGGATTCTCAGAGTTCCACTTCATTAGTCACCTACTTCCTGACATCTATCTGTCTTCTGCATAAAACAGATATGTATCTGAGTTTAATTGAAGTTTGGGGGTTTTTCTCTTCTTTGATAGTGTTTTCATAAGTACTTAAATAACAATTATATTGCTTGTAAAACATTTTCTTTAGTTGAGAGAGAGATATATACTGGTCTGGAAAATCTTACCATGACCTTGCCAATTATTTTGTTCTCTTTATGGCTGTATGTCTTTCTATTCTTTTTCCCTAATGGTGGCCTCTTAAAAATGTGACAATATTTCCATCGCCACCACTTTTTCTTCCTGTGTTATGCAAGCAGTCTCACGTAACTTAAAACTAAAGTTGCTTTTTGTTCCTTTTCTGGTTCGTGTAGCGGCACTATCCATAATTTCAGTACTGCTCGAACACCAAATTTACTTAACTGCTTTTGGAGTTAACTGCAGAAAGGTTAATCCTGTTATTTCTGTCAGGTCTTGGCACACTTTACCACAGTAGGGCTGAGACAGAGCTGAATCACCTTAGTAAAGGTATTGTCCCACGGTAGCATACACACGGAAAGAGCATTTCAGGGCACTGAAACGAGCAGTTGCATTGGTGTATTCCTGGCTTAAAAGATTGTGCATTTATGATTATACCATCATAATGTGCACATGCAGAAGGACGGGTATATATTTACATACAGGCTCTACAAAATTAAAGTCTCTCACTGTTCCTTTTTCTCTTCACACCATTTATTTTATTCTAAAATTTTTACTAAAACTTGAAGTGGCAGCTCTGCACGCTCTGTGAAATTTGGCTTACTGAGACAAGTAATCAGGCCTTGGGCACACACAGATGAGTTTACGTAATAGCCAGCGTCAAAATGGCCAGAATGGAAACCATTTCCTTTAAGTCCTGGCACGTTTGGAAATTATACTATGATGTGCTTCCCGAAGAGCACAAAGCAATGGAGGCTTATTCCAGAAAAGCAGGAGAAGGTGGTTAAGTGGTTTCTCAGGTGGCAAGGATCTGGGTCACGATTCGAGAACAAGCCAAAACGCTCAGGCGTCCCCATTACAAGGGTACAGCTAGGTTACAGTCACCATATACTACTTACAGCAGCAGCAGAGCCAGCACCAGAGCTGGTCTTTTCCTTCTCTAGATAAAGCAACAGTAAAGGTCCATGTGGAGTGGCCTAACCCATCATTTCACTTGATTGCTGGCTCTGAAAAGAAATGCCGCACAAGTTGTGACGTGCACCAACTTGTTTTCTCTATCACCCTGTAGCACTGTAAGGCCCTGACTCAGCAAGCTTTCTCAAGCAGCAAGGCTCCTCTGCTCCCTTGGGTTGCAAAGGTCTGTAGGTTTGCAGCCTAAAGCATTATGAACTTCCTGCGAGGACATGTGTGATGCTGGAATTATACCACTTATTAAAAAGGATCTCAGTCTTGAGCTTTGCAGTAAAATGTTTCCAGCTGAGCAAAAAAATACAAGAGCTCTCTCCATCACTAATAATGTTGGCCTTTCTCCATTATATCAAGACAGCAGATAACCTGTATTTAGATAAAAAGCTACTCCTTCAGTTTCAAAATACACATGCGAACTACCAGATACTGAACGGCACTTTCACTATTAGAGCTTTTCCTGATTTCTTATGACCTTTAGCACTATCACCCACAGTCTATTCTGATTTTCAAAATAATTTCTACAGGCTGGAGTAGGACCAGATTCTTGCAATGGGTGGTGGTATTATTATTATTATTATTATTATTATTTTTGATAAGGAAAATAAACTGTCTTAAGAAATCTGTGACACAGGTATCTTGGATTTTTGCATAAAATATTATGTTATAACTTCTAATTTTTAGAACATAGGTGATAAATGCATTTTCAGCCAAAGTATGGGCTGCATGTTCTATAGAGCTGCACAGGCAGTCTCCTGAGCTTCAGCTGCTAAAATTATGTCTTTATTCGTTAGGTAAGTACATCAGGAAAAAAATGTTATGGTAGTTGTAATCAGCTGACCGTCTATCCTTGTTATTAACTGTCAAGTATTATTAATGGACTATGAACTGTACATGACACATAGTATGGACAGTATCTGCTGTAATGTCCTTAAATTTGAGTATGCAAATTATGTAATTATGGGTCTAATTTTTTTAATGCATCACTGATTGTATTTTATTGCTGAATATATGAGAAGTTTGGAACTGGGCATTTGGGTCCCCACCCACAGTTGGATGCGCTTGCAGATACCTAACTCTTGCAATTTGAGCTAGTTTGTGACAGTTTCATGAGACAACACCAGAAAAGTGTGACTGATGTACACAGTACAGTGCCATGGTCCCTTTTGTCCCAACATACCACATAGAGAAAGGGAAACTGGAAGGGTACACTGTAAAACCAGTGAGATTTTTCACTGACTTCGGTGGAGGAAAGACTGGTGAAAGACTAAATAGGAGAGGAAGCTGCATTTAGAAACATCTTTTCATTTCTGGTGACTCTGCGAACAGTGTTGGTTTGATTTTTCTCTGAAGGTTAGTTACCATGAGCCCACCTTTATCTCTGCTTTGCCCTCTAGCGCAAGCACTTCTTTGAAATTTCACAGTTCACTCCTCTTCCTTCCCCTCTATACCACACACACACGTACAGACCCATGTACAACGTGCACACACACACACAAAGCTGTTCAACCTCAATACATGATCTGAGTGCAATGTTTGCTCATCATTTTGAGCCACATGGTGTTACAATATTAAGTAATACTTGTCAAACTAGATTATGCTGAAAACCAGCATTTATCACTAAGTATGCATAGTATGTTGAGCTATGGTACAGGTTCCTAAATACTACGACAATGGCAATAATAAAATAGAGTTAGAGAACACACAAAAGCCATTCAAAAGCAATCTGTAGTTCTTGACAAAAGGCAAAGTGAGGGACTAATGTTTAATTAGAAATACATCTAGATCATTAATGAAGAGCAGCCTTAGAAGAGGAAGCAATGCACACTTTACAAATGGCTTGTGCAGCTGTTTGCTAGACAGCAAAGGACTTGTTAGGATCAAGATTCCTGGTGCTGTTACTGAATCTAGAGAGAATTATGCCTACAAGTTACCAGCACCACAGCCAAGCACACCCCATCTGAAAGATCTCCCTGGGATTCATTTTTGTTATAAAATGGAGGAAATGTTCTGTTCTGAGCTTCACCTGAAACATCTTTACGTAGACATCTTAGTCGCTCCATGAAAATAACACTGGAAATAGTGGAAGAAGTGAGAACTTGCCTGCCTCATACTTGCAATACAAAGCTTTGGGCAATCTTAGGCATCGTGAAGGGCAAAGAGTAGAATTCTTAGCAGGAAGACAGGTCTGCCTGGCACCCTTGCTTTCAGGCCACAGGGACCATCCCTATTCTCTTACCATTAAAGAAATAACTATGGAACATGGCATTTCTGCTCAGACTGCTGACATTTCCAAAATTATCCTGAGGCAAAAAGAAACATTGACCAGGAAATATGTAATTTGACAAAGTTATAAGCACTTGAAAAACTGCTGAGAAACTTAGTTAAGCAGCTGAGGTTACTGCTAGCTCTCAGTAATTTGCTTCTCTACTTCTTGGTTTCATTGAAACATCGCTTCTTGACATTAATCTGGTATAAATGCATATATTATATTAAAATCAGGGTCAGCATTTTAGGTTAAAATCCTTTGTATTTACTTCTTACATTATTATTACTTCTCCAGTCAGTAAACTGAATTCATTTTTATAGAAGAGCAGCCTTTTGTTGCTGTGCTCTTTGGTGGGAGACAGTACAGCACAGTCACTTGCTAAGGTTAAATTCTCTGTCCATCTTCCTACAGAACTCCTGCTCCCCCCCCAGCAGCGGTGAGGGAGAGGGGGGAATAGTCCATGTTTCTTTCTCCTGCTTAAGACCTAGATGGAGAAAAGCAAAGCAGATTGGTCACAAGGAGATGGTTTGTGCTGTTGCCACGACAACAAAACGTAAAGGGCAGATGTTAAGCTCAGAAGAGCTGCCTAGAACTTCTAGGAACCAAACTGCAGATGCAACAGTCTACACGACCTTAGCCCATGAACAACTACATCTTCATTTTCAGAAGGAATGCTTTTAAATGACAGCATACCTGTCCCTGATGTAAGCTCCTCTGCAATACATGAGTAGATTTAGTACACAGAGACGACCAGTGAAATACAGAGACGCTCGTGTAAGACAGGCACTGTCCATGTTCCTGACTCACATACCAAAATCTTTGGTTAGGGGAGAGCAGCCGGGCTGCAGTGCACCAGGGGAGCCAAGGCAGGGGAGGCTCAGAGTAGCCTGGGAATCAGAGATGGCCACCGTACCCCAGCGTCCCACCGCTCCATTTAGGAATGGTACTGGTGGGCAATTGCCTGTGGGTCTCCGACTAATGCAGTGATGTTCATCTCGGGGATGTTCTTCCCCCACAACTCCAAGCTGGAAATTTGGAGCACTCGGCAGGTACCTGCTAGATGAGGTGTAGCTCCGTGGGATGCAGCCTGGCTCGTGCGTGGGCCTAGGTGAGCTCCCAGGAACTGGAGAGCCGCTGGCTGTGCTGCGCACCGCGATGGGTGCAGGACATCTACATCAGGAAAAAGCAGAAATTCCCAGAATCGTCCTACTCATAATTGAAGCTCTCATTTATGTTCTAGTCTCAAGATAACTTCTGAAAGCAATCCCTTCTCATTAATGGCAACATGCATCTGTGTCACATCATTGTTTACGGTATTCAGGGGAAAATGTGATTACATAAATCTTCCTTTACAAAAGTGAAATAACAAATTTCAGGAATAGGAAGAAGGGCTACTCTGCTCATTCACCATTGAAGCCTGAGTTATTGAATATACTGTGTGCTCTGGGGAACATTTTGCTGTCAATTATGTATATTCATAATATTCATTTAATACTCACGGCAGATTCTCAGGTATCGGTGAACTTCATCCACTCACCAGCCCTGCTAGAGCCTAAGATGAGGGGAGGGCAGGCACTGGGGATTCTGCCTGAAAGAGCAGGTCTTTGTGCACACCTTGAACATCTTGGGGAGTGCTTACAAAAGGGAGAGGTCAGGCAGAATCACCAGATTTGCTAATTCACAACAACCAATTATATCAAAACGAGCTTTTGGAAGCTCTATGGTTATACTATGAAGTTGGGAAATAATACTTTAGTTACATTTCTTCCTCCTACACAGCCCTACTTTTTTATGGAAAGATCTGGAATAGCATCTGAAAGTATCTTCTGTCAGCCTAATTGACATATATTAACATTATGGCACTTTGTTCCATATAAAATTCACCCTGTTTCTAAGTAGGGCAAACAAATAACATCTTACTTTACACGATGCTACTTACAACAGTAACACAGTAGTGCATTCCTGATTCTGTTTCAGGTTTTCAGTTATACTGCACAGCCTGTTTCCATCTGTAATGAGAACTGAACATCTTTGTGCTTCTCCAGATAGAATTAAAGTGAACATATAAAGGTTTTTATTTTAGTTCAAGGTGACTTCTTACACAAGTCACTGCACCAGAAAGGTACATGCATGACGGATCCTAAGATTGTTTATTTCAGTGCATCAAAGAAAATGGAGAAAATAGCATTAGATCTGAAATAGAACATTCCAGTTGGTACTTTAAAAATATTTCTAATAAGTACTGTGCTGAGAAACAGTTGCGAAGAATGGAAACAGCCATTGATGTTTAAAGTTGCAGTTTCCTGTTAAAACTTACAACAGGGTGAGAATGGAACAAAATAGAGAAAGTTTCTAATACACCACAGAATATCCATTTTAAAATGTTATTTACCTGTATTTTGCACTTACGTAACCTGCCAGATCAACAAAGCAACAAATTATAGCAGGAAATGTGTTTCAAACCAATGTGTCCTGCTGTGTAATACAATTCAGATTGGTTTTTCATATTAGCATCTTGCCCCCAGTGAGTTTTCCAGTTCAACCATTAAAGCTGTTTACAAAAAAAATCAGCTTACAAATGGGGAACCGAGCATAGCAGTCTGTATGCTAAAGCAGCTAGCTGTCTGCTGTAAGTGATCACTGGCTGGTGACTGCACATCAGCTAATAAAGATTTTTAAAAATGCTTGACACAAGACCAAAAAAAGGTTACTTATTAGAAGTAAAATATTTTTGAGTTCCTAGTTACTATTTGAAGAATGTAACTAACAATTTATAAACATTTCAGTTTTGTTTTGTAGAAGGAATAAAAGAGTTAGCTTACAAAAAGAAGTAAAAAAAACAAGCAAACAAACTAAACAACCTCTTGTGGGCTTTGTTCATTCTGGACTATTAAGGGCCCAGTTGCAGTCAAACATCTGCCTGAGAGATTAGTTAATAACACTCAGGTCTTTGTGTCCAGAAGGTGGAGAGAAAAAAAAATCAGTCCTGTCTCTCCTCCGCTGTTTTACTCTTTTTCATAGGGAACACTGTACTTCGATTTATTCTGAAATAAATCTCATTTAAATAAGAAGCATCGCTACATTACTCATCTCCCATAGCAGCACAGCTCTACTGCCTGATGATGAGATCTACAGCCATATATTTTCTGTGGTGGTATCTCACCCTACCTGCTTAGAAATCTGCTGTTTCTATAGACCGTTCCTTGACTAGTTTTAGTGTCTATTGGGAGGGACTCAGCAGTGGAATTTTGGGTCGAACTGGGGGATGGAAAAAAAGATCTCTGTCTTCACAGCTTATTCACTGTGCTTTTATAGCTTTGCCTATTGCAGTTTGGTTGCGCATGTCCTAAAAAAAATGTACAGTCTTTTGGAAGTTATGCATTATACAATACGAGAAAAGCAGAACTACAACGTCGCAGACTTATGTATTAGGACTTCCCACACATCACAGGAGTCGTCTAAACCAATGAGGTTGCCTTTAAGTTCTCTCATGTATTTTGAGAGGGGGAAGGGGAAATCTAAAAATAAAAGTCTAACAAGAGCAATCTAAATAGATAGTGTCACAGGTACTTCCTCTTAAAGTCCTAGATAAAACAGAGCCATCTTTCTATTAGAAAAAGATTTTTTAGTAAGAATACCACCTGTTTAAATATAGGCTTTCAAAAAACTCCCGAGTACTTTACCTATATCAGGGTACCACAAGGACCGACTCTTTCTTTGTATTCTAGTACTGTCTTCATTAGACTTTCTGCCTGGATGCATAAACAAAGGTAGAAAACAAATCAAGGCAAAATGTTGTTTGTCATATTTGAAGGTGAAAACGGGAAATAAGTGTGTATGGTTATGCCTTCCCACCCACACATTTCTTTGAGATACACAACTATACCAAAGGTTTTTTCCTTTCAAAAATAAAATGGTAGACAAAAGGTTTTTTCTCCCTGTTTTTTAATTACATGAAAGGTGAGATATCTGCTTATCAAGAAAGATGCTGAGTGTCAGACTTAGTAAAATAAGCATATCACAAGTGAACAACAGGGAGGGAAATGTATTTTTGCTTGACTTTGTAATCCTGTTTCCTATCTCTCCGTGTCCCACCTCTCTTCCATCAGCTTCTTTAAATATTCATTCAACTTCAACAAATACATCAACAGTCATACTAGTTAGCGGTTCCATGCATCCAGTAAAGCTCTTATTGTATACAATTAAAAGGCTCAAGCAGGGTTTTTCTAGGAGAACCAAGAAATGTTTTTGACAGTTTAAAAAAAAAAAGAAAGAAAGAAAGAAAGAGAAAAGCAGGGAAAAAACAATGAAATTCTGAAGCGCTTTTTCAGAATTAGAACGCACTAAAACCTACTCAAGTCCTTTTTAGGTCACCTTGAAAACCAGCAGATAACCAGGTGAACCCCTGACTGACTTTCTAAAGGTTTCACAGCACATTGTTCTACTTTACAAGTAAAGACCAACAGTCATTAATACCTAATCCTCTACTTTAATCACTGAAAACAGACTCGGGATACTCAAGTAGTGCATATATAGTATCCATTTATAGATGTGCGCAGTATATAGAGACCTTTGACACATGAAAAGAAAGCTGGCCAATATTACTGTGGTTAGGAGTGATCCACTTTGTGATGGAGCTGCCCACAGGAAAATAAGCTAAATTTTGGAAAATTAAAAAAATGGGAAGAAAAGAAGAGTAAGAGAGTGATCTCTGGTCTAGATTTCTTCATTTGTCTCAGGAAAAGCAGTAAATTTCAGATACTAAAATTGACAGTTGTTTATAGAATCATGGAATCATTTAGGTTGGAAAAGACCTTTAAGGTCATCAAGTCCAACCGTTAACCTAGCACT
>NW_008795122.1:471893-501596 GCF_000699145.1 Aptenodytes forsteri | reverse complement strand
CGTCTTTTAATTACCTCCAGGGATGGGGACTCCACCACTTCCCTGGGAAGCCTGGTCCAATGTTTAACCACTCTTTCAGTAAAGAAACTTTTCATCACGTCCAATCTAGACCTCCCCTGGCGCAACTTGAGGCCATTTCGTCTCGTCCTATCGCTTGTTACTTGGGAGAAGAGACCGACACCCACCTCGCTACAACCTCCTTTCAGGTAGTTGTAGAGAGCGATGAGGTCTCCCCTCAGCCTCCTCTTCTCCAGGCTAAACAACCCCAGTTCCCTCAGCCACTCCTCATACGACTTGTGCTTTAGACCCTTTTGTTCTTTTTAAAAGCACGTGTATTTTAAAGTGTCATAATATGTATTTTAAAGTTTCTCCATGATCTTACAACTTACAGAATCAAATCTTGCATTTCCCCAGCCACTGTTTCATGCATCTTAACATATCCCAAATAGTTCAAGCTGTTTTAAAATTTGGCTAAAAGGTCTAAACTCTGCATACTATAACGTATAAATTGTTTTTTCAGAAATGCCTCTTTGCTTTTCTTCATGATCTAGTAAGATACTATCACAACAGATGTCTCTGGAGTAGAGACAGTGCATGCTGGGCAGCAGTAGGAAGGTTTTCTCCTGAGGAAATGTCATCAGCATTCAGAGAAAATTTTCACCTGTTCAGAATGAAAGTTTAATTTCCCCCATTTGCTTAAATTTAGCATCATGCTGGTAGTTACTGAGAAGAAGCCAGTCCAAATAAGATCATTTGTTGTTTGTTGTAAATCATCATATGGAAGACCTCATCAAAATGGAAAAGAGGAGAAAGAAAATTTCTAAGAACAACAGAATTACAGTAATATAAGCAGATAAGACTAATGTTTCTGTTTGAAACTTCAGATGAAAAGTGAATCCTCAATTTCTCTTTGTTGGTATTTATCAAAAGACAATTATAAGTTTTCTCTATAAATATCTAAACTTAATAATACGATTTTGCATAACTACAGAATCCACACCCTTTCTCCTTTCCTGGCTGCCAATGCTGATGTCACACTAAGTTAGGATTCCCCCATCTCAAGCCTTTTTTTGGTTAAATTTCCTTTATTTTCCAACTTATACTACCCTTTCAATGATAGGAAATAATTTTCAATTAGTCATTTAGAAGCCAAGGTCATCTTGAGCAAATTCTTCCCTCAACCAAAGACAAAATGGAAGTGCAGAACAGCAAGAGTTGGCAGTAGACGGATAATAAGGGAATACTGAGTGGCACGTTCTGAAGTGTAATTACCTCTGAGAAGTATAAAACATGGGGAGAAAAAACTCAGTGTTATTATTTTGACAGTCAAACACATTGGTTATTGTGACTTTTAATAATTATTATTTAATAAGTTACAATTATTGAGATATTTAATGTTACAACTTATTATTTATCAATTTATTAGTGTTGAGTTGCAATCCATCTGCTAGATTACTGCAAAAGAGGCTATTGACATAGATAGCCTAGATTGTATAAATATAGCTGTTCTAGGAGGGAGAGCTCAAGACCCACAGAAGGGGATGCCCGCTCAGGCTGTGGCACACTGCTCAGCTCCGTGCCAGCTGTCCAGCATTCAGAGCATGTGTCTATCGCAAAGGCAAGGCCGGTTCCTAGCCTTTGATGGCAAGCATTCGTACTGCAGATCCACCATTATTCCAGCTTTTGTCCTGAGGGCCTGCTGCTCCAGGAGGGCAGGCAGCAGTTCTCTGTCGACCTGCTTGGTGTCTGCTCAAACTGAATCAAGTGGAGTTGAACAAGCACCAGACAGGCACAAGTATGGGAATCACTACGGGCACAGCTTATTATTAGAGCTTTATAAGTTAGAGAAGAAAGAAAAAGAAAAGGTGAATTTCCACTTCACCTCTTGATGCAGATGGTTTTCTCTTAATGAAACAAAGAAAAAGAGAGAGAGAGAGTTAAGTTTTGCATATGAATAGTATCTAGAAATGCTAGGAAAGTCCCTAATACCTGGCATTTTTTGTGGGGGATTTTAAAACATCCCACTGTCAGAAGATTTTTTTGAAGTGCCTCTTCTACATAAATGCATTTTCCAGCTCCAAGAAAGGATTTTTATTTCTTCTTGACTTTGTTAAATATCTTTTGTTTGACTCCTTGTTTTCACAGGGCAAAGACAAAAGGCAACCATCAACCCTTAGAGTGCTTGAATTCTGTTGGGCAGTGGTAAACAGGGACTAAACACTCCTCAAGCTTTGTAGCTTCAGATAGCCTGCAGATACCAACGTGTGGTATGGTCCTCAAATATTAGCCATGTATGTGAAAGGTGGGACCCTGTTTTACCAGCAAAAAAATAACAGCAACAAGCAGAAGTTAACGGACATTAACTGAGGAATTAATATGCACATCAGTGGATTTACACCAGTCACAGATTTCTTACCACAGCTTTCATCCCAAACCTTATTAAAAACAGGACTTTTTTTCCTCTAATCAAGGTGCAGATAGATGAGACAGGCTTAGCAATACAACTGACTGCAGCTGAAAGAAGGCAGGCCTGTTCTCCCCTCTCCCAGCCAACCTCTCCTGACTTCACATGTGCTAGTCCTTAACAATAAACTCATGCTTTGCTGAGCAGTTTCAGTCCACTGAGGAGCAGAAAACCTGTTCAGCAAAAAAGCACGAGTGTTTTCCAACCCAGTTAGCAATCTGGATTGGCTCACTAAGGAGTCAGACAGGCACTGGACTGGCACGAGTCAAGGGCTGGCACCGCACAGCCAAGAGCACAACCATTCTTTGCAGCAATTAATTTGCTCCGGCTGTTACCCGGCTGTTGCTGTTGGACCCTACCTTTACCTTACTTCCACATGAAGCTCCACTCCACTCAGTCTTTTGCAGGAAGATCATAGCCATTACCCATGTTCCTGTATTCCCTTCCCAAAGCTACATCCTAACACTACGCAGAGACAGCTTGGGAATATGCTCAATAAAGGGGACTATGGGTATATTCCTGGGCATGAAGTTCAGTTGCGCTGAAGGAAGTGTGCAGCGAGAACATAGTTACTACCCTTATAGCCAAGAAGCTGGCAGGGAGAAACAAGTAACGGCAGATCTTTGGCATTGTCGTTTGACGTGGAAATCGGCAGTGTATCCTTAATGTTAAATCCCCCCTCACTGCCCGGCAAGGAGCAGGCAGGGAGGGAGTGCTTAGTGTTTCACCTGAGACATAGTGTGTCCTGGGGTAGTATTACTCACCACTTATTTTTCCAGAGAAACTCCCCAAATCAGTCTAGTCCATAACTCCCGTTCCTCAGGGTAATTGGTACAGATGATTGCTAGAGTAAAGCACCACCCTGAACTGCTTTTAAAGAGATCAAAGGAGGCACAGCACTGAGACTGCTTTGGGTGTGCACTGGTTGCACTGTGGGGCATGTACTTTATTTGTCCTGAGAAGACTTCAGAAACCCTAGAAACATTAGAAAGGTTAGTTTCATTACTAACAACTCCATGGCAGTCAAAGCTTCTCTAGAAGGGAACATTTTGTACATCAGTTATTTAGTTTCAAGAGTCCTATGTCTTTCACCTTAGTCTCTACCTGGAACCACAGTATAACCACTAGCATGGTATTTTATATCAAACAGCTCAAACCAAATCTCCATGATTAAAATTACCATTTTTAATACAATATTTCTTTACCTTGTAATTGCAGTCAAAACATATTATGAAAAAGTCCATCAGATTACTTAGATTTCATGCAAAAGCACCCAGGAAATGACTCAGTTTTGTCTGTCTAGTAAAAAGTGTTAGAAATATATGTTCACTGTCATAGTAGTAGTTGGCATATAGAAGCAGTGTGTTCACATTTCTATCAGATGTGTTCACCCTTGTTTCTACTACAATTGGTATGAGATATCAAAGGAAAATGCAGCATCAATTTAAATATGTATAAACTTATTGTGCCACATTCAGAGAAAGCAAGAATAAATGAAGTTCTGAGTGGCAGCAAAATATGATGAGAATAAAAACTAATCAGAAAGAAGGGAACGTAGAACAAGTCCAGAACTGGAAACCGTACAGGAAAAGAAATGAACTGCATTAATTCTAATGAATGGCTGAAAATTGTATGAGCACTGAATAAAGGGCATCTGAATAAATGATATACGAATACTGAATAAAAGGCATGAAGGATATTGAGAAACACCGAACGAATACATCACCATGAAAGACACTGCTTGAGAGTCCTCAATCATTCCAATTTGATAAATACAGCACAAACCAATATTACTTCAAATTGTGCCCAGTCCTCAGTCACGCATCAGCAATTCTGGACCTTACTTACGGTGTTGTAAAAATATAGACATTTTTTGGTTCTTTGGCTTGGGACAAGAGTTGCTTCTTCCTTCATCCTAGGCTCATTATTTGTTGAAGGAGAAAAATTGTTTGTAGACATTAAAATTTAAGTCTTCTGCTTTATGCTGAGGAAGTTTTTCTGCTTTGCATCGTTACCATATTGATATGCTTACCAGTTTTTTTTGGCAGAAGTGCTACATGCTAACAGCAACTTCCTATTGAAAATGGAAGACATGATAAAATCATGCACAGAATAGGCTGATAGGAAAGCCCTTTCAAAACAGCTGTGTTAGCAGTGGAGCAATTTGATCTTCAAATGATGTACATCTCAGAGTTGTATCTTTATAATCTCTGTAGAACATTGTTAAGAATATTTTACGACAACGGCACTAACTGATGCTGCACTGCAAGGCTGAACCAGCACTAACACAGGTCGAGAACAGTAGGGGGGTCTTTTCCACCCGCACCAAGCTGTAGCTCATAGGCACTGAAGCACACTGTTTGTGATTTCCAGGGGGACAGCCTGAACTCTGAATTTTTGAAAACTGTATTTACTTGTGCTTGCAGGGCAAATATCATGGTAATCCCATGCATATAGCAGTGATCATCTCAAACTGTTTAAGAGAAGAAAGAAGAATATTGGCTGCAGCTAGCATGCCTGTACAGGTAATGAATTACATTTCATTAATCTGCTCCATGTTAATCTGCTCACATGCTTTTAGGACCAAATCCTGTCCTCTCATTCCACTAGAGTGATTTGTGTGCACTAGGGGTTGCCAAATGTTGCCCTTTAAACTCATGTTTGTACTTCATTAGTGGCTCTACTGCTGCAAACATTGCTATAAGTGACTTCTCTGTCACAGCTAATCTTCAAAGACTTTAATCTGTGGGAAAGGCTTTAAAGAGATTATTCTTTGCAAAACAGATGCGTATATTTTAAATTATGTAATGCATTAATTCATATTAATTATGCAACGCAAAAGACATTCCACCTGATACGTTGCAAAGGCATTGATAGTTTTTATGTTGTTTGAAGAAAGAAACTTCAAAATTACATATAAAACCTATTTTGGGGAAATTGTTACATGGTTAAAACCCAGATAGAATTTTTAAGTCAAATGTGTTCTTTTTAATCACCTGTGGATGTAATACATATTCTTATATGTATATTGTGACATGGGTCTTTTTTCAGAAATCTAATAATCTATGTTTCGGTTTCTTTAATTTACTAGATGTTTAATGTTTGCAGTACACGCACACTCTTTCACCTTTTGCATTTCAAAGTTAAAGCAGCATGTTTTTCAAATCTGTGGAACTAAACAGATTTGTCTGTTTACACCAGTCTCCAGCTGGTTGAAGACCAGCTTCTGAATTCCCTCTCTATGCTAGAACTTGCAGTACAGTTACTATCGCTCGTTATTACTCATCCACCTATTATCTGTTCGATGTGTTCCAGGGTCCGCTGGAAAAGTCTCTGCAGAACTCCGTGGTTTCAGAACGACAAAGAAATGTAGAACACAAAGTGTCAGCCATCAAGAACAGCGCTCAGGTATTTTTTTGTCCTATTTGCTGTTTACGCAGCCATGACTTTCATACAGACATACCTGAACTATCTTTAAGCTGGGTAGCACAAATACTTTTGCTAACAAGCTGCGCCAACCATTTTCCATTATTCTGAGGACCTCAGCCCAGACTAACTACTCAGGACATACCTGGATCCTCAGGTTTTTACAGCTGCTCTAGGTTCAGTGTGAGAGCTACCTATTTTAAAGCTATCACACTTATCCCTATGCAAGTTGCAGGCAGACCACTGAGTGCAGTAAGAACATACCTACTGTCTCTAAAAAGATGCGAGGTTCAATAAATGTATTTCTGCAACTTCGCCTCTTTTAGTTGGGTCAGCAGTAGCTAGCCTTCGTGACCTCTGAGTCACGTACCAAGATCTTTGTAAAGCTGAAGGCTACGTGACATAATTACATGTTTTGGAGACGTGAGGGGAGAAGAACATTGGGAGCTGATGGTAACAATTCTCCAGGAGTTTCCCATACCATTGCAGGGCAGAGCTGGGCTGAGCCAAACTTGTAGCTATGTCCCATAGAGACCTTGAAAGCTCAGTCAGAGAATACCTGCCCATTCAGTTCAAGGCAGGATAAGGATTCAGACTACCTACGGCCTTTTTGCTGTCCCAGCCCCACTTTCAGCTTTGCAGCAGTCTCAGTGTAGAAGTTATATTTGAAATACCTGTCCATATACCATTCAAGAGCAACACTTCTGGTATACTGGAAAGAGGTCCTAGTAGCGTTCTCTCATCAGTGTCTCCCTACATGGGGAAGAAGGGTTAGAGAGATGAAACCCTTAAAAGGATAAAGCTAGCTTTGGAAGAATGTGATACTAGACCTCTATCTATGTATAAAGTTATAAGATAAGAGTTGAAGAGCAAAAGCAGACAAAGCTGCAACCCAGCAGCTCCTTCTGCCTGTGTGGGGAAGCGCAGCGATCCCTGAAAGACCAGTGAAAATGAGAACGATTTCTAGATACAAGGTTTTTTTAGTAGGTAATTAAGTTGAACACAGAAATCAGCCAGCTCCTTGTGTATGTAATTTCATACCTAATACACGTAATTTAAAAGTTTAGTCTCCAAAATAAAGAGGAAGACAAAATGGCTAATTCTGTGTGTCCTCATTTAGCAAATGAGTTTTTGTATTTTCACAGACACTTAACGTGCACATCTCAGGGAACTAAAAAGGATTGCTTATGAGTTGGCAGAATCAAGGCTTCCTATAAACAGCACAGAAACAGACCTTCAAAGTAAAACAGATGATTTCCTACAGTTTTATTCTCCTTCTTTTGATGTGTCTTCTTTTGAATTATCATTGTTTGGTTACTAGAAAACACCTTCTAAACTTTTTGCAATACATATGAAAACAAACCCTTGCAAAAAGCCAAAGCAGCAAAAATGTTTCATTTCTTTACCCAAATTCTTAAAATCTCTGAGCTCTGCTCCTGTCTCTGGCTCCACCTTCCTTGGCTTTGCAGACCCCATTCCAATTTCCATTGAAGTCAATGCAAAATTATCCATTTGCCCTGCTTTAAAGTTCCACGAAGAGAGTTACGTTATTGGCATAATAATTTCAATTTAGCTCAGGCTAAATGTAATCATTCCTACTTTCCACTATGTCATTGAACTAGTAAACAAGAAGTGGTTAAGCTGTATCAACTACTGTTTGACTGTGGGAGAGAGGATAATAGTTGGGTTTCCGAACAAGTAAAATAAATCTGTAGTTATAAATGTGCATTTATAATTCAATCGTCTTTTTTAAAGTTTACAAGATAGTAAACCAGACTTCCCAGAACTGCTTAAGGATTTTCAAATGGTAGGAAAGGAAAATACTACATTATACATTTGTCCATTACAAAACAAATTCCTTTTTATGTCACTGTGAACACCCAAGTAATTTTACTTTCTTTTCCCTGGGAAAGATGACTGACCAAGATGTCAAATACTTGGAAGACTTGCAAGAGGAATTTGACTTCAGGTATAAAACAATACAAAGCTTAGGTAAGAGTTTTTATAATAATTTTTAGATTCTCTAGGAAATGGCTGATTCCACAGCTAGACTCCAGTATCAGGGATTTTTGTACGTTACCCAGATAACATATGTAAACATAAAACCGGATTTTTACTTTATATAAAGTTATAGTCTTGGAACATAACGACTCTTTTGGGGTTAAGAGGGTAAAGAGGATCTTGTCGAGCAAGTATAGTTATTTTCTACAGATAAGCTGAATAATAGCATGAAAAAATAGTAATATCTTAATTTAAAGAACCTATTTTTCAATTTCCTCACCTTTGACATGGCCCTTCCTTAGCAGGATGTGGAAGAGCCTCTTATTTACCAGAGTAGAGTTGTGCAAAACTGATTTTTTTAGCCTCTAACTTGGCTTTCTGTTCTTTTTTGACCACAGTGGTGATAACCAGCTGGTAAGCACTCTGAATGCATGTTTGACCAGCCTATGATGGTTGAGATCTGCACATGGCAACAGTCCTTACATGATCTCTTTCAGAAAAGAAACTGACGTCCACTTGTGTCTGCTCAGATATCTTCATATTATCTCCCTTTGAACATGCAAAGATATTGGGCTTGAAATGTCCGAGTTCTTAAACGTGTCAATCCTATATGTTTGAGGCTGGATATGGCCAGGCAATCGGAAGAGATCAAGTTGCCATGGTTTAATGACTTGTTAGTCATCAGGCCAATCATAATTACTGACCATGCAGATGATTGAAGCCTGCCCCACTTGCAAAATAAAACATGCTTATATAAATGACTTTCAGGGCTTAAAAATTCACTGTGTCAACAAATGCTCTACACCAGCAAAGGCAGCTTGCAGTACCTTACAATGTGTGTGAGCAATTGCTGTGGCTGACTTGACAATCAGTTACTTGTCTGCCTCTGTTGAAACATCTACTCTAACGTAATGGGAAGATGTCAATCCAGAGCTTAGCGGAGACACAGTTGGCACCAATTTCTTTTTTGAAGGTAGCATGAAAGATGTAAGAAGAGCAAAAGGTGGGGGAAGGTGATGGCGGGGGAAGAGCTGCATATGAAAGAGCATAGGGGAAGCTTGAAACTAATGCATGATCCAGAGAAGGAAAAAAGTTACGGAGAGGGGGAAATACCCAGTAATCAGTACTCCTGGCTGCTGAAATCCCCACGGCAATGAACACTTTATCTCTGTTTCAAATGCCTAACCTCTATTCTCTCAGCCAGACGTGTAATTCACATCAAGTCCGAAGACCTTTAGTCTAACTGCTGACATCACAAGCATATTTCAGTAGTGCACAGATCAATCATTGATCCAAGCCAGATGTACATAATACACCAGTATGCACATGAATAGGAGATTTATAGATTTCTAGGTATCATCTGTATGTTTTCTATCTCTTCCTGTTCCACATGCACATCTAAAGAGTGGAGTCATAAAAACCTTGTCTTAAACTTGTACTAAAGTTAGTCCATTCAAATGAAATACCCTATTACATAATCTACTGATATCTGCAGTTTATTTTTTCACTAGTTCATGCTGCAGTCTGCTCGTGGTTTTTTCCCCTCCTCCCCTTATAAACACACGCACGCACCCATGCACGCATTTGTACTGATTTTTTTCATCCCCCTGCAGAGCAGAGCGACAAAAACAGCGCCCTCATTAAACAGGAAATGTTGGCGTTGCAGGCGATGCTCAATACTTTAGACTACAAGAGAAAGGTTAGTGACATGTTTTGTCATTTGTGGTTTGTTTGCTTTCTCCCCTTATTCCCACATCGAATACTCAAATGCGTATGCGTGCCTTTTTAAATCCTCCTCTCAGAAGAACAGACAAATAACAGGAGTTACAAATCCACAAAAGGTTTTGGGTGGGTGCGGGTGATTTTGACTAGCAGTTAAGAAATTGGCAATTAAGTAACGGCTCAATCAAGGATATGGTTCTGCACACCTTAGAAGGGAGGTGAGGGCATCACTTCACAGGACCTCTTATGCACTGTACTAAATGGATAACTTAGTTGGCAATATATACTTTTTAAAGTAAGCAAAAAGTATTCAAAGTAAATGTAATCTAATAACTGCCAAAAAACCCCCAAACAAACAAAAAAAACCCCAACAACCCACCAATGGTACCTTGCTCTGTTCTGTGACCGAGACTTGCAAATATGACAATATTCCCCTGACCACTTCCTTGCCGGCACAGAAAACAGTACATTTAGGCAATTTGTTTGAGTCCACATGCTTTTTAAGGATAAAAGCAAGCAAGCAAAAAAAACCAGTGCACTGGGTATGATACAAAACAAAAGGAGGACTTTTTTACCTTGACAGTACTTGTAAATGTACTCCTTCCACCTTCCACAAATGTAACACCTCCACCTTCTTGGAGGTGTTATGCCCACAAAGAATGCAACAATCCTCCTTCCCACCCCCAAAAAACGTTTTACTGAGAAAGAGTTCATAGACATTCAGGATTAATTTCAAGTACAATGGGTGATGAATCCAGTCACCTCTGAATTAGAGAGACTAAAGCCGTTGGGGCTAAATACAGTTACTTGCAAAGTAATTGAAAGAAATGTAATCAGCACTTTTATGATAATTGCTGAGTTTTGTGGCTGTTCCCTGTGGTCAGTTTGTGATACCTTTCCTATTTTACAGGAAGTACTCAGTAAAATAGGGCGTGTGATTCATGAAATCGATATGCTTATGAGCAACATGCTGACTGAAGAGCTGCTAGACTGGAAGAGACGGCAGCAGATTGCCTGCATTGGGGGTCCTCTCCATGGTGGGCTTGATCAGCTGCAGAACTGGTAAACTTGCCTTGAGCTTGTGTTTCCACTGAAAACCACAGGAAGTCTGCTGCACATGAAATGATCTTTCCTTTAGATCAGTTACCTTGCAACAGTAGCAAATTCATTAGCAGCTAAGCAAGTAAATAACACAAATACAATTTGTTTTGGTGGACAACATTTGCTATTCAGAATAAATAACGTTACAGTGAACTGCTGAGCCTGAGCCGTGGCAGTCAGTCATTTTTTGGTTTGACAGTTGTTCCAGATACATGATACACACCCTCTCGGGAGTTTTGCTTGAGTAAGAACTGTGCTGACTGGGTTTGTCACTGAGGATAGTGGGAGTTTTGTCTAGGCAGGAGCTGGGTAGACACTTTATGCTTTGACTCACTAGGTACATCACTCCTCCAGACTTCAAACTACACAGGAATTGAGTGGCAGTAGTCTCTGTGGTGGAAACTCTAAAGGTGATTGCAAATAAATAAATAAAAAAAGGCATTATATTTAAAAAGATAATGCAGCCAGAGAATGTCAACGTCCTGGTCATTTCTCTCCCATCAAACTTCTCTTCTGGAGAAGGTGGAAGTAAAGAGTAAGAAGAAAAAAGGAAGGAAAACAACCAAGAACCTTCTTAGGTTTGAAGAAAAAGTATTTTTTGCCTTTTTTGTGTGTTTTTTTCCCACTGAAGTATTTTTTTTTCCAATGAAGGTGTTAAAAATAGCTAAAAGATGTGATTTTTATACTCACGTACCCTATTAAGCTGTTAGCAAGTGTGTTTGGATTTCATTTTCCTTACTGTTTTTACATTTCTGAGAAATGCACGTCCTCAGTGTTCGTAACTTTTTCATTTTATATAAATATTATCCTTTTAAAGAGTACATTTTGCAAAACCGCTAAGCTGCAGGAAAGAAATAAAATTGGCACAAGTGCCCTGCATGTAAAATGTCAGAACTGTGTACATATTTCTTCTAAATTATCACGGACAGCATTGCATTGCTGTTGATGAGGCCTGTTGCAAAAATATTTATCTTTGAAAATAAAGTAGGAAATTTTGCCTGATGTATTTATATACTCCTGTAAACAAAAGATGAATGGACACGAGTTTGGATAAAGCTAGAAAGCACCAATCGGTACTGATTCTGATTTCCCTAAGCAAGACCTTCAGGAGCCATTATATTCTAAGCAGCCGTTTACATGAAAGATTGCAAACTAATCTTCTGTCTTTGCTGTAGTTTTACGCTGTTGGCAGAGAGTCTTTTTCAAGTTAGAAGGCAACTAGAAAAACTGGACGAACTGTTGACCAGACTGACTTATGATGGGGACCCTATCCCAGTGCAAAGACCTCAACTGCTGGAAAAAGTCAACTTTCTGCTCTACAATCTTTTCCGGAAGTGCGTAAGCCATTGTCAGCGTACATAACTTTACCTGAACTGACACAAATTCATTGGCAACAATGAGACCACATTGTTAAGAAGAAAAAAAAATTTACAAAAGGTTCAGTCTCTGAAGATCTTAAAGACCGAGTTTCCAATATAAAAAGTATGTACAGCTGTCACCAAAATTCCTGGAAGCCGAAGGTGCCAGGCAGCTTCTCATGTGTAGTAGTTAAGGGTTTGTGGTCAAGTCCTGACTCTAGGTGAACACACAAAATCCATTTATTTCAGTAGGAGTCATGTACTTACTGCTGAGAACAGATTGGGGGTTTGGGGTTTTTTTTGTTTGTTTGTTTCTTTGGGGTTTGGGTTTTTTTAAGTAAAGTGGCAGGTGCTAATTTGTTCCTTGTCTTTCCTCTTCCCCACCAAGACATTCTATTAATATATAAAATATTATCATAATTCCTCTTGCCTTTTGTACTGGCTATATGAGAGATATACCACAAGTGACTATCTGAAAGCAAAACATAGTCAATTGGTTTTTTATAAAAAATGAAAAAAGATAAAATGATTGTTTAATTTCATTGGAGCCAGGCTCAGTGTATTTTCATGCTCTGTTTTATGGTTCTGATAGAAGTCTTGGTCTTCCAGATTTTTATCAGCCTGGTATTTTAGGACTATGGAATTTGTTTTGTTTTGATTTTTAATGTATTCCAAGTATCTGTTTCTTATGGGAACAATTCAACTGTAAGTTAGACCATTGCATCATTTTGAGAACTAAGTGTTGGAATACATACCTCCAACTTCAGCATCCGTAGAAAAATAAATCTCTAAGAGGTAACAGCACTTTTTTTCCCCTAATACAGCTGTTTGTTTGTGCATATTCCTAACAATCTATTTGTTTCACTTCTTTTCACACAGTTCATTTGTGGTTGAAAGGCAGCCCTGCATGCCAACACATCCCCAGAGGCCAATGGTTCTTAAAACGTTAATACAGTTCACTGTTAAATTAAGGTAAGGAAAGGAAATCTGGTGTAAATTCCTTCATTTGTGTACTGCATTTTATCCTAGGAGACTGTTTCAGAGTCTAGAAAGCAAAGCAGACCAACTTGTATTAGAGTCCTTTTGACTCCAGGGAGAGTTTTCTGGAATAGGGATATAAAGGCCACAGAATCTGTCACTCGTAATAAGTGGCAATAAAGAGTAAATCAGTGTGAGGAAGAAAGGCAGACTGTGGCGAAAAGTCAGCACCTTCAGGATTCTGTATGCATTGAATTCTTGTATTAATGACTTCGCAAACTGAGTAAATAATGATCCACATGATACGAGCCAACATTAGAATACTGAGTCACTTTTGCACGTAGGAAAGAGAAACTTCTGCGTTTTGGGGGGCTCTGGTGAATCAGTGACAAGCTATCTCTCTCCCAGTAGCTCCTTGCCTGACTTTGTGAAAAGAGCGAAGGTGGGAGAGGAACTCGCATCTCATTACCACCTTGCAGCGAAAAGAATGCATGGAGGGTTGGGGGATGGAAAGGGTACGTAAAGGAAAGTACACGTACATCTACGGTGCAGTCACAGATTATACATATCCATCTCTTAATTATTACCTCTTTGTTGTCTCTCTAGCCATTCCCTCAAACACATACGTGCAGGGCAGGAACACTCGCCACTGGAACAGCTCAGCCCCTCTTTCTGAGTACACAACCCTGTAAATCATGATATAATCCTAGATGCCTAATCTGTTTTCAGACTATAATCATTTCAGATACTTTGGTGTGGAGCTACTGGTCTCTAATATTTTCTGGTGAGAAATTTATTCTGTTAATATTCACTTTTACATTTTCTGTTTTGAAGGTTGCTAATTAAGTTGCCAGAGCTAAACTACCAGATCAGAGTGAAAGCAACTATTGACAAGTAAGAAACTTTAAAGTGAAGATATTCTCTCTCTCCCTACAGAGATAACACAGTTTTTTCAATTGCTACCCTATCTAATTTAGAAGTTGCTCTAAAAAGGAAAAACAAAAAACCCAAACCAGTTAAAACATCAGGGTAATGCTTTTCTTTTTTCAATGTGGAAGACGACTTTGTCTTTTTTTTATAAAAGCTGCTATTTCTAATTGATATTTTCAAATTGGAGGCAAGAAGTCCATTTAAGATTTGTTTCAAGACTTAGGTAAAATTCATCAGTCTGGAATAGTGGCATCACACAAAAACTTTAAATCAAAGTGTATTGCATTTATGGGATAGTTAACTTTGAAATAGCACTTATCTCTGCGTTAATAGGCCTGGAACCTTCAATGCAACTGCTCCAAGTAGTGCACAAAGCTTGTGCTTGAAAAGCTGGTGCTGTAATTAGTAACTATGGAGCTTAGAGAGTTTTATCCCTGCCTGAAATTAAGACTGCTACATAAACTCCATCTTTCTAAGGGTTTTGGTACTTTGATACCCACATATCATTCCAATGGCAGAAAAAAACCTAGATAAAATACACTACTTGCATCTGGCCAGATGCAAAAGTCTAACTGGACAGTACAAATTTCAGCTCTCTTTTAAAAATTGCAGTTTTGTTGGTAATATGAATTAACTTTAACAAGGCAAAATCTACTGTCTCAAGATAAGTTCCTCAGTGCAAGTATGGCTTACACATTTACTGATTCACAATCTGTTTCCTCCCCCGGCCCCTCTTCTATTTTAGGAATGTTTCAACTGTAAGGTAAGAAAACAAAATAACAGATTTCTTAATTTATCCAATACAATACTATTTGAGTATGTAAGTGTAATGTCCTCCATAGTAATCGTAGATTCGTTCTGTGTGGAACACACGTGAAAGCAATGAACATGGAGGAATCCGCAAATGGAAGCCTGTCGGTAGAATTTCGACATTTGGTAAGTTTGACTGCTTTTTTCCTGTCGTGCACCTCTGGTAAAGAAATAAAAGATTCTTTAAAAACTATGCAGGGAGAACTGTATTACTGTCAAGTCTACACTCATTTTCTTTTTCCTTATACAGAAAGTTTACTCCTAGAACCTCTTTATCCTATTCCGTACTTTATCCATTCCATAAAATAAGATTATATATTTTCACAGAAATGACAAAGCAAATCTTAATAATGCCAGAAAAGGGAAAGACTAATCATGTTGAAATACACAGCTTCTCAGAAACTGAGTTTTGTTAAAAAACCCCAAACCAAACAAAAACCTGTTGTCTAGGGGAAATATATAATTGAATGCTTTAGGTCTGGTTGAAATTAATGCCTGTGATAACTGTCTTTTGAGAGACTATAGTACTGCTTCTGTAACTTCTCTAATATCCCAGTGAATCATGCTTTCTGACTAGACTCCCTCACCTATGGTATGGTTTTTTTTGCTTAACCACAGATGCAGTGCATCAGTGTAGTTTTGCAAAAGGAGATGGAGATTGACAGTCTTTAGTGCTTTTTCATATTACACGCTTCGCAAGCACCCTAATTAACGCTTTGTTGTGTTAACTTAGTTTAAAAATTCGTTAAAAATATCAAAAGACTATTCACTTGAATAGACTTTTCAAGGCATAGTGTCAGAGCCTTCATTACAATGTATTTGTATATTGTAAACAAAACCTTATTATACTAAGAACATCATGGTTACAAATGACAGTCTTTATGTGTACTTCTATCTGTAGTTTCTTTGCCACATAAATACTGTTTTGCTTTATACAGCAACCCAAAGAAATGAAATCAAGTGCTGGAAGCAAAGGAAATGAGGTTTGTGCATTTATTTTACATGTTATTTTTGATTACTCTCACAAGTATTTCAGATTAGATTTTATTTAAATCAAAGAGCAACCATATGCTGTTAGATTTTGAAATATATTATCCTTATATTAAGTATAGGACCAATTACCACATGATGGTATAAGTATAATGAGAACTTTTCAGAAGTAAGTACTCAGAAATTTTAATTGCATGCCTCAAATTTGTGTGTAAAAAAGTTACAATAGGCATTCGTCTGTGCCTTAAAGGCAGTCATCTTTAAGGCCACCTTTTTGGTCATTTACAGTTTGAAAAAATAAGCTTTTTGAGTTTTTTGCTGAAACAATTTTTCCTATAGGAACGGTTCTTTAAATATATATTCTGTTGGCCACGTTTACAGCTGAAGTAAGGGTATAATTATATCTGCATCAAAGAAGTTTGCTTGCCTCAACCAGGACCAAAAGTGTGCTTAGTTTACCAATACTCATGCGAATCCGGTCGTAGGTTCCCCTCTTGTGGTGACACTGTACTATGACACGTTAGCCCTAACAAACCAGCAGGTACTTTGCAGTACCCAGATTTTAGAGACATGCACACACCACCTGGCACATAAGGTGAAAAGGTATTGCAAGTGCTTGCTTCCTAGCAGAGGAGCTTAAAATCCGTACGTTCTTGCTTTGCGGAGAACAGAAATCAGAAGTACTAACATCGGTGCTAAACCACACCCGGAACACCGTGTCCCTGTATCGTAGAGTGCTCCTTCCATTCCCGTGTTACCCTCCAGCACCCCTCACATCCAGACCACCAGTGCTTCTTCCCCTGCCCAGCTCCTCACCATCTGCACACCCTACGTCCTTCTTCTCAGCCCTGGCTTCCTACAAACCGTGATTCCCCTGAGTGCGGCAGGTGTCACAGACAAAATCAGAATCGCAGGCAAGAAAGTTACTGCCTTCATTCATTCACCTTCTGCATCACTGGCAGGAGGGGAAAGGAGAACTGCCCCGGCAGGGGAGAGGGCAGGATGTCCTCATCCAGCAACTGGAGGCAGCAGGCAGGGAGGGGAGAGGCACGAGTACACACAAATTCTAGGGTGGCCATGGACCATCACTGTAAATTTAGCATTGCTATTTAACAGCAAAAATCTGCAGATAAATCTCTGATGGAAGCAAAGCACCAAATAACCCAGCCTCTGCCAACACTACCAGAACAATTAGAGTCTCCCAAGGTAACTGAGGTCATAAGATGCTTCTATGAATGCCACCTACTTACCTAGGAAGTGAAATAGCCTTTACCGGTTTAAGGTATCTCCACACCAGTGTAACTTTTTTGCACAGTAGAAGTGCTGAGGGTAAAGTTATATTGGCAAGTTTCAAAAAAAAAATTAAAAAAAATAATAAAATCACTCATATTACAGCCCAAATAGATGTAGTTATACAAGCACAAAAGTTTTCAAGTAGGTCAGGTTAATGGTATTCTCCAAGCAAGGACTCAGACAAGGCTTTAATATGAGGACCTGCCATTCTGGCACTAAAAAAAAAAAATTAAAAAAAATAATAAAATCACTCATATTACAGCCCAAATAGATGTAGTTATACAAGCACAAAAGTTATTTCAAGTAGTCTTTAAGTACAAAGCAAAGGTGTAATTGGCATGGAGAATTTTAACCAAAAACCTAAAGCAGAAGATACTTGTGCACACTTCACATGGTGTTTCTGAACGGAGTAACTTGCAACCTGATTAGCAAGACTGAAACTCAAGGCTCGCCTCCCAACTACTTTGCTACTTACAAAGTCATTTGCATCAAGACAAGCAAATGCAAAAATGTAGGCATAAAAATGTTGGTGCTCTACTTTTGGTAGCATTTTACTCCCACTTTCACACATTGTGCCTTTGTAACTATATAAAACACAGGGCTGTGGAGAATTAGGACCGCTGAGCTGTGACATGGTTCACTGCTAGCTGATTTCCTCAAACAGAGCTTTTCCTTGGTCAAATCACAGTCTGTGAAGTCATTATTAGCATGAACAAGTTGTTTTGTTTTGTTTTTTTAATTAACAGCAACCATAATAATTTAAAAACTTGGTTTGTTATAGAATGTTTAGTAAGCTGAGAGTGTAGTTGTTAAGTATGACTTGCCTCATAAAAAAAAGTGGAAGCTCTCTGTATTTGAGATTTGTCCTTTCATGTGGATATGCCTTTTTGCCTAGATGATTTTTCCATGAGGAAAATGTAAGTTTTTGCAAAATCATAACGGGGGGTGTGGAGGGAGGGAGAAGGGGAGTTTCACCAACCCTTTTCAACTTTCTGTCAGCAATACAGGTTGAGCTGGATTGATTCTACCTGTATTAAAACATTTGAGCTCATTTGATGGATGACTATTTCATGTAAAAGCCTTCAGCTATAAACTGGATTTTCCCTTTGCAAGGCAGATTTATTATTCAGATGCCTGAGGATCTCCTGTGGTCTCAACCCCTCATTTATACATTATCTTTTGTTGCAGTGGCCTGTACATGTCCTGGAGGAGGTGCTCCATGGGAAAGATAAGGCCATGAGGCACTTTCCCAAGGAATAGTTTTCTTTTACATTGACTGAAAGCAGAGTATTTCAGTAAACGGAAGCATTTCAATTTGGGATTTTTGATTTTTTTTTCTTTTTTTAAAAAGTCTGACAAAACAAGTATGTGATGGGGAGGGGAAAAACAACAACAACAAAACAGGAAAAGGACAAATAGATTTTTATACTTTGACTTCTGGGGATGGGAACGTATTTCAAAAGATCTGTTTCCCAAGGGGCAGAGATTTGGATTTTTACAGGGCTATGCTGGTTTGTAATCAAAACAGAACGCTTGTACTACAAACTTTAATCAACTATGACAAACAGATTTTCTTTTTTTTTTCCCCATCCAAGAAAAGCTTGGGTTTTTAATACCAGATTTACTTTGGATTAATGATTTAGGCCTCTACTCCCTCAACTAGTACCATCTAAGTATACTTACAACAAACCTGTGTTCCCAGATGAGGGCCTACTTGTCATTAAAGCTGTGGCTTTTTGTTTTGTTTCTAGTCTGTTTCTCCTTGAAGTTCAACATCTCTGTTTAAATTGGAATTGTCAATCAGTAAAGAAACTTTAGGAAAAGAAAAGTTGGAGACAACCTTTATCAGACACAAAAAATAATCTGTTAACTTTTTGTGTGCAAATCTGTGTTTAAAAGCACCATTTTAGAAAAAGTTAAAAGCAGAAGTTAAAGGTTTTAAAGTATTGCTTTAACAACGTCAAGGGGTTTTTTTAGATTCATCAGAAAAACACCACCAGACTTCTGGACTAATTTAATTTAACAAACATATTATTTCCTTCACTTCCTCCTTTTCCTGTTCTACTTATATATTTGATATGTGTTTTCTTTCAAAGTTGTGTAATCTCAGCAGTTGCATCACTAAAACAGTGTCAAATGCCAACTGTGCATTCACAGCTTTATAACCTACTTACTCCCTCAGGGCCCTCACATGGTGACGGAGGAACTGCACTCCATCAGCTTTGAAACACAGGTCTGCCTGTATGGATTGACTATAAATTTGGAAGTGAGTATTCTAGCCAGGTTTTCTGGGGCAAGAATGAAAGGCATTTTCCAGCAGCTTACAGAAGAACAACCCTGTTGGGCCAGACCACAGGTCCATCTATCCTAGATGCTATCTTCAGCAGTAACCATAAGCAGACGCAAGATTTCCAGAATTTCTGGACAGAAACTTACGCTTCAGGAAGGAAGAGGGGGCTAAAAAACAAAGCATAACACAGCGCTAACACTTTCCTCGGCAGCATTTACGTACCGCATTCATTCTTTCCACCAGACCAGCTCTTTGCCTGTGGTGATGATTTCCAATGTCAGCCAACTACCCAACGCGTGGGCTTCTATTATTTGGTACAATCTGTCAACCAACGATCCTCAGGTAGGTCTTCAGTATGCAAGCACTGACTTTCTGCATTTTCACATTTCTATTATTTGGTGACCAAATATATTGACGTTTCCCTCTTAAAATGGCCTTATTTTCTTCACATACACTCTTATCAACAACATACTTTAATGTTGTTTATCTTTTGTTCCCTGCCCAGATATAAAACCATATGCATGCTTAGCCTTCCTTTTTGTAGGCTGAAGTAGTAGTTCTTAAACTAAGGAAAGGTGATAGCCCTTCTCCACAACTTTTCTAGTTTGAATTTGCCTTTTTTGGATGCGGTTGACCAAAACTGTGCATGGTACAAAGTAATTCAACTAGTACAATTCAAAACTGTCAAAGCAGGTGTATAGATGGGTCTATAATGTACTTACGTGCTGCTTTCTCTCATGCATTTTATAGGAGCTCATGCTTTCTATAGAGATTTTAAGTGTCAAGTAGCACCTTCTAGTGGCTGTAACCGTGAGCAAAAGCAGAATCATTCTTTCTCAGGCTCCAGCTGGCTCAGCACATATTTTAGATTCGGTCACTGTTACTGTATTTGCAGATTGTAGAATAGTGCTGTCAGGCTTTCAGTTGGGGATTAGTGGCAGTCACATAGAAGTTCGGAGGAGAGAAAGGGTAAGACAGTTTACCATGGAGTGCGCCTAAGAACGATGGCAGGCCAGCTGACCAGCAGCCTGGACTTCATTATCACTCTGTGATATTCCAAAGAGTTTTTGCAGAGTCTTCAGTGTGTTCATTACATGTACAGTCCAGAAACCAAATGAAAAACTAAGATGAGCCAAATGATTCAACAACATACCGCTATATGAGTATGTAACATTTTAAGATTTCCATGCACCAAACATATGAAAGTATAGTGAGAATATCTGCCTTTATTGGACAGGATTTAAGCATATTTTCACTGTCTTAACATACGATACTATCAGAAGCATAGCAAGGTATTTTATCATCCAAGATGCACACACAGACTCTCACTCTCACTAGGAGTCTCCCCCTACAACTCTGCTCAGGCACCCGAGTGGACCTTGCTGGGTGGCTGCAGGTGGGAGGGCCAGCACCTATTTGCCCCAATGTATCCCCCTGCACACCTAATTTTTAACACTTCCAGATTCTGCTCAAGTACTTGCAGTCTTCTTTTCCAGCTTGCAGTGTATTTCATGGTTGCTAACTGTCTAAACAAAGCACTAATTCTGTTGCAGAATTTGTCTTTCTTCAACAATCCCCCTGCTGCCACTTTAAGTCAGCTCTTAGAAGTACTGAGCTGGCAATTTTCATCGTATGTCGGTCGTGGACTCAATTCTGAGCAGCTCAACATGCTGGCAGAGAAACTTATGGGTAAGTGTATATAGAAATATACAGATTTTATTTGCTTTTGGGCTCTTATATTTGATAGTTACAGGTAATGACTTTAAGCATGACCTCCACTTCCAGAGCTGACTTCAAAAATGCCACAATGACATTTTTTTCTTTAAAGAAAAGCACGCATCAGCTTATTCTTACCACAAAGTGATTCAACTTCTGAACTTCCAGGCTGCTAAACTGAAGAAAGAGGGCATCAGAGTCACACTGAACTGTGATGTTATTTTGTTTCCTTAGCAAGTAATTATCTCACGCATCTGAAATCAAAAGGAAGTCTTTTTGCTTGCTTATGGGGTTTGGTTTGGTTTGGGTTTTGTTTCATTTTAAGTACCCATCCTTGTGGGTCTGTTTAGTTCTGGGACCCATCCTTCACTGGTGACAGCGTAGCAAAGAGGCCCTGTAACTTCAGCGAGATGAACTATTGAACACTTCGATCTGACAGTCCCCCAGAAGGGAGACGCCTTAGGGAAAGCTGGCAGAAGAAAAGAAAGCTTTATCTGTTTTTGGAGAAGAAACAATTATAAAATATATTGTGAGCTGTAAGAAACTCCAGGCTGAGGGTGTAACAACACCTCTACTGTCGGGCAAGAACAGAAGCATTTGTCAAAAACTGGGGGGAATCTTTACTTATTATTGCTTTCAAAGCTGGGAAGCGAAGACTGGTTTCCCTGGGTAACAGTCAATTTTTCTGATGGTTTCTTGGAGATTTCTTGCTTAGTGGAGTTGAGAGGTGCCACTGTACATCAGCAAGAATCATAAGAAACAAAAAATAAATTGCCTTAAACGTGGAAGCTCAAGATAGAGTGAAGGCCAAGAGAAGTAACGCTCGGGCTAAAAACTGAAACTGAGCACACAGTGTTGCAGAAACAAAGTCCCAGACTACTTAAGGCAAATATTCCCAAAACTACCATTATCAGCTGCTTCAAAAGGATACAGAAAAACTGATCTGCAGCCCCTTAGCATGCTCCTCTCAATCCCTCTCCAAGTCAGGATGTACTGTACTTCAAATATACAGACATCAAGCTTATATCTATTTCAAAACTTCAGAAAAATAGACTCACCATTTGGTTTCTTTTTTTGCTCTCAGGACAACAAGTCAGTTACAATGATTATCAACTGTCCTGGGCAAAGTTCTGCAAGGTACGGTTCCGAAAGTAAAACTAGACTCTTCTTTCTCCTAACGCCCACATGCGTGCCTAACTCCGTCTCTCTGATGCTACTGGTAAGATTCCCACTTGCCATATGTGGGATTTGTAGCCCAGCACAATCACATTCATTGTAAAAATTTAACTAGGAAAATAACATTTCCAGAAGTTTAATGCTTGGGCTAAGAGATCTACTTAGTTACATTGCTACAGATATCAGAAACTGTCATTATAGTGTGCCCTATGTATTTCTGTAAATGATCTATAGATTGTGCTATCAAAGCACACAATACATTTTTCATAAACATACAGTAATTTTTTTTCATATGCTCAGTTGTGACCTAAATTATTTCAAGTCGGTCGATATATTCAGTAATTTTGATGAGGAACAGACAAGTTATTGAGAAAGAAGGGTAAACCCATTTATTCATATTAACTACATTATTTAAATAAGCATGGAACCTCGGAAGGAAGTGCAACTTTCTTGTCATCATTTCTCTCAAAATGTAATTTCATAACCAGGAAGAAACAACGAATGTGATTTTTTTTTTCTTGAAAAATGAGAAGCTTTCAATGCGTATCTTAGAAATCAATTGTTTTTTTGTCAGGCTGAGAGACGTTACTCAAAACAGCTGTTCAAATTTGTCATTCTCACTTGAACAAACTAGATTATTCGTAAGAAACTGAGATAGCCATGTCATGTGGATGTTGGGTAACAACACTCTCACAATTCTCTTCTTGTGTGTGTTGGTTTTGTTTGTGTTTTGTGGTTGTTTTTTTTTTTTTTGGTTTGTTTTTTTTTTTTTTGGTTTGTTTTTTTTTTTTTTTTTTGGTTTGTTTTTTTTTTTTTTTTTGGTTTGTTTTTTTTTTTTTTGGTTTGTTTTTTTTTTTTTTGGTTTGTTTTTTTTTTTTTTGGTTTGTTTTTTTTTTTTTTTTGGTTTGTTTTTTTTTTTTTTTGGTTTGTTTTTTTTTTTTTTTTTTTTTTTGGTTTGTTTTTTTTTTTTTTGGTTTGTTTTTTTTTTTTTTTTTGGTTTGTTTTTTTTTTTTTTGGTTTGTTTTTTTTTTTTTTGGTTTGTTTTTTTTTTTTTTTGGTTTGTTTTTTTTTTTTTTTTGGTTTGTTTTTTTTTTTTAAACCATCAGGAACATTTGCCTGGAAAGTCTTTTACCTTTTGGGTTTGGCTTGAAGCCATCCTGGACTTAATTAAAAAACACATTCTGCCTCTTTGGATTGATGGGTGAGCAACAAGGAAACTGCTGTATATTGATCTCTCTCTGCTTTGTCTTTTTTCTTTACTAATCTCAGTTTTAGCTATGCACAAGAGAATTGGCAGAGAGTTTAATACTTCTGTCTCCCTCTTCCCATTTATAACCTTTTGAAATTTTTGCCAAAGGGGAACATCATTGAATCTCTTAGAAATGCAGGTTTAGATCTGTTTATCAGTTCTGTCAGTGTACAGTCAAGTACTGTGATAAATTTCATCATGCTTCATAGTACTTTGAGCTCAACACCACACTCCACACGTAACTCATGTGAAGCTTTTGTCATAGTTTCAAGACCTTATAAAGCTTTTGTAACCAGGCTTTGAACACCTATATAAAGTTTGGCCAGATGCATTGCACAGATTGAAGTCTGTATTTTTTTCCAAAAGCAAACCCATGATTTCCTGTTACACTTCAGGTACATAATGGGATTTGTAAGCAAAGAGAAGGAACGAATTTTGCTCAAGGACAAGACACCAGGAACATTTTTATTAAGGTTTAGTGAAAGCAATCTGGGTGGAATTACCTTTACTTGGGTGGATCAGTTAGAAAATGGTAAGTATAATTTTAAAAAAATAACATAAACCTCAAACTCTGCAATACACCTGTAATACAGGAGCCACGGTTTCTTCGGTTTGAAAGTAAAATTCATGTGTATCATGTCTTAGTATGGTTTTGGACAAGATACAAGTATCATATTTACTGAAACACAAACCAAAACTCTGAAAGTCTACCTCTCAGTTCTTTGTATTAACTATGTAAGTTCATTAGGAGATGTATCTGCTTACCGCAGGCTTTAAATTTGTTTCCACATGTGCAGAAAGTATAACTTGAAAGATACTAACATCGGTATGAACAGGTAAAACCCATGCCAGTGTAAACTGCAAAAGAAAGGCAAAAATACATTCCAACTGCAGATGCTGATCTACCAGTTATCAGCGGTTATGGTGCCTTTGTATTTTTACAGGAGATGTAACATTTCATTCGGTGGAACCCTATAACAAAGGTCGCTTATCTGCACTGCCTTTTGCCGACATACTGCGCGATTACAAAGTTATTATGGCAGACAACGTTCCTGAAAACCCTCTGAAGTATCTCTATCCAGACATTCCCAAAGATAAGGCCTTTGGCAAACACTACAGCTGTCAGCCAAATGAAGGTTGGGCTCCATTTCTGTGTTTACCCTTTCTGCAAAGCAGCTGCAAAGTCAAGAGGCAATTTGAGGAAGGGGGCAGGGAGGAAGGGAACAGATTAAGATGCCTCCTTTAATCAGCATCTTCAAAAGAACTGTTTTAACACGTCTATCATTTAGACAGCTTCATTTTGTAAATATATCCCTGGTCTTAGAGGTCACATTAGAGGCAATGACAACAATATTTAAAAGAAGCTAAGAAATAGATCTTAGGGCAGAAAGAGTCAAAAAAATAGGATTTTTTTTCCTGACCGATGCATTACTAAATTCAGTGCTCGGGTGTTCAAAGGAGATGAAACTGAAAAGTCATCCTGCTTATCAGCTTCATAATCATGTTACGCTGTAGCATGCTGTCTCTTTAATTTCAAGGAAATTCTGTGTTTTCCAAACAGCTTGGAAGACCTGCTTTATTCCAGCAGTATAACCCCTGGCAACTGCACTGGAAAATACAAGAAGGCTAGACAAGAATGGCTGCAAATACATTCAGGCCCATGGTCTTTCTTGTCCAAGTTACAAGTCAGGCTATTTTTAAATCAAACTTGCTTTCTCTCAAAAAAGCCCTCAAAGCCTTTATTGTAATACACATTCTTCTGGACTTTCAGTATGAAAGGTTACAATTCCATTTGAATTCAAATTCCTACACTACTCAAAAATATTTGGAGGCTACAAATGTTTTTCCTCTTCATTTTAATTCAGTGGACTTTGCCTAATGCTCCAATCCTCTAAAAATGTACGTATGTGCTTAATTTCATGTAAAAGACATTGCTGAAGCTGTATCTGTAGAGATAGAGCTCCATGCAAGCATTTGCAGAACTGAAATCTAGAGGCTCAGAAGTACCAAGCTTGCAGAGTTACAGGATATTTGCTTCTGAAGCCCTAACAAGGTATCTTTCATCAGTTATTGTATTATATTCTGAGATGGCGATTCATATCAAGGGAGCACAGTCAATTACGTGACTAAGACCTGACCTCAAAGACTAATCTCAGGAATTCCCCTCATTTTTATGGCTGCTTATTTAAGTATAAACAGGGATATTTCTTTTTTAATATATTATGGTCTGCAGCGCTTAAAGTGGATAATCAATTTCAAATAAACAATAAAATTACTAGGCAATATTTAATTTCTCTAATATTTATTTTTAGTCTCAAAGCCCTCAGATGGAGGAGGCAAAGGTTATGTTCCTTCTGTATTTATCCCAGTCTCCAAAATGTAAGTATCCTTACAGATGTATTACACTTCAAATGTTATTTCTATTAAATTTACATACTGTTTCAAAGTTTTCCCTGCCTCCCTTCCCCCATTCAAATAGTTTGGGATAGCAACACATCGCGTGTTTTTATTTGGCCAAGGACTGCCAAAGACAAAAAAGGGAAGTAAAGAACTTCACTTCTACAGCGCTTTTCCCATCCACGTGGCAAAACGTTTGTAAAAATTGAAGGCAGACTTTATGGTACTCTGATCTACTTATCTTTCACTGTCTCCTTTTCTCTCCAGCAGCTGATATTACAGAGCCAGGTTTATCCTCTCTTCCCTCGGTCCTATCTCCTACATTTTTAAACGTATACCAGGTTGTTGGCATGTGCTTACAGGGCCACCAGCAAGCCCAAGTACAGGCTTAACTAACTTAATAAGCATTCACCATACTCCACTGCTATGCATCAAGTTAGGGGGATTTAGGTTGCTTTTAAGATTATTTTTGTGTTTTTTGTTTCTGTTTTTTTTAAGCTTAAATGATTCTACAGATCCACATTCTCCATCAGATCTTCTTCCAATGTCTCCAAGCGTTTATGCTGTGCTGAGCGAACACCTGAGTCCCACAGTGATCGAAACTGCTGTATGTTGTAAACTTTTCCATTCATAAGTTAATACTAAGCAAACGGGACACGTACAACACATGCTGGTTACAAAAAGGCTGCTTGTACAATTATGAAAAAATTAGTGCTCTTTCATCACTTGCTGCATTACATTCTGAAACGATGGTGCAGACATTTCCTATTCTAAATGGGACAGGATGCTGCAAGCATACTTGGAAGCACTGTGTTATGTGAAATTGTCTGACACGCTGGCCAGTGAACCATGAATGTCACAATTGAAAGATCTCAGAGTTCTTGCACAAACGAAGCCTTTACACTGACAAATACATAACGATTACACTGATTCTGTAGATAGCACAAAGGACTTGACTTGCTCAGGGAAGCTGCACAAGGAACATAAAAATTTCCGATTCAGCAAACTTGCACAACTTTTCAGCGCTGCAAGTTTCTACATGGGGTACCAAAGTGAGAAATTAAAAGTCAGCTAAAACATTTTTAGCAAATAAAACTAATATTCACTAAGTATATAGAAAGATTGGGAAAATACTGTACCAATGTCCTATTAAAAATATTTTCCTCTTTTACTTACTGACTAGAAATTGTGTTCTGAATCATTGTGGCTTAGAGTACTTAAGAGCACTGATGTATACCCACACTGGGGATTTGTCCAGCAGACTTCTATCAGGAAACACAGCAGTGGTTTGGCTTTAACAGCTTTAAAATAAAACCTCCTTTTTAATACTAGCTCTTAGTTTTCTGTATGTTCAGTGATTTATGATCTTAAAATGGTTATGTATTTAAAAGCCTGTCAACTCCCCTTCAAATGCCTCTCTGTAAACACTCCTCCTTACCCACAAACAGAACAAAACTAAGCCAGAATCCTGACTGTCGATGATTGGAAACACAGTTAAACTTTATATACAAATAGAGGAGTTCTTCACCAAGCTGAAGATCTGTTCAAGACCAAAATATCTTTTTTTTGCTTCTTCACCTTTTTCTCTGATAGCACTCATGACAAACTAGTTCTTCAGCTAAAATTGAAATACTAGCCTGAATTAAAATTCTGCATTAAAACCTACCACTCCCAATCCAAGGAGATTTGTCCCTGCTCGTTTGTTGTTTGGTTTATACATACGAAAACAGTTCTGACCTCCTGAACTGCATTTGTGAACTACATATGCATTTGCATTTCCCAAAGTTTCGGCAGTGAAAATAATAGTTGGCTTCACTTTTGTTTATCATCAGGCTCCAAACGTTTTTGGTTTCTTTTAGCATGCCCAGTAATTCTCAAACCAGCTCTGTCCAGAGCTTCCAAACCAGCTGTGACCATCACCATCTTTTGGGGTCACAACCACACAAAAAGAATGTGTTCAGTGATGAATTGGGAGAGTCAAATACAATCATGCTGCAGTTTTTAAAGGTACTAAAGAAGTAGTTCACTGCTGCTAGACAGTAGGTGGATTTCTGGAGGCTCTTGCTAGAAACGTTTTCAAGTTCTGCTAGAAATTAGGGGAGAAAACAGTTTTGGAAGATTTTTAAAGAATTCCTTCCCTCCTTTTTCCATGCTATTTACCTTGCTAAATGGGAATGAGGAAAATACGGAGGTTTTTTCTTTATTATCCCAAATTCACACAATATAATCTACCCTGGGGAAGAGCTGTCTAAGTACAGTAAGTAGATAATCTGCATTATTAAAGCAACACTTTTCCTCCATGAGATGCCAATAAAAAGCACTGCGTGAGATGCGGAGAACAAGAGTGAAATCTGCAGCAGGACAAAATATCCTACAACTCAGTAACTCAGTCTTAGCAAGATATACTTTCTGCAGTCTTGCTAAATTCCCTTCTATTTCCCCCCTCTCAGATTCACCTACCCATCGGGAAAACAAAGCCTGCAGTAAGAACCCCGCTATACATATCCATAGGCTGAAAGAACCACAAAAGTTCATATAAAAAAATACCATTTTTATCGCAACTGTTTCCCACACAGTTTTTTTCTAATAAGCATTCCTGTATTTTGTAAAGAACTAGAAACAGGATCCTCAGATCCTTACCAATTTGCTTTAGATTGTCAAAATGACACTGCAGTTACCTTGAGCCAGAGAAGGTTTCATCTGCAGTTATTTTTGAATGAACAGCAGTAACTGCCATGAGACTAATCTTTTCCTTCTTCTCTTCTAGCTGAGTTCTCCTTACTCAACTGACTGAAGTTCACATACTAGAAAAATTAGTAATCGTGTGAACACTGGATGGGTTAAAGATGCAGTAAATTCTTTCGTCATCTTTGTAAATCAGCATTTCCTGGAAACCATTATGATGTTATTCTTGGGCCTCTTTCTGTTATCAATACCATGTAAACCAGGAATCTTCTCCCTAGGGATTACAAATAGCCTCCTGCAAGTCAGAATTGCTGTCCTCACTGATAAAAGGCCAAATCCTTTCCGGCTTGGAGGTCGTTTGACTTCAGTGGGGTCCAGCAGGGATAAATTTTACTTGCAGAATTAACGTCCTTAGAATTGCTGTAAATACGAGAGTGTAACAAAATGTTTTGCTTCTGAGAACAGCATATAAGGATAACTAAAGACATTAACGTGCTTGGGGAAATTAGGATTTATTATGTTAAAAAGTTTCTGTTTAATCATCATCTGGTATACCATTGGTATACCATTGGTTTAGCTTCTATTTTAAAGCAAAGATTCTCATCCCTCTGAGTTTGAATGTGCCATAGGCGTCCAGAGTTTACTTGTTTTCCTTCAGCATAGATTTTTATCTGCCACCACAGCAGAAGTCACGGAAGGAAGGCAGGCAGGCAAGGCTGGGAAGAAAAGGGAGTGCCAGAAGGGAAACAGACACAAAACTTTGGTGTCAAAGAGGCTGTTTCCATTTTGCCACTGGAAGAGAGGGTTGGTAAAACTTACCCCTGTCACAAAATAGTTGCAGAAGTAAACCTGTTTGTGCATGTGTCGTGGTTTAATCTCAGTTGGCAACTAAGCACCACGCAGCCGCTCGCTCACTCCCCCCCACCCGGTGGGGTGGGGGAGAGAATTGGAAGAGCACAAGTGAGAAAAACTCGTGGGTTGAGATAAAAACAGTTTAATAATTGAAATAAAATGATAATAATATGATAATAATAATAATACACAAAGCAAGTGATGCACAATGCAATTGCTCCCCCCCCGCCGACCGATGCCCAGCCAGTCCCCGAGCAGCGGCCCC
>NW_008795122.1:468776-471455 GCF_000699145.1 Aptenodytes forsteri | reverse complement strand
TTGGCTGTGCCCCCTCCCAGCTTCTTGTGCACCTCCAGCCTTCTCAGTTGGTAGAGCATGGGAAGCTGAAAAGTCCTTGGCTAGTGTAAGCATTACCTAGCAACAACTAAAACATCGGTGTGTTATCAACTTTGTTCTCATCCTAAATCCAAAACACTGTACCAGCTACTAGAAAGGAAATTAACTCTATCCCTGCCGAAACCAGGACAGCATGAAGCACTCGGATAATACAGCAAGTACTATCAGAAAGTCTACAAAGAAAAAATCCCGGTCTGACAGAGTTTGGATACTATCTGGTAAACACGGACTGGGAAGGACAGTTTTTAAAAATAGTTACTGAAGAGCTGCAGCATTTGCTGACCACTGGGCAATTTGTGCTATATGACAGAATATTACATGCCTGTCAGAGACTCATTTAATAAGCAGAATAACTAGGTTTTATGTAAGTGGTACATTGCCTTTTTAAAATAATCCTTTTTTTCTTTCAGGCACTGTTTAGTGCTGGGTTTGGGTTGTTTGGTTTTGTTGTTGGTTTTTTCCCCCCAGTATTATCCCTAAAAACTCTATTAACAGAATAATAAACAGGCAATTCCAAGGCCACTGCATTTCACGTATGCAGGCTCATTCAAGATTTAATTCTTGTCTCCAGAATATATGGTTAAAGCATGCAAAGTTCTTAAAATACATATGAACACTTGAGCATTTGCACCTTACACTCTTCTTGAGTAGGTACAAATTAGACATCTGGGATGAAAACATAACCTCCTTGAATCAGTAAGACCTGGATTTTACTTTCATTTCTCCTTTTTCACTCACTCCTCTCACCCATACTATTGACGTTAGTTGAAAGCATGTGAATGGAAAGAGTAATGAGATACTTCTGTGATACATGGGAGTAGATTTTAAACGAATGAACACATCTCTGTTCATTAATCTGAGTGATTCAAAGCAAGCTGCAGATAGTAATTAATTTTCTCTCAGAAAGCATCATGTATTTTCCAGAACCACAAGAGCAATTGTGTATATAGTTTGGTAACATCTGTAATTTATATGATCAGTATGAATAAAAACAGATTTTGGCTTAAAGCTGGATACCTGGACTTTTGTGGAATTTTTTCAGGATACAACAAAAATAGCCTTGCCAACTTTTTGTTGATCTCAAGTCTGAACTACAAGCAGCAAACATAACTTCACCTTGCAATAGCTATTGCATCCCTTTTCATTCTAACCTGTCCTCAATCTTAATACAAACAAAATGGGGGGCACCCTATGCTTTTGACCATCTAACCTTCATGAGAAGTACTGTTATGCTTTTGACCATCTAACCTTCATGAGAAGTACTGTAAAAAACGTCTAGACATAGCACGTGAATCAATCTTCTCTCTCCTTCCTCCCTGCTCCCCGTGCAATGCAACCCTTCAAGACTCTCAAGTCTTGACTTGAACACAATGTATTTGTGTTACTGAATAGCACTGTAGATCAGATTTTGGCGTTACAGTTTCTACTATTGTTTTAAAACAGATTTTGCAAGGGCTAGATTAAACACTTAATTGAAAGGCATACTTTCAACTGACTACAAATCAGTTTGTTGCTCTAAAGGAACATTGGAGTCATTTTCTGTAAGATATATGTATACAGGCCAAGCCTCCTTCCATAAAAAAAAAAGTGAGAATTTTGTCCTTATGCCACTATGAGTAAGAATAGGGTTCTCTAGTAAAATGATCAGGGCCAGGGGGGAAACACGCTGAAAGGGATGCCTCAGATACTGCCAGAAGAAACGAAACATCTGCTTTCAAGTACTTTTACTAACTGTGCTTGTGCTTTCACTGTGTTTTGCAGCAGCAAAGTCAAAAATAACAGGGGGGAAAAAAATTGCCTAATTGTTCTGTGCTTTGTGCCTTGCTGCATCACCGTAATGACTTTAATTAAACAAATGTAAAAATTATCAGTTACCTTCTACTATAGTTTTTATTTATAGCCACATTTATATCCACTATTCGGTAGCATTTCATGCCATGAAGTTTACCAAGCAGACCTTCCACATACTTGTTTCTTCCATGGACTAAGAATTGTCTCCTCCATCTGAGGAGAGAGTGGGATACAAAAGATACCAAAAAGGATCCAAATATCCCGGAGATGTGCACCGAAGCCTGGACTTTTTAATTCTTCCAGTCTTTGTTCACACCTCATACACGAGACAAGAACAAGACCACTCATATCCAAGTAGCAGTAACAGTATCCTAGCAAATAAGACTGTTGAAAGAAAGACATGAAGGAAAAAGAAACCTCTTTATCAAAAGATATTCAGTGGGAAGAAAATTCTCAAGTGACAAAATGCCAGGAACGATTAAAACACTCAGCCGCCTGCAGTTTATAAGCATTCTTAAAGTTTCTGTAACTTTGATGGAAATCTGGATTACAGTTCATAAACGAACAATTCCAACCGTGTTTTTACACTCCTTTAATGCACTTAATTAACAATGGCTATTGCTTTCCAGAGCCAGCCTGTCACTACACCGGCCGAGTATTTCACCAACAGTTGAAAACCGGTAGATTTTCTTACCGCAACGGTGAAAAGCAGATCACTTTCTATTGCTTACAGTTCAGAACTATTTTTAACCTCCAATGCTTTCACCCCCCATAAACCGTGACAATGAGGAAAACAAGCCGCTGCTGCCT
>NW_008795122.1:467525-468298 GCF_000699145.1 Aptenodytes forsteri | reverse complement strand
TGTAACTGCACCTCAGGGGATAAGGCAGCGGGGTGAATGCCCGGTGTAACTAAACCTATCGCTTCCTCGGACTACCCCCCCTCTGGCTAGCTCGCCGTCCTTGGCTGCTGTCTGGAGATCGCCCACTGAGCTTTCAGTACCTTTCATCCTGGGGCAACGGGAGGCATCTCCTAACGGTCTTCATTCCTGACAGGGTCACCCCCCTTCCTGTGGGGTCACCATGAACAGCATCGCCTACCTCCCGGACAGCAGCCCGGGCTTTTCTTCCACCTGTTACATCTGCTCACAAATCCTACTAATTAAACGTCTTTTAGCTCCTTCTCGACAGCTGCGCATTCTATTGCACGTTTCCAGACTTCTAACGCTGCCCTGCTCCCAACGCTGCTTGGGAGCGCCAGAAGCCGACAGAAACGGGGGCCTGTCCTCACCCTGTTTCTGCTTCGCCTGCTATTGCCGGCATTGCCGGGCCGCTGGGGAGCCTTTTCTTAACAGGTGCAACCTCTCTCTCTGTTATACGTGTGGTGCTTCCGCCTGCGAACGCTGCGCAGTTATTAGGGGGCCAGCCGGCCGGGCAAGGACCCGCAGGGGCCCCTCGGTGTGGCCGGCGGCCCCGGCGGCGGCGGGGAGGAACGCCGCGCCGGGAACACCCCGCCTCCCCCACGCGGAAGGGAAAGGGCTGTGGGCGGGGCAGCCCGAGGCCGCGGGGGCTGGGCTCCGATTGGCCCTGCGGCCAGCTCCCCGCTCCGCGGCTTTGCGGGGATTTCTCGGCGCCA
>NW_008795122.1:434679-467449 GCF_000699145.1 Aptenodytes forsteri | reverse complement strand
CGGCGAGAGCGTGCCGGGGCTGCCCGCCCGTCCTGGGGACGGGACGGGACACGCACGGCACGGGGGAGCGCCGTCCGTCCCGCGGTGGCAGGGGGGAAGCGTGCGAGGCGCCAGGCGGCAGGGACGGCTGTTCCCCCGCCCTTCGCTCTCGAACTGCCGTCGCGCGGTTTGGCGGCGATCACCCGGGAAGTCGGGAACGACGTGAAGAACGGAATTGTTAGGAGGCGGCGGCGTTAAGCGTAGTTAGAGCGCAGCCAGGGAGGAGTCCGAGCTTAGCCGTGGAAGACATCCTCGAGCACGGGTGTTACCGAGGCACACAGACCCGCACAGCGGCAGATCAGGCCCCTTTTCTCCAGAGGTGCCTATGGACTGCGATCCTGTTGCCCTTACCCAAGGGAAGGCAGAACAGCAAAATGGGTTTTCCATCCTACACCGCTTCACTTGTCGGTTTGTCAATGGCAGGCTGAGCCCTGTATCCCAGTATTGGTCTTTCTAATGCCTTTTCCATAAAAAGGTACTGACTTCCCACTTTTTCGGTGTTTCCCTGCTTGCATCCCCAAAGATTGCATTTGCTGCATTATCATATTGCTCTGTAACCGGCTCTTTGGATGGCTCTCTGCCACCGCTCTTAAGTCATTTCCCAGTCTGGTTGCTTTAAAACAGAGGAAGATTGGAGTACATCTTGATTTAAGCACTAGGGGGGGGAAAAAAAAAAAAACAAAAAAAAAACAAAACACACACCAGACTAACTTAATGCATTTAGACAAATTCTTCCAGCTTTTCTCACCAATGTCATGTTTAACTGCGTGCCTCGGTGCCACTACACGATACTCAAATGCTGTGTTACCGATAGTCTGAATTCCATGCACATCAAAATCCTCAAAGCCCTCACTTTAAACATAATAGCATTTTTAACTCTCATTCGCTTCTCACACCTAGCATGTGCCACTCGGCAGCTGAGGTAACTGGCATACAAACGCTAATGGTATTTGGCAGGAAGCCATGTATAAGAGAGTCCTTTACCCCAGTGCTTCCCTGTTCCTTGGATAGGTCCTGTCATCCTTTTTGAAGAGTTGCAGATGCAAGTGGACTTGCATCTCACCACCCATGTTCTCAGCCTGGACTGTTCCCTGGACATATCTTTACATGCCATTTCCACTACAAGATGCTAACCTGCAGCCCAGTGAGAAGACCGTTATCAAGTCTGCAGAGACCATATATCAGCCACTCTGTCATAGAAGTGTTATTGTACAGCATGGCTTCTCTCAGTCATATTAATTCATTTTAAGTAACCTGTGTCTGCTGCACAGATTACCTGAATTTAGCCTGAAAATTTGATCATGGGAACTAAAGCATATAGTAGAAAAAACATCTTTCCAATACTTCCTCATTTAAAGTGACTTCAGATCTCATCCGTTTTCAGAGCAGGCAAGTGGGGACACAAATAGCACCTGAAAATGAGCCCCTAGAGGTTTCTTTGATTTTCTACTCACGCTCTTGGTGATGGGGAGTACATCTGCACCAAAAAAAGAGGTGAAACTCCACATACCTGTACTCTGCAGGATCAAGATCCTGTATCAAAACACACAGGTCCTCATTTCCATATCCCTACTAAGCAAGAGAGTAGTAACACTACCAGTACCCTAAATGCTGTGAAAAGGGGTTCAAAGGAAAAAAGAAAAAACGCAAGTTTTCACAGGGAAGGGTGATTTAGCTTTGAGTTTTTTCACAAAATAGTGCACTGTCTTAATTTGCAATTTTTTTTTTTTTTTTTAATTAAAACAGGCACAGAAGTAGTTGTATTCAGTTTTAATGATTAGCTTTCTAAAACTGTTACAGCTGAAAATAAAGTGGTTTTGTTTGCTGGAAACACTTTTCCTTCCTACTCCTCCAATTTTGTCAATGTTCATGAAACTTTGAGTTACTTTTCACCAGTTCAGTCCAAATACTACTTAAACATTTACACTGATATTTTTTTTTTCCCTCCCCTCCTCAGGATGACTCAGTGGTATCAGCTACAGCAACTTGATTCCAAGTTTTTGGAGCAAGTTCACCAGCTATACGATGACAGCTTTCCTATGGAGATCAGGCAGTACCTAGCACAGTGGCTGGAAAACCAGGATTGGTAAGCATAAGCAATGTTCTCATACATGCAGTTACTGGCAGCAGAAGAATACCGGGGAAGCAAGCTGCTCGGTGAACCTTTGCTGGTAGGATGCTTCAGTAGCTGTGTGGGTGCTATAGCCTGTTCCTGCCCCTCTTCAGGGCTTTCTAGAGGGGCCTGACACCTAGGGTAACAACTGTACTCTCTATCTTGTATTTCCCTCGGTTGGTCTGTAACAAAAGCGGCTGTTTTAAGACCAATCGGTTACTACCTTGGCAGCTCAGTCTCTCGCTGTTTGCAGACTTCAAACTTTTGCCAAGATTTTTGTGGAGTGTCTTCTTTTAGAAGAGTGGTACAACATGCACATGCATCAGGTTCACTTTTAGCTTCTTGATGTGCATGGAATGAGTAAATGAAGTTGCACAGAACGTGGCAAGAATAATACAGAAAAACAACATTTCTGTATCAAAGAAAGTAAAGTCAAGTTGAGAGAATGAAACTGGCTTACATTTGAAGGTAATTCTTACTGCTTGCATATACTACATCTGGAGTTGGGGATTAAAAATAAAGTACTCCTGTATGCATTTCTTGAATGCTGTGTTGAAAGTATATTTAACACAAACATGCCTTAAATCATTCTAGGGAACATGCAGCCAACAACATATCTTTTGCTACGGTGTTATTCCATGACCTGCTGTCACAGCTTGATGATCAATTTAGTAGATTCTTGATAGAAAACAACTTTTTGCTGCAACACAACATAAGGAAAAGCAAACGTAATCTTCAGGTACGCCTGGGGTATATGCCTATACATTTGCTTGAATCGCTTCAGTAGTGCAATTGGATGCCTCTAAGCAAACTACCCTGCCATGAGGGATTTTCGCAGAAAATGTGTGAGAATCCTAATTTAAAAGCCAGAATTCAAATGTTGCTCAATTTTTGGTTTAACTTGCTACAGTTAGGAAGTTACAGTTTCATTGCCAGTACAGTTAGTTTCCAAGAACTCTAGGAAAAAGAAAGCTGTAGTTTGTAAGGTGTTTACTATACGTATTTGGAGCGCCTACTCAAATGTAGTTTCACTTACCCCACCCCCTTCCCCAGCCGGTTTCCTCAGTGTACCCACAAGCTTCTGATGCAGAAGAAACACAGGGGAAGAAATCCTTCCCATGTAACTGCAGAACTACAGTTAACTAGCAAAGGACTTGTCATTAGACAGCACTTCTATACATCATCTTGTACTGACAAAGAAAAGGTCCAAAGCAATTGGTAGTGAGTGGCAGCGCAAAACATATCCTTAGTGGACCTAATTATTTTTGTTAGTCCTCCCCTCCTCCCTGTAGCACTCTACGTCAGAGGATCTTCCATAGAGTCACCTTCTCCACAGCCTATTTCCCACACACCTAGCTTCTCCTCACCACAAGTCAGTGACTAGTGGACTGTTTTCTGAGGAGAAGAGAACATGACCAGGCTGTACTTATCTGATAGTAACTGTAGATCAGCAATAAAAGATCAGTCAAGAAGGCTGGTACAGCTCAGCGGCCCTCCAGGGCAGCACCATCCTGGGCAGAACAGGGCAGTACTCAATCCAGAGCATGTTTCAACTTTGTATGCGTGTAAAACAATAAGGTTGAATTTGTATCCAGCCTTGACTGTTCATAAGTGGCAGCTAACATATCTCCTTTACATCACTGAGCAAGAGCTGTACCTGTCAAACTAGAACCACCCCTCAAAACCAGCAGCTATACTTCAAAGGTGCAGGAGGGTGGCTCGAGAGAGAGGGTGAGCTCTCTCTAGGACTGTAGGGTAGTATCTCACTTCTCCCGGTAACGCCTCTGACCCTTTCCTGTTGTTTTATGCTGAGTTCCATCTCTTCATGCACTAACAAACTAAAATAGAAACTCATTGTGGGAGACGGCTGCAGCTGTCACACTTCCCATGGTCTTGGAGCCAATGTGTGCCCTGAGGCTCACACACAGTCACCCACTAATCTTTTTGGTAATCAGTTTACTGAAGGACAAGAAATTATGGGTATGAACTTTAACAATAGACTGTCTCTAATGCCAGGATAACTTCCAAGAAGACCCAATACACATGGCAATGATCATCTACAACTGTCTGAAAGAAGAGAGGAAAATACTGAACAGTGCCCAGTTGTCAAATCAGGTAACAGTCTTGAAGTGTGTACTGCAGTTGTATCTACCCTTTCCTATTATTTGGGACAGAGGGAGTGGAAGACGACTGAAAGAAGAAACAGACTGTCCTCTCTCTGCCCAACAATATGTTTCTTAAGGATGGAAGAGTGAACACTGATACATACCAGCTGGACAGCATGGCTTGTTTGTGCTGTATGAAGCATTTGGAGGGGAAATGGCCAGGAAGTAGTTTTTATTCCTTGAGTGATGTAAAAGCTATACTGTTTTTTTAATGCTACTGTAGTATCGCCCGATATGCTCATCAGATTTTATTACAGTTTAATAATTAGCACTTGCCTTATTTCTGCAGCAAGATTTTAGCTTTTTTCTTCTGCATTTTACCCCTGAATTTAGTCTGTATTAAGCAGCTGAGCCTTGGTGCTTCTCTGGACTGTCTCTCTGGGAAAACGATGCATCATTCTCCTTCCCAGTTATCTCCAAGTATTTCTTTCTATTTTTGTTTCTTAAATGAAGCCCATTTCTTTCCTCTGAACCATAGGTAAAGCCACATTCTTCTCCTTCCTCATCTGTTCTCTGACTTTTCATCTTTGTTTTTTCCTTTGCAAGGAGAACTGTTTTGCAGTAAAAAAAAGAACCTCTGCAAAGTTAGCTAGATGTAATCCACTACATAATGATACAGTGATGACTGACCAACATATTAAGTTCTGACGCTGAAATACTTCCCTTTAGGGCAAGTTTTTGAATGTGTGTTGGTAGGGTGGGAAGAGCACTCGGGCATAGGCTTTCAACAAGGGGCCTAATGCAACTGTGTCCAAAACAGCTCCTCTAAAAACGTGACTCTGACAAAGCCCTTGTAGCTGCAGCACAGCTGTTCAGTTTCTGTTCTGGTACATGACATAAAGCACTCACAACTGACTTTCGAGAATGTGATTTATTTGGGTCATCAAAAAGGGAATTAAGTCCTCCTATACTTACTGTTGGCACTAGGTACAACACCATGCCCTACCTCTGCTTTCTGGTAATTGTTCTCATTTCCCAAAGCTGAGAAGATAAAATCCATAGCAAGCACGATTATAAGCATCATAAAAACCAAAGGAGAATCCTGAATGTTAGAGTATGCTCAGATTGCCTTAATAGTCTGACTTAAGTCTATGATGGGGGACCTTTGGCAGTTTACCAAAATAAATACTTTAGATGACCTTAGCTTAAGCTGAAGTGTTAATCAGAGCAACAATGCATACCTGACTGTCCCACATTGGAGGAACAGCAAGTTTCTAATACCAATAGTACCGTTAACGTGTGGAACGAAAAATCCTTTCAAATTACTGCAACTCTCCCTGAGTGATGTCATGCAATAAACTTCCCAAATGATATTGAGGTCAGCTTTCAAAGAAACTATACAGAGACCTAAAGTGTGCTTGAATGCCCTGTAGGAAAGAAATTGCATACCAAGTTACCCCATTTGCCTGTACACAGACCTGTCTTGTTCTTGCTCTTAGCCTGTTTCTCCCCATATCCTGTACAGATGAATCTAATACTTTATGTAGATGTCATCCAGCCTTCAGGGTTGTTGTTTTCTTGAAATACATTTAGAAGATACATGAAGACAAGCAAACAAAAGAATGGATTTGTGCAGAGAGAAAACAGAATATGTTTATAGCTTTATATTGGTATGATGAAGAAAATGCAGCACCACCACACAACAGGCATTTTTAATCCTCCCTTGTTTCTTGCAAATTCACCTGAACTTGGTTTTATATTATAAACCCTTAGTATGATTTATCAGAACAAGCCGTGCTTCATCAGGTTGTTTGTCAGCAAAAGCCAATAACTTACATTAATGAAAAAGTATTTGCTTCATGGGTCACTCTGGTTTGACTTCTGTTGTTGTTCTGCTTGCTTTCCCTCAGATGGAAGTGGGGAGCATACAGAACACTGTGATTGGGATGCTGGACAAACAGAAGGAGCTTGATGCAAAAGTTAAGGCTGTAAAAAACAGTGTTATAGTAAGTATAGTATAACTATTTGAAGTAGCATTTGTTGATTCACAGATGTTGAAAAGCTTTCAGTGCATAAGACTTTCTAAGATGACAAAAAAAAATAAGTTAATAGTTTGGTTTTGAACTTTATAACAAGTGATTGTCTGAAAATAGAAAGTAATTATTTATCAGTAGCACCATAATACAGATTGGTATTTGACTGGTTTAGCAAAATCAAATTTCTTGTGCCTAAGTTTTAGCAACAAAACCATTTTGCCCATCTGAAATACTAGCAACTGAGGAAAAACTCTTAAGAAATCATATACTGATCAATTTGTTGTTAACTAGAAGATAGATTTTCATTTAGCATATAGATGTTTGTCTTAACAAACACTGTCATGACAGAAAGCTTTTCTCCAAGAAATACCTAAGAATTTGAAAGTTTGTTTAAAATGCTGTGTGCTGTTCAAAGTTTTTCCGCTGTAGCCTAGGTTCTCCTAAACTCTGTGAACTTACATGGCTAGACAAAGAGGGCTTTTCCATATTTTATAATTAACAAATTTTAGTTAGCTGAGAAGAGGGAGGGAGATTAAGTTTAGGGATATTTCCTGTTAGGGAGTTCCAGGAAAAGGCATTGCTACAAAACTGGACTTCATCTCTCTAAAGGGGTGGTACCAGGCAGTTCCTAATCAGTAGTCATCTTGCATTACATGAAAGTACTGAATAGTTGTGGCCACCTTCATTTGTGCTTTATAGGATGTGGAGCAAGACATCAAGACATTAGAGGATATGCAAGATGAATATGACTTTAAATGTAAAACCTTGCAGAATAGAGGTGAGTAATTTATCAACAACATATCCTATTGCGTATAGTCTGTAAAGGTAAACTCTGCTGTGTTATGTCAGGAAACTAAACCTAATGATATGCAGCCAAACTTACTGGTAATGTCCCTCCATTAATTCTGCTTTACGCCAAAACCTAAATTCCTGAAAATGCATTCTCTGCATCTGTCTGTTCTTGCAAGTAAGAGACCCTCTTTGTTAACACAGCGTTGCTTTGTCCTTTACATCCCTTTGCTACTAGAAATAGCAAACCCTATAGACTCTGTGACCATTCAACCATACACCTAAATAGTTCAGTTTAGGCTTCTCTTTGCCATCTTGTATTTCACAAATGCCTTCCTGCTTCAAGTTTTGTAGACTCTTGTGTACTGAGGGAAGTAAATGCAGCTGTAGTCCACACTGTTTTCATTATATAGATTTGTCTCTCTTTTTGACTACTTCGTCCTAGAAAAGGCTTCAGTTTCCAGCACAAATTGGCAGTTGACTGTCCCTCAGAAGAGGGACATGTTCAGAAGATACTAAGGGGAGCACTGAGCCATGATCTTGCTCTTTGTACTTGGGGGCAGGTAGCGCTTCCGTGAGGCAGACGGGAACCTCTGACTTAAGGTCAGTAGGCAGCAGAGGTGGTAGCTAGGGCTACTGTGTAGGATCTGTCAGCCTGGGCTACCTTCAGGAGACTGTAAACATCATCCCTTGAAATTTAGCTTCTGTTACCAGGTTAAGTAATATGAATAGTTCATGTCTGAAGTCAGCGTGAGAACAAATTGCTCAGTGTGTATCTTTACACAATATAATCATTATTTTAAATCAGGTTCTTGCTCTAAAAAGCAAGCAAACTCACATCTCAGTTACTTTACTGGGATAGTGGCTTTTCCTTGCATTAGCGCTTTAAAGTATAGACTCTGTCCTTTCAGAAGGGGGAGAGGAGGAATCAAAAAATCTAGGAAGCAGTAAATATTTCCTCCCTTAAGCTTTAAAGATATACTTCACTTGACATTAGCCAGGCAGGTCCCCTTCTCCCCCCAGTGTTTCCCCCACCCATACTTCAGCGCTCCTTCAACCTCACCTTCACAATTTGGACTTACTTTACAGAGCATGAGTCCAACGGTGTGTCACAGGAGGAATATAAGAAAGAACAGATGAATCTCAAGAAGATGTTTTTATCACTTGACCTCAAGAGAAAGGTAGCGCTCAAGTTTTCTTTCAGAAGGCAACAGTACTTCATTTTGAACGCATGTTCATTTTCATTGGGTTGACATAACAAATTGTATAAATGAAAACTTTTCTACTACTATCAGTTGAACTAAGATTTCATTCTTCCCATCCTGACTGAAAATCTAGAATCTCTGTAAGCAATTTTATTTCTCTTCTAGCAACCTTTATCAAACTGTCAGGTAAAGCTAAAAGAAAAATGAGAGAGAAAAGGCGTCATATCAATAGTCACACTCTTGAGGAAAAAACTGATTAAAAAATTTGCAGCTGTATTAGAGTTAAATGTGCCCACTCTCATTGCAGTGCTCAAGTCTTCAGCAAGCACTGGGTGATCCCAGATACACACTTCAGACATACATGGATGTGAGACACCGACTCTTCAGAATTCAGCAATACTGAATATGCTTTGTTTCTCCACACAATCTAGCAAGTAGTCGAGCTAAAAAGAAGCTGATGTTTTTTAGAAGACATCCTCTGTTGACAAACTATTACTTTGAGGTCCTTGCAGAGTTTTGCAAGACAGACAGCATTCACTAAAACAGTACTTAGTTTTCCTGTATGAAGTATTTTTAATAAGCAGGGTAATTTAATATTCTCTATAGGAAGTGGTGAACAAGATAGTACAGCTGCTGAACACCACAGAGCACACGCAGAGTGCTCTCATTAATGAGGAGCTGGTGGAGTGGAAACACAGGCAACAGACTGCATGCATTGGTGGCCCACCCAATGCCTGTCTTGACCAGCTACAGAACTGGTAAGTCTCTAGTCAAGGACGGCATTGGACAGGAACTTGAAGTGTGTTATGAAGGAACACCAGATCTGTGAAATATATTCATTATTTATATTATGCACTTTCATTCTGTCACAGCATAACTACATTTCATTGATTTTTATTACCTCACCACATTTCCAATGAGCAAGAAGTGTTCTCTGTGCACTGCCTAGTCCTTAGGGACAGTCACCTGGCTGGTGTCTCAGCATTATTACAATACAAAAACATGCTAAAAGTAATAAGATTATGTAATTGTAGGTTCACCATTGTTGCTGAAAGTCTACAGCAAGTTCGTCAGCAGCTCAAAAAGCTAGAGGAACTGGAACAGAAGTTTACCTATGACCCTGATCCCATCACAAAAAATAAACAAGTTCTGCAGGACCGAACATACAGTCTTTTCAGACAACTCATCCAGAGGTAACAGACAAGAAGGGTATTCTTGTGTTTGCGTGAATAAATGTATGGAGAGCACCTTCCCTTCTGTTCCCTCAATATTTCCTGCACACTAACTTTGCATTTTCTGAGGTTTTCCTAAGTTTGCCACAAACATTAAACTAAATGACCATTTTTGAGATTTACCCTAGCTAGGGTTTCCACAGGTTTAGGCCCATGGAAAGGGTTTGTGATCAGTCATCATTTAAGTTAGCAGGAGCTATGCTACAATATGCATTGGTTACAGAATCAACCTCCTAGTCTGTTAATCCATTTCTTGCTTTAAGCTTCAGCCCTACAAAGTTCATGTAAATGGAGGCAAGAAACCATCCGCACCAAGCTATACCCAAGATAAATACACACTAGATTCTCCAACCCTTTGTCTCTGGACACATCCTCTTTGTCTCCAGCGTAGGGAGGCCAGCCCTATCTCTGTACCATCTCTATGAGGCAAGTTACTGTAACTGGTAGTTGCCCCACATAAGATCAGAGTCCCATTCCGTAAACATAGGGTAGACAAAAATTCATGCTGCAGAAGGCTTGAAACTAGCAGATAGGAGCAGGGACTTAGATACAGTAGGTAATACCCGGTATGGCGGGCTAGAACGCAAGGTTTCCAGAGTCCCAGTCAGATGCTTTGACCACTAATCTTCAATTGGAAAACACAGCTGCTGCTTTTCAATGAAGTTAAGGCAGTGAGGAAGAGTTGTAGAAGTCCAGCTGCTGTTTAGTTATCTTGCCTGCGAGTACAGTGGAAGGAAGAGTCTCCATGCTGCCTAGGACTTGGTAACAATAGAAATACTTCAGGATTTATGTCTACACAGCACAGTGCTACACAAAAGGTGCCCAAGATGACAACAGTTTGGGGTGCATCAGAACAGGTTAGCCTCAGGAGTTTGCTTCATGGGGTTAGCTAGCCCTCATCAAATCCCTAGCTAGCTTATCTAGCTCTTGAGCATATGTTGTTACATAGCACTGTTGCCATAAGAATTTAGCAAGCAAATTCTTGCTTGCAAAGAATGGCAAACGAAGCAATACTCCTCACTTGGATTATGCTAGTTACATCACAGTGTTTACATGCTGTTTGATTTCAGGGAAGTTTGAGGTAGCACTCTCCCTCCCCACGCCATCCATGTATTTAGGAAAAACCAAACCTTATGAAATCACTTCATTCTTGCAATATTTCTAGCCCTGTTGATACAAGTGAAAGAAACTGACACACAGACCTCCTTATAGATTGAAACTGAAGCGTACAGTACTACTGGTAAATCACCATTGTTTTAAAGTTCACTTTTTATGTAATTTCTTACTCCTTAAAGACAACATTGATAAATCAAAGTGCCTTTAATCTGTTCTTTCTGTAGCTCCTTTGTGGTAGAGAGGCAGCCTTGCATGCCAACACATCCTCAGAGGCCATTAGTTCTGAAGACAGGAGTGCAGTTTACTGTAAAGCTGAGGTATGTTTTCCCCTTCTTGTTTTGTGGTAAGCTTTCACGTCATTGGCTTCCTACAGCTGTGAGGATTGCACATCTTACAGTATAGCCTAAGTGCTGAGGTCAGGAGGAAGAGGAAAGTGCCATGTGGCAGGGGGATGTTTTCTAGCAAAGTTTAACTTGCATTTAGCTTTTATCCTTTACCAGAAGTGGGGGGTATTGAGTGTACAAGAAAAACAACCAAACAGCAGAACAGACACATGCAGACCACTTTGTGATGCAAAAGAATAACTCATTTGCCCATCTAGTTTCCTCTCTAAATCAGGACATGGGATCAGTGTCTACAGACCTTGCTGATTTATCCTGTCACTGCATCTATGCTATCTTGTGTGGAGCCAGCTTGGAGCCTATATGTGGCCCTGAGTTGTGCAGCTTAGTTATACCTGTGATAAGCAGTGCAATAGAAGAGAACCTGTCTTTTGCAGCTGGAGTAATATTGAAAAAAACCCCTTCTCTTTCCAGATTGCTGGTGAAATTGCAGGAATTGAACTACAACTTGAAAGTGAAAGTTTTATTTGATAAGTACGTTGCATTTTTCTCATCCCTGTGTATGTTAATGATAAGCAGTTCCCACATTCAGAAATCCAAGAGGCAGTCATATTTTAAGTGTTGAGTTGGCCAGGAGCAGGCTGGTTCTCCACGGCAGCAGGTACAGCCTCCCTTTTTCTTACCCATGCCCTTGCTCTAAGTCTCTCTCTGCCATTAGAGACATGTCACAAAGTATAGAAGGCCTCAGCATTTGCTTTAAGGGCCAGGAAAGAAATGTAACAGGCTCTCCAAAGTAACGACAGTGGCTGTAAGGTCATGAAAGGGGGCTGTGCTTTTAAGAAAGCAGATGAGTTTTGTCTTCTCATTTGAGTCTTTAGGGGGCATTCTGTTCACTTGAAACAGCACTGGGGTCCAGAAACTTGCATGGAGTGGGGGGAAAGGAAAAGAAATTCTTACATGGATGTGGGAGCTGAGGCTTTGAGAAGTGCACCAGCTATAATGCAACTCAGGAAAATCCAGAGTGGTGGGAAAGCCGATTCAAGTGATGCAGCAATTTATTCAAGAAGTTGTATGGTTTAAAAGCAGATTTAGAACGACAGTACCATATAATTTTTTTCTGAGGGAGCGTTAAAGCCTATGTAGTAAAAGAAAGGACTTGCTTTGATTATAAAGCCCCCGTAGCAAAATTTATGCCTCAGTAAAAGATAGCCTGTGTAGGACAATATTTATTTTGACTGCTTGAACCAATTACCTCCTCTTTTGCACAAAAGATTTCACAGAAGCATTTTACCAGTTCTCAGCTACTAAAACAAACAACCACATTTTCTGTCTGTGGCAGAATCTTTAAGAGATTTTTATTTTGTCTTTTTTTTTTTTTGACAGAGATGTAAGTGAGAAGAACTCTGTCAAAGGGTACGTGGCATTACAGTTTGGTATATTAATATTGGGTTCTTTCAATGAATTTGAGACTTAATTCTTTTCTCTTTGTGAAGGTTCAGGAAATTTAATATTTTGCAGAGATGTAAGTGAGAAGAACTCGGTCAAAGGGTACGTGGCATTACAGTTTGGTATATTAATATTGGGTTCTTTCAATGAATTTGAGACTTAATTCTTTTCTCTTTGTGAAGGTTCAGGAAATTTAATATTTTGGGAACAAACACGAAAGTAATGAACATGGAAGAATCTACCAATGGAAGTCTAGCAGCAGAATTCAGGCACTTGGTAGGGGATTTTTTTTTCTTTTATTGACACATCCATTTAATTGTGTCAGTAAAGGGTGTGGTAGGAAGATGACAAATTGCTTTTGTTATTGAAGTCATTGTTTACTTTTGTATAAGAGGAACTGTGAACATCTCTCCTTTTTCCTTGTTCTTCCCTGTCTGAAATATTTGGCCCATTTCAATTGAAATGCTATTGCTTTTGTTACTGAAATAGGGCCAGAAAGGCTATACAGCTTATGTTGCAATAAGTTCTTTGGAGGAGAAAGAAGAAGAAGCCTAGAAATGCCCTTTTGGGCCTTTCAAAGGAAGGCCCATAGGTAGGAAAGCTTGGAGTAGTCTAAAGAGCTTTGAAACTAGAAGAGGAAAATTGTCTAGGAGAGGGCAGCTACAAGAAATTCAGTGACTTCAGCAGACTATACAACACTTTTCATCTGCAGATTGTGAGATAAATCAGATTGGTTTCATCATTACAACAGGAAAGGAAAGATGCAAGTCCTGAACCAGTGGTCATAGAATTCTCCCTTCCTCCCTTCATTGTCCAGAACACTGTCTGGAGTTTATTGTCCAATTCAGAGGGGTACTTTGATAAACCAGTATTTCATCTGGTCCTTCCTGATTTCACACTGCTTCTGTTCTTATAAGGCCTCTTACATAAAGGCATTACATGATAAGGGTGCAATATCTGTTTTCATAGATGAATGGTTTATAAAGCAGTAGTAGTTACCTATGGTTTAATCTTTTGGCTTCCACAGCTTAGAACCAAATAGGATCGGACACTAGTGTAGCAAATTTGCACACAGTTGAGCAACTAGAGCATGCAAACATTTGCATCCCCTACCACTTTAATTTGTGGCCGAGGTAAGTGAGTGACAGGGTTTTTTTGTTCATTTGCAGCAACTGAAAGAACAGAAAAATGCAGGAAGCAGAACAAATGAGGTAAGGAGCACTAACCTTGTTCGTAAAGCCTTTGCATAATACTAAAAAAGGCATTCAAGCATTTAAGACAATGCTCTGCTCAGTGCCGTGAAGGATGACAGATCAATAGGAGAGGAGTTCAGTGTTTCTAGAAAACGATCCATGTAGGAGGTGTCTACAGATGAGAACTAGTGCCAGAATGGTGTCCCTCTGGACTCTCCCTCATTGGTACCTAGCTTTAACAGGACTTTCTGGCAAGGACAGATTTTTCTGTGGCTTTGGGGTAGGAGCCAAAAAAACCCCAAGTGCCTAGAGAGTACCCATTCTAACAGGCAGTTTTAGGACATTAGCATTGTCACTTGACTGTGACCAATAATCTGTTTCTGAGGTCCAGAGCAAGTAACCCTGGGCAGAAAAGGTTTCTCCCCATGATAAATCACCTTACCTCCCCCCCAGGCAATTTTCAGTCCCTGAAAGGTTTTCTTTTTTTATTACTTTTTTTTTCTTTAAAGGGTCCTCTCATTGTAACAGAAGAGCTTCACTCTCTGAGTTTTGAGACGCAGCTGTGCCAGCCTGGCTTGGTAGTAGACCTAGAGGTATGTCTTAGATGAAACAGAGATGGACTTCAATTCCTGTATGTCACTCATGCTGACAATCTAAACTTTCTCTTTTTTTATTTTTAAGTACTTAGCTATGAAACACTTTCAGTTATTTCAAAATATATAACACTTCACAACATCTCTGTATATACACATACGGTGAGAATGCTGTCAAATCTCTGAGTAAATAGAGTAGATGTGCTTTGCAAAGTATCTGATAACCAACCCTGTGTTTTAAGCTCACTAGGTATCAGTTTCCACTTATTTCAGAAGCAATATGCTATGAACTCTGTAACTATCAGTGCTATCATAACCGACACTAAATGGAAGTCTTTATCAGACAAAAGTCACCTGAGTCTTTCTAGTACTTCATCATACTGACACTTTCTCCCCTACATACAAACTTCAAGTGAAAGAGTTAAGACCATGCAAGCAAGGAATTAAAACAGAAACATGTTTGCAGGTAATCTAGAGGAGGACTGCTCAGCAGGGGTACAGGATAGTCTGACGTGTTTCCTTTTGTGTCCTTTTCAGACCACATCCCTTCCCATTGTTGTGATCTCAAATGTGAGCCAGCTTCCAAGTGGATGGGCTTCTATCTTATGGTTCAACATGCTGTCTACTGATCCCAAGGTATTTGCAAAAAAAGTATCATAAATACTGTAATTTTCAAGCATTGTCTGTATACAAGTAGCTGCTGCATTTTTTCCATGCAGATGACTCTTAACAGCTTTCAGGTTTAGAGATTGAGGCAGAATGACTTACTTCCCTATCCTAAACAGACCAATGTTTGAAACCCACATAAGGATATTATGCATTGTATTCAGTATATACAGTACACAGTGAGAAGCCAAATAAACATTCAAGAATTCAAATACAGTGCACTTGAGTAATCTAGGAATTCTACCCACTGGGAGAAGACATGTCCAAAACAAAGTCCCAGAGACTGCTTTTCCTGGTAAGGAGTGCCTGTCAGAATAGCAGCCTGCTATTCCAGAGTTGTCTTAAGCTGACATCGATTCTTGAAGTCTGCATTCTGTTTTGGCAATACACTTCTGTAAATTCAAGTGGCATTCCAAAATTAATGTTTATTAACTGTAGATTGTATTTTTTCCTTCCATTTTAGAACTTGTCCTTCTTTCTGAATCCACCTTATGCAAAGTGGTCTAAACTTTCTGAAGTTCTGAGTTGGCAGTTTTCTTCTGTAACAAAGAGAGGACTTAATGCAGATCAACTGAGCATGCTGGGAGAGAAGCTACTTGGTATGGTCTGCTTACATTACTTTAAACCTTTTGGTTCTACTGAACAAGCAGATGGCCTGTTTGAATTGAAGCTAATTCTACATCTTTTCTACAATCTATTTTAAGTTCTCATTTCCTCTCACACCTTTTCCCCGCCCTCATACAATATCACTTTATAGCAATGAAGCGTTTTCCAGTTTTCAATATGGTAGAGTTTGCAAATGAAGGTCAGGTCATGAAAAAACCTGCAGTTCTAACTTGAGTTCTATGCATTAGGGCAGTGCAGACTGGGGCTACTTCTGCCTTTTGAAGAGCTACTGAAGTAATGCACACGTATAGTCAGTCTTTGAAGTGGATGTTTCTTGGCATTTTGTTTTGTTTGGGTTTGTTTGGTTTTTTTTTTTAACTCCATCTTCATTAATTTTAACTTCATGCGTGCCACCAACTACAGTGGGTGTTTACTCTATCCACATAAACACAGTTGCAATATCAAGGTGCAAACATGATGAAATTATTAAAGGATGTCAAATTGAACATCTCCCAGATGAGACTCCTTAGTGAAAGCCTAATCAGCCATGAATTTTGTTTTCCAAACTCATTGTCAGTTTGCCTGATAGGCAGGGCACTTGACACAGCTACTGAGTTTGCATAGTAGACTCTAGATAAAAATACTGTTGATTCAGTATATTCCACTAATCTAAGTTTCACAAAGTGTTTATATTTAAAGGGTTTTGACATTAGTGGGTCTAGGTGGTAAGTACAGCATTCCAGTCTCTAATTCCCTTCCTCTAATTTCCCAAAGACATAAGATCTGACAAAAAGCTTACTGACTTAATAGATTACTTTTCAGAATTATGCAAGGAGAATAAATGTTATTAGTCTAATTAAGCATCACAAGGACAAAGTAAACACTGACATATTTCTATGGTCAACTTGCATTTCAGAACTTCAGAGATTCTTTGTCAAGCTCTGGTAACAGTAGGGATGCTACTTAAATCTTACCTCTACAGCTAGAAGTATTTCACTACTGAAAGAATCCAGGTAGCTGAAACACTATATTCAGGATCCCTCAGTGCAAGGGGACACAAAATCTAATAGGGTGCCAGGATACAACTCACCTGCTGTTTTTGTGATGTGAAAGTTGACAGAATCTTGGTCTCTAACACTAGCAGCATCAGAAACAAGCTCTCTAACCCAATTTATTTTTAGAGAGATGAGGGAAAAGAAGCATATTTCTGACTTTATTGAAATCCATAGCATGATCGGTATGGAAAGAATTTGACTCTGTATGACAGAGGGTCTGCAAAGCTCTAGCTACTGTAGTCACAGCATAAGATTTTCTTTGTGGTTTTGATGTGGTTATGAAACACTGTTGACATAAAAAGAAGGCGGGGGGAAACGATTGCAAGAGGAATGAGATGAGTCTGTGGTTGGGACAGACCTAGGAGTCAAGAATTTCTGGGGCAAAAGCCTACAAGTCACCTGAATTGAGACAGGAAAGCGGATCTCAGAAAGTTGATGTAGGGTCTGCTGAGCTCCTACAGAAAAGCTTATGGGCTGCAGTTTCCTTGTTTTGCTGGAGAAGAGATACGCAAGACTTCATTCTGACACTTTCTATGCTGTGCTACAGCTAACACTGGCCAGTTTCAAAACGCTTCCAGGAAGGAGGCTGAGTTACTTCCCATCACACAAGGTCTGTTTAAATACATTTGGTCATTCTCATGCAGTGAACTTCTCCAGAGGGGAAGCCTGCAAGCTCTCCCTGCACTAGCTGTGAAAATACTGTAGCCTTGCATTTCTTTTCTTAGTCCAACAGCTCAGAGTTGCAAATAAACACTCAGAACTTGGTGCTATAAGTACTTTCCTTTCAGTCTTACTAAGTAACTTATGGAACATGACTGAAGTAATTTATTCTGTTCAGGGCCAACAAGTGGAGGATCTCATGATGGCCTTATCCCTTGGACAAGATTCTGCAAGGTATGAACTCAGTTTAAAAAATTGAGGTGGAAGAGGGAGCTTTGTCTTGTTTTGGTTTGTTTTTTTTCCCCAGGGTGCTTCCTTTTTCAATAGTGTACCCTAATTATTCTAGAGCTTACATAGTTGTGGGAGGTTTTGGTGGTGAGGTTAAAGTAGCAGCAGAATGAGGAAAAAGGGCTTGTAATAGCAAGGAGTAGATGCTTTTGAGCCATGTAAACTGTATAGAAAAATGCATCTTTCAAACATGGCATCTTCATTATTATTAATGCAATTGCTATTAATAGAATAGTTCTCCATTTTAACTATTACAGAAAGCATCAGAAAAACCTAGCAAGATTAGCAATTCTTCTCTGTCATAGCGAAGGACATTTCCCAGACCAGGGGCAACTGGATTAGGGTGAGGATTAGCACAGGGCAGCCAAGAGGGTCAGCATGATAGCAGAAAGCCACATCATGAGATTTCGTAACCCTGGCTGCGGCAAGACAGGACTCTTCACACTTTCTTTGGCGTTAGACCCTAAACTAGTATAGATAAGCAGGAGGTGACAGCAGAGAGGAACAGACTCCAGGGGAAGAGTAAAGCTCTGGTGACCTACAAGCACTCAAGTTCATTAATAGGAGTGCATCACAAGGAATTGAAATCTGAGTCTAAACAGAAAGTGTCTCCGAGCTGTTCTGCTAGCCAGCCTGGTTGAAAGCCCCATGGGATGGTTTGGGTGTCCAAGAGCTCCAATAAGGACAGTGCCCAGGCAGGAACCAGAGCCTTTTCTCTGCTCTTAGACCAGTGTTGTTGCATGAGAGGTGATGGATCACATGTTTGTGGGTACTGTAGGCTCGGGCAGGCATTTCTCTCACACTGCCTCTTGCCTTAGGATTCAGTACATGCTTCATTCCCAATAGTTTCTGTCCTTCTGGAGCAGAGAAACAGAAAGGGGAAAAAAAATAAGTAATATGGGGATGGCGGGAAACAAGAAAAAGGGGAAAAAAAAAAAAAAACCAAGAACAAGTAGATGCTGGCAGGATTGAGAGCTTGCTTCCTCTCCACTCAACAAAACTTATGTTTCTATCCCTGTTCTCCCCTCTCCCACCTCTGCTTCCATATTCTGAATTTCAGGAAAATATAAATGATAAAAATTTCCCCTTTTGGCTATGGATTGAGGGAATCCTGGAGCTTATTAAGAAACACCTCCTGTGTCTCTGGAACGATGGGTAAGACTTGAGTGAAGTTAACAAATGAAAGGTCTGAGGCAATGACCACATCTTTACGCTAGCAGTTGCATCCTCAGGTTGTGAAGTTGTTTGTGCAGATACCTTGGATCCAATAAAGTGGAACTTGCAACCAGAAAAATCTGAGGCAAATGAATTCTAGTAGTGAGGAAGTCTCTAACAAGGCAATTGCTTAAAGCAAAAGCATCAGGTAACCAAGCTGTCCCATTTAAGTCACAGAGCAGGGCTTTGAACATCAAATTTTTTTTTTTTTGCTCCTGCTATAAGTAGGTTCTTTGCACACCCTAAAACAGAGCCTTTTTTGTGTTTGACGGGGAAGACTAAACTACAACAAAGTATAAGTCATAAAGTGATAATCCATCTTAAAAAAAACACAAAACAAAAAAACCCCAAAAAAACCTTTCCACAAGCAAACATTGTGAGCCTCCTCTAGGTGGCAGCAGCCAGACTGAACTTCTGTATCTGCAATATGAGTCCAGACAGTAGTCTTTAATAATACCCTGTTAAAATCAGTAATTAGTAAGACTCTGCCTGATGGAAAGCCAGTTCCATTTGCCCTTTAATACTGGTTAGTAAACTTTTGATTCTGATATTGCAGATTTCAGAAGTAATTGCTGCCAGAAACAGGTTCAGCCAAGATCACAATCCTGCATTTTAGGTTTAGCCACATTAAGACACCCTGTCAATAGTGCACTCATAGTGGAGCATCCTAGAATCCCACGAGTTTGCAGGACCTACAATAGCAGGATTGCTCTGTCTTGCTGTATTCAGCAACAGGCTTCAAATTATTACCCCCTAGCTCCAGATGAGTTCTGTTAAAGCCCTTTATAGTACCAGCCTTGCTTCACTGCCCAAAACCTGCATATTTCTTAGCTAAGTGGACTCCACTGCAGCAGGATCTTTTGCCACCATTACTGAAGCAGAGTTGTAGTTCTCTCCCATTTAGTGTTCCGCTTCAGTATGGCTTTGATAGTATACAGTCTTGAACAGCATTACTCATTGCTCTCAGTTATGAGAACAGTCCCCTGTTTAGGATTTAACAGAAAGAAGAGGTGCAAGTTAAATCCCGAATGTAATCAAAGCCAGAGATTTAGTACTATTAGTTTTTCCTCCCTCAGCTGGCTTTGTTGGATAGTCACAGATCTTTGTTTTCTAGAAAGGCAAAAAGGAAAACCAAAGGGAAAACTTGCAAACTGCAAAGATACTTGAGTGGGAAAGAGACAAGTCTATAGTATTCATTAGGATAGAGATTCCCCTTGAATAAAAAAAAAAAATAGGTATTACAGCTTCAGGAACACTTGCCTTTCTTAATACTTGAGGGATGGGAATGCTAGAGACTATCATTATACTCAGTACATTTGCTACCGAACAGATTTGTTAGCTAAAGCAAGCCATTTAAAAAAAAAAAAAACACACACAACAAAAAACCACACACACCCAAAACCCCCACAAAACAGGACAGCTTACAGCACCTGAAATTTCTAAGCAAAATCATGATTCTTTAGTAGGTTTTGTGCAAAAAGCACTTTCCCTAACTTAATGCACAGAAGAATCATAGTAGTACTTTTTGAGTAGTACTCAAAACTTCATTATTGATGGAGTACTTTGAGGAATAAGCAGCAGTGCAAAGAAATTCTGACCTTTTAAAAAAAGCAGTTGGAGTTTGACCAGGGTTGTGCCCTAGTGCTGGCTTGTACAACTCCCTCCACAGTACTTATTCAGACCAATCCATTTCTTAAAATTACCAGACTGGCCTGCTTGCCTACACAACATTTGCTGAGCATAGTGTATTTGAGGGCTTGAAGTCACACAAGCTTAACAGCTCATCTAGAAAACGTGCACAAGGAATAAAACAAACCCCGCATCTGTATGATGCAATCTAGTAGCTGGCAAACTTTGTTTCGTCAGCCAAAGAAGAGAAACAACCATTTCTTAATATATTTTTGAAGTTAAAACTGCTAGCTGGGATCTGACCACATAGCACACGTAAAACTTTACTTCTGCTTCCACAGCCCAGGTTTGACAGCAAAAGACAATCTCTTTTATTCTGAGCTCAGGAAAATGATTGTATAAGCCACCAGGCAAAAGGATGAGTGCTGAGGGAAGCTGTGGGGATTCATGGCTTCCACAGGGCAGCTCCAGCCTGTCAGTCCTACTGCTAACTTCCTAGCTGTTCATAGGACAAAGCCTTCTGTGAGGCTTTTACAAGTACTTTAGCTTTTTAGTTTTCCTAGCTAGCCCAGCACAGCTTAGATTTTACATTGAGGAGTAAACTCAGCTTTTTCTTTTCAACGTTACAGCTGCATCATGGGTTTCATCAGTAAAGAGAAAGAACGTGCTTTATTGAAGGACCAGAGTCCAGGAACATTTTTACTAAGATTCAGTGAAAGCAGCAGAGAGGGAGCAATCACGTTTACTTGGGTAGAAGGATCTCAAAATGGTAAGTCAGTAACAGAGAACATCTTTGTCTTTATGCTCTTCTCGTTCACACTGAGAACCAATACACCACCCTAGCAGTCCCTACCCTCACAAGCAACAGGCCACAAGCCATAGCAGACACATACCTTACTTGGTGTAGTTCATAAGCCAGTGGGTTGTTCAGGGTTTCAGCTAGGATTAATAACACTTACCAGGTACCGCTTCTGGCCTGGAAGTTCGTTGAGGACAAACTGCCTAGGCTGTCTTTCCTGCCTCCTTAGGGTCTCTCGGCAAGGTACCTTTAGCAAATACATACCTGCATCTCCCTCCAAACCTATATCACCTTCCCCATCAAAGATTCCTCTCTCAGAAAAAGTTCGCTACAGCCACATTCAGCCCTCTGTACTATCGTGCTCTCCCACAACTTCACTTTGTGCGCAACACTCCTTTCTCAAACAGCTTTCTTTAACTCATGGTCCAACACATTTGTTTGTTCCTTCCTTCCCACATTCTCCCCAGGTAAACCACATATTCACTTACTTCATTTTCCTAGCAGTTCTCCTTCCTCCTGTTTCCAGAAGGAGGACAGATGAAAAGCTTGGTTCTTCAGTTAGCTGCGCTACTCTCTCACACTCTTTCAATGGAACCTAGAGACTTAAAAGCTGCAAAAAGATACAATCTCCCTTGTATCCAATCAGGGTTCTTCCCTTCTCATACTACTTAAATCAACCCCACCTGCCAGGATGCTGCAGCTGTTGACACTTCACTTGGATGAGCCCAAGACCTACACCAGCTGAGAGAGAAACTGCTGAATGTACTTGAATGACTTTTTTCCCTTTGCTGCCTTCATTCCTGAGGCATCCAAAAACTGAGCAAAGAGGGGTGATAGTATTTGGAGCATGCAGGGAGGCTTTATCTGTCTCTCTTTGTGATTTGTAAGAGCCCCAAGTGGTGTATTAGGCTCAAACTTCCTAATAGGCAATAGAGTTTGTATGCTATCATTTGGAAGAAGGTTGAAAAGGTAACACAACTTGAATTAGTTAATGAAATATTGCAGTTAATTTCCACAGACAGGTGACCCCAGTCATTTTGAATACAAAACATACCAAGAGCCATCACTATAAACTTCCCCCCCCCATATGCCTTCCTACCACACAAAAAAATTGTGCCCCATTTGAGAGTCATTAAATATTTATGTGCAGCACAGTAGGTGTCATCCAGGTAAGCCTTTTGCTCACGTGACCTCTGAATTTGTGGAAGTGGCTGCAACTTTTCTGGGTGCTTTTAGAAAAAGCTTTGAAACCACCTTTAAGAGTCGCTGCTTCTCTCATCTGCAGAGCCCCAGTTCCATTCGGTAGAGCCATACACCAAGAAGGAGCTTTCTGCTGTTACTTTCCCTGATATCATTCGCAACTACAAAGTGATGGCAGCTGAAAACATTCCTGAAAATCCACTGAGATTTCTGTACCCAGATATACCCAAAGACAATGCCTTTGGCAAATACTACTCCAGGCCTAAGGAGGGTGAGTGCTATAAATAGCTCATACAGCGCGTGATGTTTGTTCTTGAGGTACTTGGGCACTGTATAATTTCTGTGGCATAGAAAGAAAGGGTAGCAGTTGGACTGAGCGTCTTGGCAGCCTAACCCATGCTTGAGTGCTGCTCAGCTGAAAGGTGAGAATAGGCACCTAAGCTTTAGCAGGTTAAGAAAAGGTCTGTTTTTAAAGAGGCACAACATGAGATGTAGTCAGATCAAAAACTGAAAACATAATTGTCACTGGCCCTCTAATTCAGCTTTCATGTGAGCCTGTGAGATATTTCAGAGGTGTAGGTTCCCATTAAAAGCTGGAACCACGACTCATGTTTGACTATTACACAGTGCCGTGTCGGCCTGGCAGGATGTGTTGATACAGCTACATCAAACTTTAGGGGAGGTTTTAGTCCCCATTTTCCATAGGGGAAAAGCAAAAAGGAAAATCTGACTAAAAAATGGAATAAATTAACCATTGTGCTGTAAAATGCATGAGAGCGAGACTTGCACATTATCTGGGTCACAGACTTTATTTTTGGTACAATAAAGATGGCAATGCAAAGTAAACTTGCTAAAAAAAACCCAAGCTTTTCTTTTTTTCCCCCCCCCTCCTTGAAGCACCAGAGCCTATGGATTTGGATGGTCCCAAGGGAAACGGCTACATCAAGACTGAGTTAATCTCTGTATCTGAAGTGTAAGTTTCCACAGAAATGCTGGATTTCTAGGAAGAGATCATTTTTTAGCTGTAGTTCGTGTCTCTTCACAATATTTAAGGTGTAGGTGCCCCCGTCAAATCTTTCCTCTCTTTCTCTTTGAGGATCTGATCACACCACGTTCATGCAGTGCTGTTTGAAACACCATTTTTAGGTAAAAACCCCAGAAACTTTGCAGGTAGTTGTACTGGCAAATAATTTCTCAAAAGGCAAGTTCTTAAAGACTTGTTGGACTTGTTTGATTAGAATGTCGATCCCCGAGTAGTCCCAGTTTTCATTTAAAGCCATGCTGGCTTTGCAAAGCATGGTGTATTTCTCACAGACTAGGTCTTCTTAACAAGAGACCTCATTAGTGGCCCTTCTGGACTTGGAGCCAGACATGGTAGCGCAGCTGTGCCTCACTTCTTTAGTGAAGGTTTGTCCCTACTCTTCTCCTTCTATTAGCCACCCTTCCAGGCTCCAGTCTCCAGAAAATCTGCTCCCCATGTCTCCTGAAGAGTTTGATGAGGTGTCTCGGATAGTGGGCCCAGCGGAGATTGATACTGTGGTACGTATCACAAACCAGCCTTTTGCAGGAGGGTTGAGCCGGAACTTGCTTTTTTCCTTTTTTTTTTCCCTTCAAACATACATCAGACACTTAACACAAGCTAACACTTCAGAACGCGTCTCTTCAAATGCGTAGGAAAAGCTGGGAATCCAGACTTAGACTAGGATTGCTATCAGTTGTTCTTTCCACTTGTTTGTGGGGACGGGTGAAGAACAGGAGAGCAAAGCTTCCAGTGTGTATCTCGCAGGGGGAGGGAAGGGAGGAAGGAGTAACACTGTAGTCCTTCCTGTGGGGCCTGGGGTGGGGAGGGAAGCTAGAGCAGGTGGTATGCAGCTTGGAAGCGTTGCCCTGCCAACGCTGGCGAGGTATTGCCTGTTAACAGAGCAGTGTCGTCCTTTCAGGGTGTACTTCAGAAAAAAATCCCAAATTAAAGCATAGCTTTTTTTTTTCCCCATGGTAGTTTGATCCTAAGATGTGACTCTGGTGCTGTTTGGGGAGGACCCGGTTGTACTCTGTGGTTAGCAAAGACTAGAGTATTAGGGCTTTACTTGGCTTGTTTAATTGACATTTACTTTTCTTGTTGCAGATGTGTTCAGCATATTCAACTTAAAGCTTGAGCTTTTTACTGCGTCATTAACACAGCTGATTAGCTTACGCATCCTGCTCTGCAGTCAATGACTTGGTGACAGGCTTCGCTTCAATTCTTTGGTTTCTCAACCTGAAGGTCCAGTAGCAATTTTTAACTAATGGGAATATAAACTGCAGTCTGAGTAGCCTCCTTACATGCACTTTTTTTGTTTAGAAGTTCTTTGTTAAAGAATTTCCAGTTAGTGAGATACCGTGCCAGAGTGGAGGAGGAGAGGAGGATAAGAATGAGAGGTCCTCAGCAGGAGTGATGGGGGAAACATGCATTTTTTGTTTAAGGGAATTAGTTAAATTTAACATTTAAAACAGTTGGCTGTACATAGAAGGCTTCAAAGGAAAGCTAGTTCTTTTGCAGAGGTTCTGTTCAGAAAGCTTGCACTTTCTGCATAACTACTTCTGAAGAACTTTCGCAACTTTGAATTCTCATCTGCATCACAGAAAGGAGAAGAGAAACACTCTGCAGGTGTATGCCACACTGAATCCATGTGCTGCTGAAGTTTATCCTGGTTTTATCTTTTCTAAGGGCATGGCGTACAGAGAGAACATAAGCCAAAAATGTTACCTGCATTTCATTTTTGCTTGTTTCTTAAGGCAAGGTCGTCTTGTGTAGGATGTTTAGCACAATCTTTCTCATAAAGAGCACTTCTTAGGACACCACCTTAAAGCTGCATTGGCACATGCTGAGCTTGCAACTCAACGTGTACAATCAAGACTAAAGCCTCTACAGACTGCAATCATGCTGCCTAGCAGCAGTATCAGACAAAATGAGAACCTACTCTTAAAAGAGCGCAAAAGGGGTTGGAGTATGTTTTTACTCACTGTGCTTAATCTACCAAGGTGAGGATCTGGTCACTCGTTATCTTTTACAATAATATATGCCCCATTTAGGTTATAACAGGTGGAATGGAACTTAATTTTCTTATGCAGTATGAACCAGGGTATTTATTTAACTGTTGATTTGAACAGCTAGAAGTTAAACTTATACTGAGTAATGGCTGCAGGATATGCAATCTTTAGTACTTAAAGGATGAAGTTGTGCTTCCACCAGAGGAGGAACAGGTTTGTTTCTCAGCATGTTTGAAGATAATTAACAACTTACAGTTAAGAGGGAAGGTGGTCTCTTGGACTAAGGGCATGGATTGCCCAGGATCTGGGCAACCAGCTCTAGGTGGCCCTGCTTGAGCAGAGGGGTTGGATACAGTGACCTCCAGAGGTCCCTCCAACCTCAACCCGTCTGTGACACAGTTGCTACTGCAGCTTCTCAACCCACTGCTATCTATTCCCAGTGCCAGTGTGACACACAGGGATTGCAGAGCTACTTAACTACCATTCAGAAATGCTAGATCGATCAGCTGCTGCTTAGAAAAATGACTGGTTCAATTTAGTGTGTTGTGCCCAGGAAGACTGATGTGCCCCCTGCAAAAGCTTGAGAGGAAGAAAGTTTAAAGGACCTAGAGCACGTAACATACACATATTTAAGTGGAAGGCATTGCTAAACTGACTTATTTTTGGTGCCCTGAGTTACTGAGGTTAAGAGCGCTACAGAATATCGCAACTGGTGACTTAATGCCTTTATCTTATTATAACTAGCTGACTGTGTGTCTTTATTGTAATACAAAAATCAAGTATTTGTTTCTTGAGCTACACCTTGAACTCATGGTCTATATGCAGCAGTTTGCTTTCATTAATTCTATACTTCAATTTTATCGACCAGGGTGAAGTTTTCTTGTGAGATTGAAAGCAATGGCCTTATTCATGGCTTTGTCTTTACATGGTCAATAGTTCTAAAAGCAATGTTTTTTTCCCTGATGGAATATTCTTTTGCCATTTTAAATAAATGGAACTGTCAGTTGACACTTTTGTCCTTTCTCTTGTCTGGCTACTTCTACTATAAAAATGATGTGTCTGCCAATAGTTTACTGTATATCTCATTTTAAACTTGTTTGTGCAACTGAACAGTTACAGCGCTGAAGCATAAGGCAATACAGATGCTTTTAATTCACTGCATTGTTGCAGGTCAGTCCTGCAATTACAGAGTTCCTAGAAGGTGGCTGTTAGAATATATTTTTTTTTATTATTGCTTGTATCACATCACTGATTTTTTTTTCTTCCCCAACCAAACTTCAATAAACTCGACTTGAATTTCTAATTTGAGTTGATCAGTAGGGTAACTGATCTATAGCTAAACTTTGTGAGCTATGAAGCTGGCCCACTGGTGCATCATTTTTCTCTGGAGCTATTAAGTGACACGATCCCTTGTCTCACGCTTGTCAGGCTTTTACATTAACTACACAGACAGAATAATAATAAAAGGAAAGAAACTGTTGGTGAGATGAAGGATAGCGGGAGTGAAGAGTAGGCAAGAGAAAGCTAGAGCTGTTGAGGGCACATGGCCAATCCACTTAAGAAACGAAAGAAGGCAGCGAGATCAGATAAACTCATTCTCATTTCCTCTAAGCTTTGCACAATGGAAATGACCAGAGTAGGTTTTCCTGGACTGAAGGCTTATTTCAACAGCAGCCACGTAGATAACCAATAAAAACCACCACTGTCGTCATCATCTTGGTATTTCCATTTATTATGCTGTAAAAAGCAACACTATCTGGATTTTATTTCTTAAAATAAATAACTTTCATTTTCAGAACCAGTACAGCTCAAGTTTAGATTCATTCATGGGAAACTGCTAGAAATACATTCATCACCGTCCATTCCCCACAACACAGAATCTAAAAGTCAAGATCAGCCCAGTCAGTTACAATGACCAGAAGTACCCTGCCAGTAAGTATAGTCACTGATAGTCCAGCTCTGAAGCAAAAAAACCTGGTACAATACATTTTATTCACAAAGATAGGCTAATTAATGCTAAGACTATCACAATATTTCGGAGTACAAAGCATTAAGTTAGCTTAACGATTTTAGGTTGTGATACAGAAGAAACATATATGACATAAAAACAAAGGAGTGGGGGAATCCTCTTTGGAGCATAAGGAAGTCAGCGTTTGATAAGATAACCAAAAGCTATTTACGGTAAAATCTACATGTCAGTGTGATGAATGATAAACAGCCAAACCAATGTACTGCATATATTTATATTTATAAATAACGCCATGTCTAAATAGCTGTATCGCTGAATTGGACATTACAAAATAATGCATCTTCTCACAGAGAGAAAATACTAAAACTAACCAGCAAAAATGCACTGAAGCGAAGACCGGCTAAAAGCACTCAGTATGATTCAGGAAAGCGTCAAGTTTAGGGACAGCCATGATCTTTAACGTTAACTCAGTTAAAATGCCTTCTTTTGGTTTCTTGTATATATGTGTATTCTATAATACTATACTTATCTTTTAAAAATGCCAGTTTGAGCAATGCAATTTTCAGTTAAATAAAGCTAAATCAGGTATTTTTCTGAGAAGCTAAAGGATATGTTTTAATAGGAAAAAAAATACGGAAGCAGTCAGATTAGCACTGAGATACAGGATACTAAACTAGAATCCATCTGAAAATACTCCGCTACACTAAAGTTGACAGATCTGTTGCCAGAGAAAGCATGTTGGAATTTAGTTCAGGGTGCAGCAGAGAAGAGGCCTTGTGCTACTCGGTGACCGACGTGGCTCAGTAAAGAGCCAGAGGCCATTTCATTTAGTTCTTGATTAGAACTAAGGTGGCTGTGACACAGGACATGAAAAGAACGGGTTAAAAGCCTTCAGAAAAACAGCTGATCTTCAGAAAAAAAGGGGGGAAAAAAAGCTGCTTAAGAACAGTAAGATTCTTGAGAAAAAGTGTTTGATAACCATGCCAGCCAGCTTCGAAATGTGATTTCAGGGCTTTAGACTTTCAGACTCTTCCAAGATTTCATCATCATGAAGACAGTCACTGCTTGTGATGAGTATCAAGCACTTTTCCATGCGATTTGTCCTCCCTACAGGGAGGCAGTATGGCCTATCAACGAGAGACTGTACACGAACTCGAGAGAATTTGTTCCCATCTATACTGACCTGCTGGGTCACTCTGGAGAAGTTACTTCTTTCTATGCCTTAGTGTACCCATTTGCAAGAGGAGGATAATGTCATTCAGATCATCTTTATAAAGTGCTTGGGCCATTCTAGAAAGAATTTGGGCATTATTTCAGGAGGATTTTGGTGCCTAAACAAGAAAATTTGAACTTTGAGATCTACTAATGACTTGTACACTTATGTGCTAGGATAAAAAAAAAATCATACACGCAATTCTCAAGCACAATCTCCTTTTCCATGTGCTCAACAATTCTTGCCTAAAATTCTTGTGCTAAAATTCTTGCCTACGTCCAACAACTGTGGTGCTTTGTGAATATCGAACTCTTAACTTTAAGTGACTGCTCACTTCTGAGGTTTTATGCCACGGTATTGCCAGAAGCAATTGCACACGGGATAGGGAACTGTGGTAATATTGTATTTCTGCAAACAACAAATATCTGCATCTGCATTTCCCACAACAGGGCACGTGCCAAGCTGGCTTCAGTGGCAAGACAATAAATGCCACCATTCACCACAAAAGGCATCACCTACTTGTGCTCCTGGTGCTGAACTCCCGTTCTACACCAGCGGAATCCCACTGATGCAATATCCTGCTCCCTGGCAGATGGCAGTGCAAGAAGAGGACATACCCCAAAATTTGGCTTATCTCCTGCTCTGCTCACGCTTTGATTGGCTCTGTGCTCCTTAAAGCTGTTTCACTGCATCCGTGTTCCTTATTACAAGCCTAAACTAAGTCAGATTTGCATGTAATATTTGGTTTAGTACTTTGCCGTTCACATGCTTCCATTCCCCTCGCTGGCTCCTGGTGCAACCGCCAAGAACACCACCCATGAGCCCAAAAGGGGGTTTTTGCAGCTTGTCAAGGCTTGCTATAGTGCAAATAGACCTGCAAGGAACACGGCCGCATAGAGTGGAAGCACCCGCTTTCCCCAGTGACGGGGAAGTACTGTAGCAGCTGAATGTGGAGAGAGGAGGGAGGCGAGACAAAGGGAACGGAAAGAAACGCTTCCAAAACAGAAACAAAAAACCCACTAAACACCGTTTGATGTTACAAGTCACATTCCCCTATGCCGTTTGGTCAAACAAACCTTAAAACAGATTCCCTGACACGACTATCTCTAAGAACAAGCCTAGACCATTGACAACTGTCACCTATATACTCTGTTGATATTTATATTATGTAAACAAGGTTGTGTGGATTTTTTTTTTTTTATTATTTTTTCCCAAAGATAAGTGCGGATCCTTACTTAACACACCCAGCCTAAATCTACATCAGCATCCTCAGCTTTTGAAAAACCCCACTGATGCTCATACCTGACAGTACTCTGGCTCATCTTGGCCATACTGGAAACAGAGGGCTATAGCAACAAAAATTCAGCAGAAAAATTCCTGACCACAGACTAGAGTTCACACAGAACACAAAAATAAATTAAGTAGTGCACAGTAAAGCCAACAACAGCTAAATATTTTTATACATCAATTATATGCAGCATGAGGTAATATTGCTCACATTATGGAGGGAGATTCTTAGTTGGTTTTGTTTCTTTTGAGAGAGATTGGATTTGTCCTGTGCGTATAGAAACTCCTGCAACATAACACTGAAGTAACAGAGACTTCTGTAAAATATATACCACTATCAGATAGAAACACACACGCTCTTCATTACTTATGTATACCACAATTAAATAGGTAAGTGATTTGATTCTTAGGATCTAGCTGAAGATGATTATAGTAAGCCATCTAGATTTTTGTGAACCGTTCGGTTCTCCTTTCCGTTGTTGGAATCCTCTGATGGCGTGTATTGGACCTGATATTCTTGAAGAATTTTAAAAACATCATGGTGTCCAAAATGTAAAGCTTCATCCATAGGAGTGTTATTCCACCTGCAGGAAGGAGCACAGTATTTCTAAGATCAGCTGTAAATACAGAGCCAAAAGCACCACAAATCTAGTTCTTTACATTCTGTGATAATAATTAAGCACACAGACCACACTAAGTTCAGTAACCGTGAAAATACGTTGTAAGCTGAGCACCACCTTTTAAATAATGGCTTTGATGGTTCACCTTTTTTTTATTCCTGTTTGCTCTGCAGAACCTACAGAGAACCAGTAGGATCCTGTTCCTTCTGCCTCAGTGTACTGGCTCAACGCGTTCCACTCTTAATTGATACCTCTCCTCATGGGGGCTAGAGAGATGCTATTAGAGCACCTCTCCTCCAAACTGGCAATAAAACCACTCACCTGTCTTTGGGGAAAGGATTCACTTTGCATGCTTCCAGCAGAAATTTAACAACGTCCACATGTCCTATAAGAAAAGTAGGATTGTGAGTGTACGTATTTATATATCTATCTATGTATACACACATATATATAGAATTTTAAAAAGCAGGTTATGCATATATAGAGAGTGAAGATACTATAAAAGAAAACTGACCACATTCCATTAACAGATAGCAAATCACGTATGAGGAGACATTACCTTCGGCAGCTGCTACATGCAGGGCTGTTCGTGAGTCATAGTCTCTTTGTTCCATAGACCACATTCCATTAACAGATAGCAAATCACGTATGAGGAGACATTACCTTCGGCTGCTGCTACATGCAGGGCTGTTCGTGAGTCATCTCTTTGTTGTTCCATATCCATCCCAAAAAAAAAAAAAAAAAACCCCCCCCCCCCCCCAAAAAAAAAACAACCACGATTACAAAGAAGTCTTACACAATTAAAACAAGTTACAAAACTAGCATGGAACAACACCCCTATGCTAAAATGCTGAAACATCTGCTGCAAGAGGATGTAAACAGTATCAAGAGCACACCGTACCTTCAGTTATAACAAAAGGGGCCCTTACTACTTTGGCTCTAAAAATAATATAGAGGCTTAATTTTCTCTCCAATCTCTAGTTGTTATAAAGAAAAATAAAATAAAAATGTCTTTGCAGGGTTCGCAATAGTCAGCATAGCCGATTTAAAAATCTAACAGGGACAAGCTAAGTCACATAAGGCAAAGTAAATTTATGCCAGCTGAGGAAACCCAGGAAGGACTCCCAAGTCTGAAAATCCTGAACAGCCTTACGGTATTGGGAGAGATGTTTCATCACTCTACAGTGCTCCGGGGCAGCAGCTAAACTATACACATTTTCCCAGCCACTAACTACATTCAGGTACATTCTAGCCACATTAATATTTTTATTTAGTCTCTTACTATTATTACTTTAAACATTGCCAGATTCTACTCCAGATTTAGAAAGCAAAGCTAGATTTCCTAACCTCTCCAACAACAGTGTGCATTTTCCAGCCTGATTTTTTGTGGCAGTTCCAGAATTGAATTATAAAGCAGGCAAGAGCACAGCTAGGATTTTCTGCCATCACTACAAAACAACTGGTTAAGGAAATTTATTTTAGTACGATCCAAAGAAAGGGAAAAACAATGGGATTTCAGGATAGCGTGAGGGTACCTTTTTGATGGTTAGGTTTGGGGTTTTTTGTTTGGTTGGGTTTTGGGTGAATATGTTCTGTCTCCAGTGCAGCTCGGATGTCCCCAACACGGACACAGTGCATATTCATAAGTAAACAACAACAGCAGGTACCAATAAGCAGCTTTCCTATCCCCAACCCCGCACGGATTTTTACCTCCGGAGTGCAGACACATCCCCCGTGTAGGCAGCGAACAGCAGATTTATCACAGACTTCACCTACAGAGAGAGATGAAGGCCAGTTTATTTAGCAGCTTCTTTCTTCAAAAAGAAAACAAATGGAAAACCCAGAAAAGCCCAGCATGGCCAGTCAGTCCAGTGCTTATGAACCTGTTAATTTTATCCCCTTCCCTAGCCACATTTTGCAGTATAGTGTAGAACACTAGAAGAATTCGTTCCAGCTTGCTTTGCTACCAGTACTTGTATGTCTGTCTTTCCAAAGTTGAAGTCATAAGGACAGTAAAAGAATCTTAAAACATGCATTTCTATTCTACTGTGGTAAAAAAATAAGCCTTGCTGTATGGACAAACCACATTTCTCTCTTTGATTGCCCAATGATACCAAGTCTTGAATTACAAAGACAGCATATAATCATAGAATCATTTAGGTTGGAAAAGGCCTTTAAGGTCAAGTCCAACCGTTAACCTAGCACTGCCAAGTCTACCACTAAACTATGTCCCTAAGCACCACAGCTACATGTCTTTTAAGTACCTCCAGGGATGGGGACTCAACCACTTCCCTGGGCAGCCTGTTCCAGTGCTTGACAACCCTT
>NW_008795122.1:405132-433719 GCF_000699145.1 Aptenodytes forsteri | reverse complement strand
TTTTTTTTGTTTTTGTTTTTTTTTTTTTTTTTTGGGGGGGGGGGGTGTTTGTTTGTTTGTTTAACAGAGGAGAAACCTAATACTAAGAGATATCCGTTAGCAGAAGAGAAAAAATGGTACCGGCTTTGCTTTGTATCACAGATTTTCCTTGCATACATCTAATATAGAGGCTTTCTTCAAATAAACAATTTTCAGCAATTCTATCACATAATGAACCACTACAAGAAAAGCGAGGTTTCAAGGCAGACAAAAGTAGGCTCTTTTTAGATCAAATAACATAGGTAAAGTCTCAGGCAAGTAGTGCTTTTCTCAGCTGTATTAATGCATAAGAAACCATACTGTTAGACTACCAACTTCGTCCCATGCACATTTTTAACACATCTGGCTATAACAACTCTGGAAGTTTTAACAAGAGCCAAAACCGACTAAATAGTTCTAAGCATCCCACCTCAGCTTCTTTCATAAACTGATATGGCCACTTATAGGCACCATTTCACAACATTTTCCAGTAAACTCTCTAAATGCTGTGTTGCTTTTTAAGTTGAGTCTACAGAGTTCTGTCGCTGCTACCAGCCAAGTAACAGAGATAAAGGAGAAAACTGATGCTGCATTGACCTTCCACAACAAGGAGGAGAAACAAACAAAAAAAATCACCACCCACAAGCAAGTCTCCCACAGATTTCTGCAAGAACACTGGCATATTTTCACTGGGCCACAGATGAGCCAACATCTGCGCCTCTTATAAATGGAAGTAGTGGAATTGCTTGTTATTTTTTACACCTCAAATATGCACTGACGCAAAGACAGACTGAAGCAAAAGGAGACAGAGCCAGGGTGGAAACAGCCACACTCCTTACTGCAGTATCCAAAAACTCCTGCAGCTCCTTTTCAGTTTGCACTATGAGGCTCATCAGGCTTAGGAGCCTTGCACAGCAAGTGCGAGACCTGCTCGGCAGGATCTGCAGGTCTCCATCCTTTCTCAGGAGGTTCAGTATCCTCCAGACTGCTTCTATAGCTTACTGGCTCCAGAGGCTGGGCCCCTGGGCTCCCCCAGCACTGACCCCGAAGCACCTGGGTCACCTCTAACTGTGGCAAACCTGAGATCATTTCCCAGACCCTCCTCACAAGCATTACAGAGGACAGGCCTGAAGTAATTCTATTCCTCCCATGAAGATTTTTTTTGTTTAAAGCTTCTGAAAAAAAAAAAACCCAAACAAAAAAAAAAAAAACACCCACAAAAAAAACCCACCAGTGACCAAGAATCCTATAGCACGTGAGCACGGGCTTTGCTCTGGATGCAGAGCCACCCACCCCTACAGCCTTTTTTCTCCCCCCGCCCTGGGCAGCTCCTCCCCAGGCTGCCCCTGCACCCCGCAGCTGGGCTCGCCTTCTCCCCAACCCCCGGCTCAGTACAGCAGTTACAGGACCGCAGGAATAAGCTAGTTACAAGCACCCTGCAGGGATGCTGTCTCTCATCGTTTCTGTGGTAAACTTGCAGCTGTCATGGGGCCAGCATCACTTGCATCACCGAGACCAGTCAAGGGCAGCAAACACCCAAGAGCACTCTCATCAGGCTTTCAATAGGAAACATCACAGCCACACCAAAATATTAAAGCCTCCTAAAAGAACGTACATCTTTTATAGACACCGGGCTGCAGACTGTATTTAAACGCAGGCAGGAAAGGGGAATTTAATTTGATAATCTCTGAATTTCATCAGGATGATTCAGGAGTTTCCCTTGCTGAGAGAGAAGCTGAGCGTTGCTCTACTGCTGGTGCCCTGCAGGCAGACCAGGCTGGTTGCATTCAGACATTTTAAGTCCTGCAGGTGCTGAATAATCTCCCTTTTTCAGGACCTAGGATGAGCAAAGGACATCCTGACTTTAATAAAAACCATTTCAGAGGTAACTGATCATTTTGGCTGGACTTCTTTATATTTCTGGGAAATGCAAATATGTATTAAAATAATAAAATAAAAATAACACGCATTCCTTCCTTACAAAAAAAATAACTTCCCAAGTGCAGCTGGGGCCAAGAATCCCTCTGGATTCAGCTGAACATTTTGCTAAGAAGCCATTTTCATTTTCTACAATGATGTGACAAAATGTAATTTGGAGATTCCTGAGGCTTTCTAACACAATAATCTTAGGCCATGCCTCTCGGCAATCTGGGAGAGGTTAAGGCCACTCCTTTCTTAACATAAATAATGTAAAATCCAAAGTCGCATTATTATAAAACTGAACTTGACAGATCAAAACAAAAAGAAATACAAGTCCAGACAAAAAGAAAAAAAATCTGCTTGTTCAGTTCAGAAGAAGGAAATTTGAGAGGAAATATGACTGTTCTCTGTACAACAGTAAAGGTAATGGGATACAAAAAGCACGAGAAAAACAAATTTAGCAGGACAATTATTAGCAGAACAATTATTCAAAACTGGTCAGGAATGAACTCAAGCTGGAAAAAAGCAGTGTGTAGCCATTATAGCTGAAACAAACACCCCCTAGGGCTACCTGCCCCCATTTCAAGTAAGACTTTAATGATTTTATGGAAGAATTAGGTTGGATCTGCTAGCAACAAAACACACCTCAACTCTGTAACTTCGCCCTACTCTATCAGCAGCATAGTCCAGGCCAAAGAATTAACAAATTTTATAAGGTATGAAATGAAATTGTTCAAAAGGCAGCCATAAACAACAAAGATGGACATAAAAAGTGAGTTCAAGAATAAAATTTTAAAATCTGCAAATGCAAAATGCACTTTGAATTCTAAGTAAGAATATACAGTTTCCATGAGCATCTTCTGGAACATCCCTTCGTTTTCAAGAGAATATTAATCTAAGTAGCATATATATTAAACCATCATGTAAAAGGTTATCATTTACATTGAGAAAAAGTTATTATGTGAAAATAACTTGCTGCCAGAAGCTTTGTATCTGCACAAAATCTCACTTAGGCTGCCATAAAATCAAGCACAATCAAGACTTCAAAAATGCAAGTAAAAATTCTCTACTCCTGAAGTCACAGCCTACTAGCCTGAAATAACAGGTCCGTTGCAAAAATCAAGAGCCAAAGAAACTCTAAAGTAGAAGCAGCAAACGTATGATTGTGGGGTTTTTAACTGTAGAGGTGGGGGAAAAAAAAAAAGCGAAGACAACAGATGAGCTGTATCCATTCAAACTAAGTAGGGCACAAGGGACAAGGCAACTAATTTAAGCGTTTAGAGACTCTGACACTGTGGTTCATTATCTTCTATATGCCATACTCAGCCCTGGTGTTTCTGTTAACTACACTGATGAATACAATTTTGCCCTCATCTTCAGAAACAAGAACAGAAAGTTTTCCTTTAACCTGACAGCCCTGAATTACCCTTTTCTACTGCACAGAATTCCCTAACTATGAGAATTTAATAAAAGGGACGGAGTCCCTTCACTATGTATGAGTTGGATCAAACATTACCATACAGCTATATAGCAGTATCAAACCCAGAGCGAAAACTGTTCCACCTTTTGTCAAATGGGAGATAAAACCTGCATGCACCATACTAGAGGAACTTAGCATCTCTCTTGTCATCATGCCAAAAATACAGAGCACTACTCACTTAGCTACGATGAAACCCTCTTTGTACAACACTCTTTCCTGAGTGCTAGATATAATCCTTGTTATCCAGGTGGTGAAACCAGCAAGGAAAGGTTCCTCAGGAATATTCGTGTCACTCAACACTAAAGATCAGAAGTCCCAGACCACACACCTTGCATTTTCACTTTCAGGTTAGTAGGTGTTAGAGGTCTCAGACTCAGCTGGATGAAGCTATGATGGACGCAGTCTTGTGCTGGCAACAGTCCTGCTTCACGTTGGAGGTGGTCAAATGACCATGACCTCCAAAGGTCCTTTCCAACTAACCGTTCTGTGAGTCTGTGGGTAAGAACGTGAGCTGCACAAGAAAGAAAAAATCAAGACTGTTGTTGCTGAAGAACTACACGGAGGTCAAGTTAAAGGAAGGAAACACTCGGAGTTCAGAGCGGCAGGAAGTCACGCTGCTGTGGCAGACATTTCAGATAACACAGGGGGCCTAAAGGGAAAAAGGAAAAAACACCAACCCAAAACACCAAAAGCACAAACCAAATGAGATACAGCATTGAAAGTTACAAAGGAAAACTGAGCTATAAAGTGACTCCCAGTCCAAAGCTTTCATATTGCAGTTATTTTAAATATCTCGTAAGCCTGATTGTGCTAAAAGCTTCGAAGAAGTCTCCTTCAAGCAGCAGGACTCTGATGTGAAGCCAACTGCACATGAACGGAGGAAGCGCAGCAAAACACAAGGGCTGCCTCAGCGTTTCAGGGAGCATGTGCCCAGCACACAGCAGGTACGCTGCCGCCCCCATTTCTCTGTCACACACATTGTCAAAGCACTTCGGTAAGACATGATAGGTTTGGTTTTTTCAGTTTCTCAGTGTACCAACCTGAAAAACCTAATGAAAAAATAAGTTTAACTTCAGTATTAATCACTTATCGCAAGTGAAATTTCAACACATCTAATTGATCTGAAAGGCCTGACTGGTATGTGGGAACAGTCTTGGTGGAGTATTTGTAACAAAATAGCCTTTCCCAGTCGAGCTAAACACCCAAATCCAGCCCACACGAGAAGACTTACTTAAATAGTCTCAGTCTCGTGATGGCCAATAGCAAATCCCCATACAAGGCTAAAATGAGAATCGCTTCTCAACACAGACCGGTTTACAGGATTTTTTTTTTTTTTTTTTTTTTTTTAACATAGAAGAACAGCACGTGCATCACTGCCTAGCTCTAATGCTTATCAACGGAAGATCTCTCCAAACACTTCACAGAGAGCAAGCTACTATCGTTATCGGCACTAAGATGGGAAACTGAGGCCCAGAGATGGAAATGAACTGCTAGGGTCTCGTGGTGAGCGCAGAGCAACCCAGCACCTTCTGCCCACTGGCTCACACGCTTCAGCGTTATTATAAAGCAACCAAACCTCAGGCAGGAACCAAACCCAAGCAGCTGGCCATACCCGCTCCGTGCTCTGTACCTGCCCACTTGTCCCTGTCGCTATGGGGCTGTTTGTCCTGCTCTGCTGTTGCTGCAATGATTCCAGCACAGCAGGGCCAGCCTCTGCTCCGTTCTCCGCTTGGGTCGGGAAAGAAAGGCTAAACAGCTGTGCAAGCAAAGAAAATAAATCCTTTAGAAAAAATTAATTTAGCTCAGAGCTGGATTAATTCCATGAGAAGCTCTTAGCTAAAACGGTCACTGAATCTGGTTTTTAATTTCCTATGTGTCCTGCTTCCTGAGAACACCCCCTCCCCCAATGTCTTTGAAAACATTACAGAATGTACCCTCTAAAAAAATATTACTTCCAACTTTACTGTTTCTCCAGGTGGCTGAGGAATACAGTCAAGCCCAATCATTTAAAACGGTGCTGCTAAAGGCAATACAAACAAGGAAAAACAAACAAATGCCCCCTAATCTTTCCAATGCTCTTTACAGGGTACTTGGGGACAATGCCACAGGTTAGCCTTCAAAAAAGATGTTGTACCCTCTAAAAAAATATTACTTCCAACTTTACTGTTTCTCCAGGTGGCTGAGGAATACAGTCAAGCCCAATCATTTAAAACGGTGCTGCTAAAGGCAATACAAACAAGGAAAAACAAACAAATGCCCCCTAATCTTTCCAATGCTCTTTACAGGGTACTTGGGGACAATGCCACAGGTTAGCCTTCAAAAAAGATGTTCAAAATATTGGGGAAAAAAGGTTGTTTGAGTACACATTGTTTCTCAAGAACTTTGCCATATCTGAACTCTACTATGCACCAGACCCAGTGTGGTGACAGGAGACTTTCAATTACAACAAGGGGGGAAAAAAAGAGATAGTAAAGCTAGTTGAGAAAAAAAGGCCACCACTCTCTTCTCTCAGGTCTCATTTTTTGTGCTTAAAATGGGACACAATGTTTCCTTTTGAGAACCCCGCCCTCCTGGCCAACTCGCTGGAGGAACAAAGTTTTAAACATTCCCCTGGGCAGCACAGAGGCCTGGAGATAAATCGGGATATAGACTTCAGCTCTTGCCGCTCAGGACTTCCCTAATGACAAGCAACGGTCATACTGACCCCAGGTCCCTGATGCACTGGGATCTCAGAGCGGGTCCCAGATAAAAGCAAGACTCCTGGTGCATGATACCACCCAGTCTCCTGACAAATGCTCCCAGCTGGACGAGAGCTGCGCTGAAATGGGACTGAAGCTCTGCGGCTCTTCACCGGTGCAGAATACACCAGAGAAATTGGACCGACTTGTCTGGAAGTGTCTCTGAGGCACAGCTCTCCACACCACTAACCCCTCCTAACGCTGCAGCACAGTTAATCTGCATTTATACCACCTTGGCTATCTTCCTTTGGCACCTGCACCAACAACCGAGGATGACGCAGCTCAATTTCCCTATTTATAAGACAAGTCTGACAGGTGTTACTTCAAAACTGCGGATCCTGGCAACACATTGTTAGGACCAGGAGAAAGATGAGAGCGCAAAGTGCTCAGCAGTTTCTCTTACACAGCCTCTGCTCACCCCGCTGCAAGCCACCCCTGCCTGGCAGCGGGGTCATACTGACACACTGGACACATGAGCAAAGGCCCCGCTTGCCAAGAGATGCCGCGCGCGCCTCTCCACCCCGCGCCGAAAGGCCTGCTGCAGCCGCTGCCGTACGTGCTGAGTTTTCGCACCCATTGTTAAGAGCACATGGCTTTGCTAATCCAGCTCAGCACTGGATTAACTCTGAAATTCAAAAAATAGATTTTTAAGCTGTCTAAGGTGAGGGTTTGTCTAGTGAACGAGGATTAACGTTTCATACTGGGAAGAGACTGACTACTATAAAGTCGTCCTATTCTCCTGACCTTTGTGAACGACCGCGTACTGACAAGTAACGCAGGAGCAAAGAGTTCACATTAAGCCAGGAGGGACTGCACAAGGTAATAAAAGCTCCAAAATCAGCTTAAGTTTGACTTCACAGTACCACTGTTCTGCTGCTTTTCCTAAAGCTGATCCCATGATGAGGGTCATCTGAGTTACGTAGTAAAAGCAAATCATTCTTCCCGCTCTCTGGAAAAATTACAGATTTTTAGACACTCATTTTATCAGTGGAAAAAAATTCCTGAAATCTAAAAGATGCTAATATAAATTCTGAAACAGCAGTGGTGACCTATTAAAAAAAACCAAAACAAACCACCACCACCACCAACAACAACAACAACAAAAAAAACCAGAAAAAGTAAATCTAGAGCACAAATTAAATGATTCAGTCACCCAGTTTTTACACACTGAACTGATAATTCAACTATGCTGAAGCATAGCCTATAGATGACTTTCTCCCTGCATGTAAGGTTTCAAAATAAAATTCAGAAAAAACCTGCTCAAAATTAATTTTGAAGCTTCAGCCTAAAATGCTAATGAGACTAATCTCAGAGAGGAACGTACATGCCTGTACATTCAGACACTAGACAGGACTGCTTATTTTAAGAATTGGCCATTTTTATATTTACAATTAATTTGCAATAAGCTGGAATCTGCTCTCCAGGGCCTGCTGACAAGGCTAGTGTGGGGAAAAAAAAAAAATCACTGTGCAAGTCTAAAAGAGAGCCACAGGTTTCCTTAAAAATACCATTCTTCAATATGAAATTAAGCTCTATTTTGTAAGGAAAGAAATCTCAGTTGATAGTCAGTATCTTTGCAACTGAGCTTCTACTTTGTTTCCCCTGAAATAAAGTTATTACCTAAGGGTGAGTAAAACATTTACTTTTACATTTACTTTTAAAAGTAAAAACTAAGACTCAACCATAAACAAGTATCTAACCCAAACAATACGGGTTTGTCAAAAGCACTTAACTATTACTCTGTCCTCCCACTGAAGTTTCTTACAGCTTTTAACACTGCTAGTTTTCAGTCCGGCACAAACAGATCTCTGTAACATCCAGCATATTTGAAGGACTGAAACTGTTGTTTAGATGTCCACAGTGCCAGTGCTGGAGAAGCGCATGTGTAACACCTCTCACACAGAGATCTCCAAACTCAGCTAAGCATTACCTCCATTTCACAGCTGAGACGTGAACATCCGTACTTACCCGCGTGCCCCACTCCAGTGCAAGCAGCCTGCCGGGATACAACACCCAAACTTAAGCGCTGTGTTTTATTCACCAAATCCCAGCCCAGTTTACATGCCACCTAGGCGAGGGCTGGCTCTGAAGCAATCTCAGAGCTCGCCTGGTGAGGTTCTGCCCCTGAGTATTTCTAGGGATGGACAGTCCATAAAGGCACACTAAGCAGCCTCTGGATTAAGCCACAACATTACCTTATTCTACAGAAAACTAACAGTTACATAAGAAAAGATAATTTCTCTAAATAACTTTCTGAAGCATGCAAAAATAAGTCTTTCGGCTCGACTAAGAGCGATCAACAGACCACACCTACCTCTACAGCAACCTAATGCCAACTGCCTCTAACAGAGCCTCTTGCCCAATATTAAATGAACACAAGGCTCACAAAAGGTTTATAAAGTTATAATGGGAACAAAGACTTTCCCAAGGAATTCTACTATAAATAATTAGAGGATATGTGAATAAGTTAATGCATACACTTACACACTTTAATGACATACAGAAATATTTGAAAATACAAACAAGGCTAGCTGTTCCATAAAACTTTCATTTCTTCTTCAGGATTTCCGCCCCCCCTCCCCCCTTAGCCTATTTTCTGCACTACTGATCTTGTTTCCTCATGTAATTTGAAGAAAGTGCAAAAATAACTCTAGAATCTGCAAATATTTACTCTTCTGTGTTTTGAAACTAACACAGGAAACAAGACTTTGTCAATGTTTTCTCCAGTCCATTTTCTAATGTACCAACTATCTTTTCCTCTAGATGGTGCAAGCTCCTCTTTGCAGCTTGGGACGGAGGATGATACCCAGCTCCATTAGTTTTACGAGCTGTGGGTGCAGCATTTATTTTTGGAGTCAAAGCTGCAACAGTAACTTTCAAAGCTGCTACCATGGAATTTATTTTTGGAGCCTCCCTGATGGAATTAACTTGAAATGCCGCTTGCACAGCAATTATTCACATAGCTTGTGCTGTTGGTCGAAAACTAACAGACTCATAAAACACTTATTTATTCCTCAGTAACTGCCTTACAGTTTTTAGCAGTCATGTTCAAACGCAATTCATGTATATATTGAAAGCTGCTTCTCCCATGAGTTATGTCTAGACCGCAGCAACACAAGAGGCTGTATTTTCACGTATACATATCCAAAGCAGCTTTAAACCAACTGTACTGCTCTAGCTGCAAAAACCTCAGACAAGCCAGCAAGCCAGTTAGTTATTTACCCAGGTTCACAGAGGACCTTCTCAGTCTCCCCTTGGCTATATCAGATGGCAATACAGTACTAACAGCTTTCAGTCTGGAATCACTTAGATGAGTTAATTGCATTTATGACCGCAACAAAGACCTGTGCCAGTGCTCTGTAACCTACATACAGACCCTTACTGCATCTGGCTAGTTGAGCTGATTACACAGGAACACAAGGAGTGTGTTATTTTAGGTAGTATTACTGCTTTTTTGTGAATTTATACTTTATTAAAGTGATACAAATGTGTTGGATAATTTTGTAAGTTAAAAGGGGGTTTTGACCTTTAAATTACTGATCTAACTACAGATCAGGATGGCAGTGGGTCAGCAGCTGCTAAAAGCAGCTAGGTAGGCTATGGGAAATGAATGGCTGCTCAGTTAGCAGTCAGCAAGTAAGCGTATGAGAGAGAATTTCAAGGACAGCCCTCAAAGGGCTTAGCACTGCAGCTACTGCCTCTCACCTCAGCACCAGACTGCACTTCAGACAGAGAGAGGAGGAAGGTGGGAAAAGTTAAGACAGGTGTTCCTGTTTGCTAACAAATAGATCAATTCAGCAAAAAAAATTATGCAATCCTGAGATTTTTTTAATTGTGTATCAAGCTGGTCAAAACCCCAGTCTGGTTTTAAACGTTGTCTTATTGCAATTCAACTTTTAAAATTGCTTCAAATCCAAATCCGATCTTTTAGAACAAAGCTGGTCATTTCTTCTTCTGGCTTCGTACATTTTTAAATTGGCAGGTAGATACTGACAAAACAATTCTATGGTCCTAAAACTGTCCCTTTAAAAGTCTGAAAACAGAGAGAGAGTTTTGACTAGGTTCAATTCAGACATAGGAGTGCTAAGATACAAACAAGCTCGTACTAGTAGCTCAATCTTAGTACCTATCACAGAAGCTGTGCCTGTAGCTGAATATCAGAAACATTCAATTAAACCAAATACATACATTAAAGATTTCTCTGGACACCAGGGGAAAAAAAAAAAAAAATCATAAACCCTTTCCTTCACCCTGAGAACAACTGTCGATCTCCTTCACTGGATAATGTATAGGCTAAAGTTGCAAGAGAAAAAGGGCAGCCTTCCTAGAGGTGAAGGCTGAGCAGAGATGGTTTCTTTCTCTCCCCGCCACCACAGCTCATCTACTAGTTTCAAATGGATTTCTACCATTCACATTTCCTTCAGATTCAAACTTTTTAGAGATAGGTCAAAAAGTCTAAAGTACTAGAGTATGCCCACCTGAAATTGCAAATAATTAGAATATCAATATTGCATTTTACAGTAAACTGATTTTCTTTTCCCATCTCTGCTCAAAGTCCTTTTTTCATGAGAATACTTTGAAATAATCTAGGTATTTAAAAGCATCTAAAAACTATACTTTCTGCAAGCTAGCACAGTACAGTAACTGTTTGTCCATCTTTTCTGCTCTGTTACCACACTATTTTGCATAAAATTTTAAAAGCCTAACAAGGATATAGGAAGCAGTAATTGGGAGCAGAAGGTCAGCTCCAAATGTGATGTGAAGAAAAGGTTAAGACAGACTAAACCAGAATTCACCTCTTCCAATACCAACCTCTTGCTCATAAGATGATCACCAAGTGGACACACAGTTCAGGAAAGAGTCTCTCTCACTGGTATTCCTCAAAACACCACCTCTCTACCTGTGAAAAGGCTAATTCATCTTAAATACTAACAGGCAGGAGGTGCAAGCTCTTCAATGAGTCAAAAAAAAAATCCTTTAACTCATGCGGAGAAAAAGCAAGAGTCATGCATAAGACTGAGCTCAGCTCTACAACTAATTCAGCCACTGCAGGCTCAGAGATTATTACATTTAATTCTTCTGATTTTTAAAAGATAAGTGGGATTTAGTACCTTGTAAATGAAATTTCAGATACTATATATTTCCAATATAGTTTGTGAATCCATAAGTAATAGTCTACTTCATGCTATGTTTCTGTTTGCTGAAGTGCCTGAAAGACAGTAACAACGGCACTGACTGAACTGTCCTTGAAGATGGCAAGCTACAGAAGCAGAGACCTTATTTCATGACAAACACACACTGTGAATTTGCAATGACTTCTTAACAGTTCTTCTGGTTATTGATCAATTCTCAAGTATTAGTAAACGGATTCTGTTTAAATTACAGATAAGACTATTTAATTAAAATTAATTAAGAGTTAAATAATTAAACAAAATGTTTACTAGATTAAGTGAAACATCTACTTACCTTCAGTAACTGAGATTCTTTCAGAAAGACCATGCCCATCTATTCCACTCCTGAGATGTGTAAACCCCACGGGGTGAGCCGAGGCTGTTTTGGCCAGCCATGTTTCTCAACTCCCACACTCCCACCGCTGCCTCCCTCAGTGGAGGCAGAGGAATCAATTCTTCACCAATACTAACTCCAGAACTTGAGCTCCAGAGGTAGAGTGTGGGTCACACAAACCGACGTTTAGTTGAATCCCTGCATACAAACCTCTCCCCCCAAACCAGGGGATTCAAACTCATTTTTATCTAGGAAAGAGTACGTAGTATCATAATAATGTACAGGGTGCATGAATGGGGCAGTTTCCCCTTTCCTGTACCATCGTTAGGGGCAGGAGGTACTCAGCATGATGGTGGGAAAAGTTGAGGGAGGAGCAGCGCATGATCAGTTGTGTCTTTCCCTTTTTAGCAGAGAAAGCCACATTAAAGATGAACTGGTTCAAGGGGTACACAGAAAAAAAGAACACCCAAGTCAGAACTCAAGATTCAGAGCCATCGACTCCATCAGTATTAGATTACAAGATCCCAGGAACAGAAACTTCTCTAGTTGGAAGACAATTCCTGCAAAAAGGCCTCAAGATTCCCTTATATGCAACTATGGTAAGCAATATTAAGAACAGGTACTAGGATGGACACAGCCAATATTGCTCTGTCATAGATACCCCTGAACAACTCACAGATCATCCTAAATTTTGCAACACAGAAGGCCGTCAGTAACTAATGCTGAAGCTTCACCACGGCTTAAATGATGATGTAGTGACTAGAGAGCTTCCCTCCCCACGCACAGGCGTGCTTGGACAAATAGATGAGTCTGGTAGAAGAGTAGCTAATCTCAAGTGCTACTCGCTCACAATTACTTACAGATGTCTTACCCTTTGCTTCATACCCACAACCTTTGTTTTGGGGATGATTATGTTGATTTGAAAAGGTAAGAATACTGGGAAGAGGAGAGAAACTTGAGTACCAAAACTGCCTTGACTAGATTACAATGAGCATGGTCATGCTTGGTTCTACCTGCTGTTTCTGACTTCTTCTGGTATCAATGAATTAACATACTTTTTACTTTTTGAGACAACAGAATTAAGCATATCACTGACAAAACTCCCAAAATGTGAAGTAAAAATTTAATCATCTTTCACTAGACTTAAGACCTAAAGTTGGCTGATTCCACATATTTAAAAAAACAAAAAAAACCCCCAAAAAAACCCCAAACTTTCATGGACATTCATAAACTCATAAATCATGCCAGCGAGCAAAATTTTTTGAAGACCTAATAAGGAAAACTAAGTTAGAACAATTATAGTGAATCAGGCAGTTCCAGAGAACCGTGACTTAAGAGGGAGCAATAGAAAAATCCAACCCGGCTCCTGTCCTGATGACAAAAGATGTTACTGCTGTGTTGTTTGCCATGAACAGCACGACAAAGGAATAGTAGGTAGACAACGTATTTCAACAAAAAGTTTACTAGATCAAGTGAAACATTTAAGGCATAAAGAGACAAAGATTTTCACCCTTCAAGGCAGAGATGAAGACCAGGCAAATTTTCAGTTTTAGGTGGTATGCATTTGCCATCGGTATTTTGGATGGAAATACTTGAATCTTGCTGCCATGTCCAAAGCATAAAAGTTATGTGGAACAAAATGAATGACCCTCTCAAAGGCTTTAGCTTACTCTGCTGTCAAAGTTTTTCAGAATTGCTTATCAGCAATGAAATAATGTTTTGTCAGTAAATTATGATGACTGGAAGTTCCAAAATGGTAAAATAATAATTCTTGCAGAAAACTACTACAGGAATCTTAGGGTCGTCATCATCTGACGATACAGACTTTGGTAGTTCCTGTTCAGTCCCTTCATAGGCTGACCTCTGCAAACACTTCTGCAACAAAAAGCATACAGAATATATACAGAAATCTTAGCAAGGGGAATGAACACTGACCAGTTGACTCTGGATGCAGAAAAAAAACAAGAGCCTTTGAAGTAGTGGATACAGACATGACTAACACTGCAAGATTTGGGACCAAAGGACTGGGATCAACCATAGCCACACGAATAAAGCAGAATGCTGATGGGTGCTTTAGTGACACTAGCTGTATTAAGCAGACAGGACAAAAGAATGTCTGCCTTTTCAAGGACCTATTGACTACGACCGATATCCACACAACCGAGTAATGCTCCCGCTTTCTGAGTAGAGTAATGCTCCTGCTTTCCGGGCTGTAAGTACTTCGCAATTTAAGGACAATACTCTACTCTTAACTACGGGACTTGGAGCAGGAATTATTCCCAAAATAAAGGGGGACGTTCTCAAAAGATATTTACTGAACCTTTACAAGCAAGAGACTGACTACACCCTACAGGCTGAAAGCAGAATAGAGGAAATCTTACCAGAAATTTGCATTCTACTCTTGTTGGGAGGATTGTTTCTAAACTATTAGGAACAAGTTTCTAGAAATCTTCTTCTAATTTTTAGACTATTTATTCAGTACCTGCTTTTCTTGCATCGGAAATATTTATAAGCTTAAACAGATCTTCCGCCTCCATGGTTTTACCTCCAAACCCTGGGAACAGTCATATTATTCCCCATCAGTCCTTGGTATATGGGGCAAAATTTACTCAGCTGTTTTAGCCTGTTTCTCCATGTCCTCAATCATAATTCTTAATCCTTTTCTGCAATGGCATTGGTGGGTTTTGGTTTGGTTGTTTTGTTTTGTTTTTTTTTTTTTTTTTTAAATGGTTTTGGTCAGAACAGTTTATTCTCAGACCGAGATTACATTTTAATTAGTTGTCTTGAAACAATTACAGGTTGGAGAAGTTTAAAAGACAAGTCCTTTAAAAGAAGTGTGAAATGCACTTACCATACAGAAAGCCAAAGCTACACATCTAACCAAAACCAGGTCTACCAGTCAAAAAAAATTGATTTTGAATGAGTAATTCCTGAACAAACAATAAAGTTGCCTGCCTCAAGGAAAAAGCTGGGCTAGTGAATGACATCAACAGGAAGCAAGCAACATTATCTCTTCCTATCACTCCACTTGTGTTCTCAGTTCATTGTTTTGATAATAAGCGCTCTGATCAGAAGGGGTCCTAATAGTAACGTGCTGTCCCTCAGCAAATAACATACTTCCATGTTTGCATTTAGCCTGTTACTCTTTAACAGAAAAATAAAGGGAATATAGCCTTTTCAAATCCTTAAATCACTTTATTTTCAATGATATAAAATGAAAAGCAAATGCTTAGGATTCAGTAGGAAAATAAAGCAGGAGGTGAAAATGTTAGTTATTGCTGACCAAAAGCCATTTTTAACTACACCACTTCTAGGATTCCCTACAGGCCAGATTTCCACATGATGGTAAGCTCATCACGCACAGTGAAAAGACAGAAGTCACCATCACAAGCTACAGAAAGGGAAAATTTCAACTGGAGTTAGGAAAAAATTCTTTGCAATGGAAGTGGTAAAGCACCAGGAAGGGTTACCCCAGTAAGGTTTCAGAAACCCCAGCCTTGGAGGTTTTCAACGCTCGACCAAAGTCCCTCAGCAACGTGATCTAACTGATGTTAGATCCTGCTTTGAGCAGAGGCTGGACTACATGATCTCCAGAGATCCCTTCCAAACTCTATGACCTCATGGGTTCATTCTTACGATCTTTCATGCTTACGATCACTAGAATCTCCTGTACTTCATACAAATGGGTTATGATGATCACACCCAGCTAAGTAAAATTGACCTGATTTAAGAAAAGATACAGTATGAAGATAAATTCCCGATTTACAGTGTGCAGAAGAATACTTCAAATTCCGTATACCAGCTGTTTGGCAACTCAAGTGAAAAGCCTACTTAACAATAGCACTTCGCTATTAAAGAACCTTCCAAAGAAAATAACAGATATTTGTTGACTGTATTATCAAAACAATTACTTCAAATTTTCAGAATATTCAACGGTGTAAAAATAAGAATCAAATTCAAGCAATTTCACTGAAAAATCATGATGCCAAACAGATTACCAGGAGTGCAAATAAGGGGAGGGGGGAAGTCAGACTTTATTCCAAGTCTGACCAAGTAATAATGAAATTAATGTACACTCATCTCTTAACAGGAGAAGCACTACCAACTGCCCATAATTCACAAAACAGTAGTGCTACTTAACCGGAGAAGATCTGCTGTAACTGATCAGATAAAGGCGTCAGAGGAAATCTGGAAAGAAGATACGCAGAAGACAGCTTTTGCCTTCTGCAAGCAAAACTGGTATCAGGAAAGTATGCGGACGACACTACAGAAGGCACCAGCTATGTGCCAGCTAGGTCAAAATCAAAGCAGAGCAGTAGCTAAAACAGGAAGCGTTACCTCCGAACAGATATGCTCCCCCGCATGCCCGCTGCAAAAGTGAAATACATGAAGTACAGCTGGCTGGAACATTTTTGAGGGTAGAAAAGCATTCTAAAATTCCTTCCTTTTCCCCCCTTGTCCTTCCTTCAACACTGTTTCCTCATTAGCCTTAGTGCCGAGGTGCCAGCGTCTATTATTCTCCCAATATGTAAACACGCTCATCTTTCCCTTTTTAAAAACCTGCATGGTCCAGTTAACTCTAACACTCTTACTATAGATCAAGCATCCATGTCAGCTTCATTACCTAAATTAAATTCTGTTTAAACTACTTAAACTGATGCAAAAAAACCCAACTTGCCACCACCACACTCCTGCCAGCCTAAACTCTACTGTAGGGCTTTATTTAGTTAAACTGCAGCTTCAGATGGAACCGTTACGTAAGGCCTGCTACGCACAGAAGTGCATGCGCATTTTCAGAAGTAACTGAACAGAGCTGCAGAGCTGTGCCACTTGCAGAAACTTTTAAATGCTAAGTGTTCAAGTGATATTCAAAAGTCTGCATAAAGCAGTATTAAAAGCCAATAATAAAATTAACTTCTACTTGCACGAAAAGCAAAAGGAAACAGGACACTTGTATTTTGCACCCAATATTCTCTAGAAGGAGCAAATGGTAAATTGGAAACCACGCTTGATTCAAAGTAGGTAGTTTAATAATTTAGACTGCAACAAACTATTCAACATACCAGGACATAAATTCCTGAAAGAAAATGGAGCTGTGCATGACCCATCCTTTAAAAGCGTGTCATTACACACACTACCTAGTCATGCATTTTCTAGACAGGACAAGAAGTGTGGAACAGACAAGATACTAGCATGATGAAAAAAATAATTACGTTTTAGTTAGCTTGCTACCTGATTTAAGGCCTCTTGCCATCCCTGCAACTACTATAGACATTTGTGACATTCAAATTCCTCAAGGACTCTGCATAGAAGACAAATTATTAGGTGTATTTAGTCATCCCAATAAGAACTCCACTGAAAAAAGTCTATTCTTCTTTCACTGGAATAACTGCTTCTGAACTCCCACCAGAAAACTACAGAAATATTTAAACAAAATTAAAAAAATAAAATACTAGAAGTCTACAAACCATGTTTAGGATACCAAAACAAAACATTATATATAAATTATGAAGCTCATAATTAACTACTTTGCTCACAGCTAACTACTGCACATCAATGACATGTACGGATCGAGACCAAGAGAAATAAGAACAATGAAGAAACAACATACTCTCTATCCCCCCCTCCCGTCCACCCTCTTCTGACTCCATTGCCTTTTTATTCATCTACCCACCCACTGGTCTTTCGACACAAATGCACAATGAAAACCAAAATATAAGAGCCAAAGTAATTCTACAGCATATCACCTGTGGTTCTCTCTCTGTATCTACTACTCTTCTACCTTTCCTCGTCTCTGTGACTTTTAGAGAATAAACTCTTTTGATATGTGATATTTTATGTACAATGAACATACAGCTAGTTTTAAAAACATAGTACAAGTAACTGCAAGTTATGAATCAATCTACAGAAAATCTAAATTAATAATTACGGCCATCCTCAGTATGGGCATGTCTCTAGTGACAAAATCTTGCCTTGGAATCATCACATTATAAATACATCTACTATTTAGTATCCCAAATAAATTTTCACAGAAAAAAAAGTAAGCCTGTGACAAAGGGCAAGTGCTTTGCCAGAAACCCGGATTCAACTAACCGTTGTTCAGACCCCACTGCTGCTACTACAAGGCTGTGGGCTTTGGACCACCTTCCTTGCTATGCGTGATTTATTAGAAGCTATATTTTTCACTTCATAATGCTCAGGATCAACAGTTACTATCCTGGTACTGGTACCATTAACCACATATTTTCCAAGTGACTGAATTAGTATCTTCAAAACCACACAAATACACAGCAACGTTAATATCCTACTGCACCATGACATTTTTATTAGAAAAGTCATGGTAAGAAAGCAAGAATCAAAGTAGCAAAACTTTCAACTTTCTAAGATAACAGTTCAAAGAGAAAAATAATTAGATTATTGTACAAAATGGTTAAGAAATCTTAGGAAGTTTTTCAATGACTGGTTTAACTAAATCTGCTTACTCCTCCTACTTTTCCAGAACTTTATCTTTTTTAGAACGGAGTGCTCACTATCTCACTTCAGTCTCAAAAATGTGTTTGAACAAATCTGTTCTCCATTGAGAGAAAAAAAATACAATAAAAATCAGCTTAAAACAAATTTATTAAACAATACAAAAATAAGCATGCTGGAAATCGAGATACATAAATAACATACAATGCAAATGAAAAATGGAAAACGAGACAGGTAACTTAACAACTGAGCCACAAAGTACAACACAAATGCTAAAATAAAATTGTAAAAAGCATTTACATTTCTAATGAAATGTTAATGATGCTGACAAAGAAAAACAAACAAACAGCTAAAATGCTTGAATATCAAGAATCGCTATTACTGTAGCACAGGTGAACACTAAAACCGTTGCAGACTTCAAACATTCAATGACTAGCCTCTATCACCACATTCTTTCAGACCCGCTCACCAAACATAACGCAGGCATGGGTAAGTCGTCATGGCAGACCTAACTGTGGTCCCAGCTATCTGCGTACCCTGCCATGAACAAGAGCCATCTGCAGACACGGCAGGCCAGAACAAGAATCTATGAGTGTAAGGAAGTAACAAAATAATTGGTCCGAAGGAGTCTCCTCCTGACCCCTCCTAACTAGAGGCTGGCTTAAATTCTGAGACAGGCTTCAAAAGCATATATTACAGAACTGTAATACATATATCTAAAGTAAAGATTGTGTAAGCTGTACCCTAAATATTCTTATTATGCATATTAAAGATCTGGTAGTTTCCTTAATTTTGTATTTCCCATGCAGGACTTGCCCTACAAGAAAACCACAAGTTTTTTATGTAACTGACAAACATAAATACGGTAAAGATTTTTATTTTCAAGTTGAAACCCAGATGGAACAATTTTCCATCTTCAACCACGTTTTTAGAATTAGCTTCAAATAGTACTAAAAATCAGAAAATAATGTGTGCAGAATTAGATCAAGCAAATCCTGCATCATACATTTTCCTTTTTTAATTAAATCAGTAATTTAACCAGCAACATGTCATCACTGTAAATACTTTTCATTAGCAGCACAGACACATTATGTTCCCTCTTGCAAATGACGCTATTTCAGGTAAAGACACGTAGTTTTGCAGGATCTGAATACTTGTTATGTCTCTGTAACTACTAGTTTACTGTAAAATCCTCAAACGGTTGAGATATTTTTATAATTCAAGACTTTGCCTTTACTTATTTTACTTTATTTTCAAGATAAGCACTGACAAACCTAACCTTATCATCACTAGTAAGATAAAACAGCTATTATTCAGCAATTTATGACTGACATTTATTACTGACATGTGCACCACAGATTTACCTCTTCATCCCAGTAGGAATTCAAATTCACTGAAAATTGATGTTCTGTATTGTTTTGCTTAAACATTTTAATCCCTGGCTTCAAAGAGAGGAAGCCCATCCTTTTACAATACACTGCTAGATGAAGATTATTCAGAGTTTAGTCAGAGCTTATTTCAAATGTTTATGCAAAACTAACAATATCTAAACAGAGTAATTAAGAACAGCTTGCTTTCTCAGAGAACATCAGCTTTGCTTTATGCATCTTCCTTAATTCACAATAATTCAGATGGGATTAAAAAAAAAGTTATCTTCGCTAGCATGGCATATCCAAAGGATCCATTTCTGTTCAAAGCGATTTGAAAGCTCATATTAAAAAAAGAGGATACAGTAATGACATGACTCAGAACCTATTTCCACTTAATATACAATTATTTAGATATTCATGAATTTGCTGTATTTTGCTTACACTATTTTACTTTATATTTTAATTAAAATTCTTTTATCTTTACATGCTGACCCTGATCAGAGGAGACATCGTAAGTTCTTGCTTAGCTCTAAAGTTAATTTACTTAAAATTCTCAGATATAAACAAAAATAAACAGATATACACAAAAGTGGTATATCTTTGAAAACATTCAGATTTACCTTTTTCTTTTGGGTTTTGTTTTGGTTTTTTTTTTTTTTTTTAAAGTAAATGTGTTTTAAAGTAACTACAAAAATCAGTTAACAGTTTTGGTTTTTGTTGTTTGCATGTGCTTTCCCCCCCTCCTTGAACTTTGACAGTCTTTTTGGTATAGCATACAGAATTTACACAAAATGTATATATAAATGAAACACCAGGCAAACAATACTCAAATCAAAGTTAAATCTAGAGATGCTTGAGGGTTTTTAAAATGAAGAATTTAATGAAGCTAGAACCCATTTGTTTAGTTTTGCTCTCCCCGACCTTCCATTCTATACACTATGGTTCTGGAGATGTCCTCGTTTGATTCAGGTGACACTTTTTTCCATACTGTTTCTTTTAAAGCAAGTTCTTGCTGGAGATTCTCATAGTCCATTGGTCCAAAGGAATGCTAGTTGTTCAAGCAACATATATTATTTATTAGTGTATTTGAAGGAAAAAAATCCATACTTGCAGTCAATGCTAACAGACTCATGTTTTTCACCTCTTCACATAAACTGTTATTTTCTCTTTTCCAGTTATAAAAAATTCAAATTCCAAATTGGGTATTTTTTAGATGTATACATGCAAATAGAAGCACTTTAAAAATCACTCTACTGTATCTTCTCCTACCGAAATCTTCACACCTTAGTTAAAACATCAATGGTAATAAAAGCAAAGAGGTTTTCCTTATCTCAAGCACCCTCACACTTTTATCTTTTGTACATGTAGCTGGAGTGGGTTCAGTTCATTCCCAGAGATTGCTTATACCACTTCCTTAGTAACAGGCACGTGTCTACAGCACTATAACACCTGAATTCACTGCCTGTGCAACTCTCAGCAAGTCATGTGGTCTCAGACATATCACTGTGAAAAAATAGTAAACATACATCTCATGCATTGCAGCACAGAACAGAAAGGCTAAGCCCACCAGCTGGTCAAATCTTTATTAAAGGCAACCAGTACAGTAAAACTCTTTGCGACTTTTATCAGATACCATATACCTACTCTAGCAAGGGAGATGAACTGCATGAAATGGAGTTACAAATCTAATATGAAAATCTACTATACAAAACCCTGTGATAGTGTGGTCCACCCAGGTAAGTGTCCACTAATAATGTAAACTAACTAGTTTAGCTGAAAGCTTTGATGCAATTCATGTCATTGAGCAGTTTTGCATTTAGAGAAGAACTTTCCGTATTTCTTCTGACGTCTACAAGCAATACTCACTAAACACACATATTAACTTACCCGCTGATCACCACCTTCTCTGCGAGGATCAAGCTTTTTTGCAAAGTGTCTCAAATTATCGTAGTTATGGAAATTGCACAAAGAAACCAGATCCTGCAAATATTTAGTGAACATACGTTATTACTTGCACATGATAGTCAAATGCATGAGATTATAATACTACTACCACTTATGTTTTACATCATATCCTAGTAACTTAAACCAGTAATAAGAGAAGCTTATTTAACAAATCAATACCAGTATCTGTAAGGCCCTTTGAACATAACACAATGATATAATTAAGTTCTAAAACCACCTTTAAACTCCTTTTTAAAGAAGTACAAAACAAGTAGTAATTTGCAAAATATCTATTTTAATATATTTGTACTCCAGCTGTACGGAACACTTCAGGAACAGGAAGAATAGTCTGGGCTAGTCTAGTACATAAAACTTCAATCAAAAGGATGAAACAAGAAAATGTGTGACATAATGGATTTTAATTCAGTTTGAATTACAACATGAAGTGTTATAATTACAGAACTTTGCTATGTTGTTGTATTTTTACAAGTGAATGTTACATTCATGTTACTTGTATGCCATGATCAGCTATCAGTTTTTAGGTCTCATTATAACAGAATAAATGCAGTAAATCCTTCACCTACCTATTGTTCTATGATTTTATATTTGAATTACCAAGTACAAGACTATTTCACATGAAACTTTAAATTATTTAAACTAGAATTAGTAACTTCTTAGTACTCCTAATTTGCAGCTGTCAGATGTTAGATAAATAGAAGTATGAAAAGTTTTTAACTGCTGCTCATCAAAGAAGTCTATAAATAGAGCTCTGCAGCTTCTAATGCAGTATACAAGAGACCAGCTCTTTCATTACTTCATGAAGTGTTCCTTTTCACAGCTTTTCCACAATAAATTTCTCCAGTGTTTCTGGCATCATATTTTCTTAATGCTCACTGAATTAAAGTGTTATTTATTACTAAAATGCAAACATCTCTTCTTGGACTTCCACCCTTGGATCAAATGAAACTTGCTATGTATGGAAGAATAACAAATCACTACTTAGTTCACTTAGATCTCAGCTGTACTAACTGAAGCTCAGTAAACATCAGCTGCAAAAGAAAAAAAAAAATACAAAACCTAAACAAACCCACTAAGGCAATGCTGCTTACATGACAAAAGTGAATTCCTTTAACACTGTTGCCCATCTTGTCCAAAGGAGGTGACCAGCACATCAAGCCCATGACATTAGGAACAACCAGAAGAATCCCACCAGCAACTCCAGATTTTGCAGGAAGACCAACCTACAGAGTAATTAGAGAATTACTGTCCTCTGCAAACATTCTTCACTATTGTAACACAATGCGTTAGTATTTTACTGAAGATTATTATGCAACCTTTATAAAATGTAGATCTGGAAAGCATTATTACTTATGCCTTTTTAGATAGAAAATAACCTGAAGCACTTCACGGCAATCCAAGGTATGTGATCATAAATTTATTTGCTCTCAGTAAAACAGAGTCAGTAATACAGTGAAAAAGATAATTCAAATCTATTTATTATAAAAAAAGCAATTATGACTAAGCAGCAGTACACAAGTTTATCTGTCATGAACAGTTTGCAACAAGACAGTAGTACAAAGCTATATACCTAAAAAAAGCCTTGACTGAAAAAGGTAAAAACCAAAAACCAAGAAAACAGAAGAGTCTGTCCATAAAGTCATACAATAACCTACTTATTTACAATCTGTATAAAGGTATTGCTTTTTTCCAACAGGAACTAACATGTCACATATCCCCATAGCTCTGTAAGCAGTAACTTTTAGGTCACACAAAGCATCATAATCAATTTTACATGTATGCAACGAGGAAAAACTAAACACACTCAAAACAAGATGCTGAAAACACAAATGAGAGGCAGTACATCTTGAAACACTTACATATAAGAAACATACTGCTGGAAAATAGAGGCGTGGTACATACGCTGTGTATGACAGCCACTTTTACAACACGAGGGCAATTCATGAAACAGCCTGAGTTAATGAAGAAAATGCAATTGTCCGCAAAGGCTTCCTGCTATCCTTTACTACCATATAGCAGGATTTCTTCAGTTATGCTGTTTCCAGTTAGATCTGCATCAATCATCTGTTTCTCTCACGAACAGCCTTTCTTAAGGGACAGTATTTACGTTTCAACGTGAAAAGGATTCCCAAACGTGAAGTGGCAGAGAATATAAGTACTATAAGGTATGGTGTACTAGTAGTGCCATGAATTCTAGATGAGATTTTCCCATATGGTGTGTTCAATTTCTAAACAATTTATGTAACACCCCCTCCCCTCCCACAGAAGCAAGCAAGCAAGCCCTGGAACATGGAAAACAACAGCACAGATTAATCTTCCTGGTCAGCTATAATTAATAACTGAAAACTACTTACATGGAAGGCAAACTGCCCTGAAAAGTCATACATGCCACAGGAATGCATTAAACTCAAGGTATTCCGCACTGCTTCGGGACTCAGTACTCTTTCACCAGTGATTGGGCAAAAGCCACCATTAGCCAGAGTTGCTGCCATCACACTTGCCGATTCACATGTTACTTCTATTGAGCAAAGCTTATGGAAAAGAAATTGAGATTATAAGAAATGATACTTCTAGCATAATAAGGCCAACTATAGCGGGATCAACAATATGTCTCTATAGAAATAACATTTCATAAAATAACCTGTAGCATAACATTTGTTACAGGTGACACTAGCAGCATCAATTAACGTGGTCTGAATCTTCCTACTATAAAGATCCCAGCAACAGAGTTTGTAAGCCCTCTTAACAGTTTGGGATAGTATTTTACATGGGTTAGTGTCTCCACTTGATTCCTCCCCCCACCCCCCCCCTTATGTTCCTTTGAGAGGAAGAGGTCTGGAAAACGATCTCAGTATTTTGCATCTGCTTAAATGGCAAAGCCACAGAATGACTGTTTTTTTCAATTTGAGTTTGTTTTGTGTGGCTATTTTAAGCCTTAGAAGACCACACACATCTATTAAAAGTACATTTTTAAAGCTGCAAACTCTAGCACATGCAAGTCTTAATGCCAGCACTTCCTATTGATGCAGCCTTATTTCACCTTTCTCTCATATATGCTTTTTGATATATTAATGATACGACCACACGATAGTTTCTCCCAGGATCCCTGCTTCAGTACAGACTATACATACTTTGGTGACACATCAGGAAATGTGATATGATGCCATCACCTGATGCTGCCTCATTTCTGCAGAAACCAAAAGATAAGCTGGTTTCAACCAGAAGCTGAAATGCTACTCTGAAAAGTAAACAAACTAGTGCTTGTATTCTTGCTTTTGCCAAACAGTCATTGCACGATACTTCATGAAGTTACCTAAGCCAAGTTTGCATGAGTAGTTACTACCTGGAATTCTTATTTTCCGGGTGCCAAACTCAATACATCCTAGTCCAATCAACTGGAGTTGCAAATCAAGAGATTGTCAGAGACGCATCTAAAATGGCAACTGTGTTTTAAACATATGAAGTATTACATAATATCACCTACTTTGAAAAAAGTGTTTCTAGGTTCTCAGTTTAAGCACCTGCATTTTGTACCTCGGTTCTCTAAAATGAGAATAATCCATCCTCACTTTACAGAGACAATAGGAAAATAAGTTTATTCTTCTTCAGAAAGTTCCCAATTACACAAGGGTGGAAGAAGCATTACAGAAAACCCAAAGAAAAGAAATAACTAGCCTTTTAAGTAGAATCCAAGTAGAGTGTTGGAAAGTAAGCATTGTACAGTGAGAGGAAAAGAAAACAGAATTGACGCTCGTGTATGAGCTGCCCTTTTTCCGAGTATGGAGTGAAAAGGGGATTTTGTGGAGGGGGGGGGGGGGGGGAGAGAATGACACGTAGTCATGAAATTAGAGCTCATAATGCACAAAAATGAGGCCAAATTAAAATACATGAGAAAAGTTAGTTTTGGCATTTCTTAACCTATGAATAGCTTTACACTCAGAAGCATATCAGGACTTGAGGCAGTGGGATAGGAAGCATTTGAAAAGCATGTTTAAACAGTAAATTCAAATAAATTATCAGTTTTGTTCTGTAATAACAGAAGTTCAGAGTAGACTATTAGCTTGTACCTAGTTTCCAACTCAACAAGAGGTCAACTAAGGCTAATCACATATACCTTACTTCATAAACAGTCATTCGATTTAAAGACTAGAGCAGGTGCATCTCAATGCAAAAACTCAGATAAAATTTGCATTTAAAAATATTGTTTATTATTTGCGTAAGTAAAAGCAAGTCTCACGAATCAAAAACAGATTCATTCTGAGAACTAAATTCTAGATAGTTGTGTTTTTTTTTTTTTTTTTAAACTATACCAGACGGACTGAATCAGTAACAGTACTTGAACTGCCTCTTGAGAACTACGTGCAGCAGAGCTGAGTTGTGAATGTTTTAACAGGAGGAAACCCTTACTGACTTACTGAGGAAATACCTCACACTTGCCAAGTTCTCATTTTTTGACAGTTGCAAATAACTTGCTGAAAGTGAAAAAGAAAAAAAAAATGGGGGACTAGATTCTTTGTTTTACTTCTAAGCATTGAATCAAATATAAAGGAGAAGATATTCATATATCATATTATAGCTATAAGCAGATATTCATATTATTTCATTTATAACACTACCCTTGAGCTTACAATAGAGCATGCATGTACTATTTTAGTTACACAGAATTTAAAGTACTTCACAGTACAATAAAGAACAGCAACCCAAAGAAGCAGAAATATTTTGTCAAACTCACTGAAGTACTACAAGACATTTTAAGCTTCTAACTACTAGTGTTTTAAGGACTATTGCTAGTTTGCATTAGCAATAAAGACACCTAAGTACATCACCTAAACAAAAGCAAACCTGGATACATCACATGTACATCATTCATTTCCAAACAGAGTTTAAAAGAAGCCGACAAGTTTAACTATAAGCCATTAAAGCCTTCATATCTGTGAACAAATCAGCTTCTACTGCTTATAATAGTAATTCTAAGTCTATAATGAGCCTCAATTTTAAAGTCAGTTACCTGAAAATAGAAGTCTAGTATAGCAACCATATCCGTGCCTTCAGGAAAGCACTGAGGAAGAAAAATAAAGAGAGTCTTTAGGTAAAATTACGATTTTTTAAATTTTTTTTTAAAATATCACTTTCAGAGAGACAGAAATTAAGCTATATTCTTGTCAGCATATTAAGCATTAGGCAGATTTAAAATGAAGTATTTATTTAAATGTAACAAGCAGAAATATTAAATCATGTCAGATTTAAAAATAACACAGTGCAGTGAGGTCAATAAGCTAGGTATTAAAATACTTTCCAGTACAGCTTTCAACATCTTATAGATCAGCAAGCTGCAAAATGCATCTAGGAGTTTTATGAAGTCATCTGTACAGCACAGATCATGCATTTTATGACAAGTAAAACAAATTATCATGGCTATGATACAGAAAGAAGATTACAGGTATTCCATTAGAGTGACATAAGTATCACTTTCTAAATGACAGCATTTTGAGTAACAGTATGAAAACAGATATAGTATTAAGAGTAATTTATGCCATACTGTACATTAAATAAACTAAAAGTCTTCACAGACTATGAAAAAACCCCACCACACAGCCTTCAAAATACAATAAACGAAAGAGATCAACCTTTTTTTCTTTCAAGTAATAGCCAATTGCAAAGTTTCTATCTCCACTCTCTCTTTCGGACTGGAACCTTAAAAAAAAGACAACAGGACAAGATGTCAAACTTTCAAAAAATGCTGAACTTGAGACGCCTAATGTCATTCAATAAAACTGCGTGCAAAGGATACAGTACTTCTGAACACAAACATTCTACTAACGGGACAGAAATTGCCACAGAAGCTCACCCCAGTACACCCAGTTGGAGTGAATTAGCTTTGACATCCGAATACACACAGTACTGGTTACCTACACATACATAAGCTGACTTGGAGATAAGGCAAAGAAGTGTAAGATCCTGCTCTTAGAAGCGTTTCTAAAAAGGCTATAGTGGAATGAAACATCCCACAGCGAGCTGTAGTGAAAGGGTCACTCACTGACAACACTGACCAAACTAGAGAGGAATCGGGGGATCAAGTTGCAGGTCAAATAGCGACCAGACTGATGGCTGTCCTGTTTATCGTGATGATTAAGTTCAGGATGAAGCCTAAAGGAGGAATCTGTATGGATACAAGGGTAGGTAATTCTCTCCTATCTGGTTCCTTCCATGGTAAACACTTTTACATTAACAAAGCTCAGGAAAAACACTAGTTACCTCATTCTGCTTTTCTGCACGTGCATGCCAGTTAGCAACCTGGAAGCAACTCTGCTATATGGAATCTTTATGATTTTCCCAGTGCTGCCTCAAAAAGCTCTCAAGATTCTTGGAATGCTATACATTGAGTTAATGGAGGGAACTGTTTTAGAAAAGAATTTAAATATGCAAAATAAAAAAAGCATAAAGAGTTCCAATTGTATAAAGTATGCTTTCTAAACATTTGATATGTAGCCATCAACATGCAGAGTTTAATTTTTAATATGAATGCCAGGAAGAGTTGCACTTACAGCTCTTACTGCCATAGCACCAACAGAGCACTAAGACAGAATAATGAAATTTCAAAAGAGGTAACCAACACTTTCATGTGAGATTTAGCCACAGTGATGTCAGAGACATGCACAACTTCAGTTCTTGTAAATTTTAAGCCAAAGACACCCTCTAATATTAGGGATGAAATGATGGTTTCAATGTAAATAACTAAACTTTGCCATAAGTTCAATATGCCAACTATCAGTTGAGGCATTTTCCATCTAACTTCATTAAGTAAATAAAAAATACTTACGTAGCATTACTGAATCCAACATACTCATTACCAGCCATTTTATTCATGAATTGCATCACCTGTTAGAGACAGAGGAGGGGGGGAAAGCATGCTAACATTTTCAGACATTAAAAAGTTGTAACTGACAAACTTTCAATCCAGTCTTACCCTAAATCTTGTAACACAATTTTACAAATGCAATCCAAATCACGAAATGTTTAAACAACCAAGTACAGATAGAGACAAAACATTTGAAATTCTAGTAATTTCACTTGCGATTCCTGCCATCTTATAAGACTTTTGCCACTGAATTTAGTTAAAAAA
>NW_008795122.1:373051-404870 GCF_000699145.1 Aptenodytes forsteri | reverse complement strand
CTCTATTCAACTTTACGTGTTTAGCATAAGTAAATGTAGTAGGTTAAAGCAAAAAATAGAAAAGTAACTACAATCAGGATAATTATAATGAAAACACTAACTTTTTATAGATTATTAACCTAAAGGTATTCCTATATTACCAACAGAGCTGAGCATAGGAAAGTTCAGGCTACTGAAATTAAAGTATTTCCATGGCTAGTGCCCATACTAAGAATTTAGATTGAAGACTTAAAGTGTTAACCCTTTATATGAAAATAATTGCATTTAATCAAAAAATACCTGTTTTGATTAATATCTGATTAATGTCCTACCTATTAAAAATTAAACAGTTAGAAAAATAGAATTTTACATCATAGAGTACATCATTGTGCTAACAATGTAAGGAAAATTCTAAATCCAACTTAATAAGGATGCTAGTGAAGCTTAATTCTTAGGGTTGGTTGGTTTTTTCAGGGAGGATGGGGGGTGTTATTTTGGGGCTTCCCCCCCCTATTTAAGAATATTCTCAAATTTAGTAGCTGCCAGTTAAAGATGTATTAATTCTTTACAGGTCTCTGACAGGCAACCTTTCATAAATTCCTATAGCAAGACATTGAAAGATGGGTGGGAGGTAAAAAAAAAAAAAAAAAAAAAATCACGCATGGTCTACTGGGGGGAGTTTTAATTTTTTGAAGTAGCCAAGTAGAATTTTTTGAGGAAGTTTAAAAAACAATGGCATCACATACACAAGTGGAAACAATGTATCTGGAGAAGATGCTTTTAGAAATAATTTTAGTATTAAAGATACTCTATTTAGATACCAAAACTCTCTTTAACATATCTCAAACAATTCAAGTCACTACTTGCACTGTGTTTAGTGTGGGAATGGGGAAGGAAGTGGAAAAAACTGAAGCTTTATATCAACCAGTATTTTACTTAATGAAATGCGTAAAGCCAGTCTCTGTATGTGGATTAGGGTGTTGCAGATAATCTTTGAAGCCCGTGCATCAGCTCATCTACAAGAGGATGTGCAGTCATACATGTATGATCACTAGCTGAAAGGAACACCACACCGTTTTGTCAAAATTATGCGCCAGTGGTTATCTTATGCTTAAAGGCTAATAACCTTACTCTTAAAGGCAACAATCTCTAGCTAATTTGCAATAAGATAAAAAAAATTCATGATACATTTCATCAAAATGTTCCTGTATAATATACCAGAACACAAGTCTTAAAAATTTAACTCCAAATCTGTTCAATGAAAAATAATTAAAAGAAGAAATTACCAACTTCATTGAACTGTTGCAGTTGTCAAAATATTCCATAGATCCTAATGCTGTAAAATATGTAACAACATTTAAACCACAAAAACCTTTTCAACCTTTCAAATGCACAATGAACATCTTTTTCTGGGAAAGTGGGTCAGCATTAGTTATGGGATGCTGCATTGATAATTGTATGGTTAGACATGTATAATAAATTGAAACAAGTTCTTTTGTTAAAAAAAGAGAGAGGGAGAAAGGATCATGCTTTCTGCAAAAATATAATTACATAATACTTCACTTTTTTTTTTTTTTGCCCAGTTGAAAAAAAATTCCTAGCCCTTCAACAAAAACCTGGCTTTACTAGCAGCATATAAAATTGGCGGGCAAAAGACTCAATGCAAACTTCTTCCACATCAACTTGTTATAAAAAAGGTTTCTTTTTAAAATTTACATCTAATCTCGTATTTTGGGAAGAAAATCTTCTGTATACTAACTCAGATGATGCGGTTTTAGTCCTTGATGTTCCACACACTTGTATAGGTACTTTATATCAAACACAAAAGCATTGTTACTGAAATTAGACTGCTCGTATACCTAGAATATTTGCCTAATCATATGACCAAGACCTCAGTAGGGATTTAACATAACGCGTAACTAAAACAGAAAATTTTGCTTCCATACACATGATGACTAAGAAACCCAACCTATTAGTTTCCCTCTTTCAGCAGCTGACAGAGGTATGCTGCTCCTCCTAAAAAGCTGAAGAGACAGAGGCAACACACATTCTATGATTAAAATTCAATTGCAAATATAAAATCCTAACACTCAGAATACCGAGCAACTTTTCCATAATAATTTAAACAAATATAAGAGACAAAAAAACCTTCTGTTCTTGCACAAGTGCTTCTTATTTTTAGCTTGACTGTATAAGCCTACGAGGTTGGGGGCACTGTGACAATATTTCTTAAAAAGCATTTTTAAGTTCAGATACAATTAATCTGTCTAGAACATCAAAGGAAATGTTCCATGCACTAACTCCACAAACACTTAGTACATTTACTGGAACATATGTTCATATACACACTTACTGTATACATGCCTGTGTGTATATACATATGAAAAAACACTTCTAAATGAATACAAAATGAAATTGAAAATGTTAATATTGAAGCAGTTTGATAGGCAAAAAATTCAAACTTGCAGAAGATAGCTCAATACAATTTTGTAAACACTTAAAACCACAATGGACACTATGGCTGTGGATCATAAATTTGAATTTTTTGACTGTGTCAAGTTTTAGTGATCTTCCTTTCTCCACTTGTAATTTAGTGCTTTCTGTTCCCTTGTGTCACTTCTGCTGCCTTTTTTTTTTTCCTGAACTGCTGCAAATTTGTCAGGACCTCTGAAGTAATAAAGTAGTAAGCACACTACTTTAGGGTATTGCTGCTCCTGACATCAAATGGTATCTGTTGGCTGCTTATGCCTTTAATGCAGGTGCCTTTGCGTATACATAGTAAAACTGTAATGATCTTAGAGAAAATACAATGTACTTTCAATTACCTAAACATGTTAGCCCATGGGGATAATCAGTCATCATAAACAGCTGGCCTTTTTTGATAAAAAAATTAAGCTGGGTGGAGGGGGGTGGCACTGCCTTATGATGATTCAGAAATATGGTATTGCAGTCATTAATACTTGGTTCAGATTTAGACTATTTTAATCAGAACTGTGAGTTAGGAATGTTTATAGGAAGCTTAGATATTTTTTTTGAAGTTTTCCCATCACTACAGAAACCTGCTTGTAATTTCCTTTTTTTAAAAAAAAAAAAAAAAAAAACAAGGTACTTCTATTATTTTTATTTCTACTAGAAAAATACAAGCAGTTGCATAGGTTGCATGCCTACACGTACATAGGAAAGAAGAGACCCATGGCTACTTACCAGAGCTTGCAACAACAAAATCAGGCAATGTTTATTAGAAGAGTAGTTGTTAATAGCCATCTTTCATTGATCAACATTCAGTGTTTAATACAATTAGACTACATAAGCTCTTACCATGTGTCTCTTGTTAAAGTAATTTATCAATTTTGAATCTAAGCCAAGCTAATACAAACATCTGGATCATGAGAAGTTTATAATCTTCTAATAATAGAAGATTATTTAAGAATTAATTTCTGGAGTTTTTTTAAGCCAAATTTATAACCTAATACTATACTGTGATGAAAACATCCAGGAAAAAAAAAAATCATAACACTATGTCAAAGTGCACGAAAATATTTTTTTTACATTTGTGCATTTTACATTAACTTAACTATTAATGTCTTTATTTTAGTTTTCTGTACTTACACACATTTTTAATTTTATTTGTTAATCTGGGCCTGTTCTGGGAGAACTGGTGTCTCGACTGCTTAGTGTGCCATTTTCAGCTCTGAAATACTTGAAAGCACACTGTCACAGACAGTATTTGACCCACTAAGACCAATACTATTGCTATTTCAAATACAAGTAAGAATTATTTTTTTGTCCTTCAGGTATTAAATACTTGCATATGTGACCAGTAAATACCTGTCATTTCAAATATCACTACTACATATTCTGTGTCAAATATCCAATACATTTGAGTTATAATAAAAAGCAAGTGCAGAATAACGTGAACAAACGTTCTATCCAAAATTAGTTACTACAAGAAAATGAATAACCCAGAAAGAGAGGAAACTTAACCAAAATGAAGACAAGTATCTGGCAGAGAAGATCACCACACCAACACATGGTTTGAAGTGGTATGTATGTTCACTTACACATCAGTCTATCAGGAAGGATAACTGGAGTGGGTAGCATAGAGCAGTTAAGCTAAATCTGTACTATTTATTGTAACTATATTGTCAAATAAACCCAATAAACCATACATTTTCCCACGCCTCAAGTACTAGACCATAACTGTATAGGTTTCCTAATAACTGCATCCTGACAGCAAACAGACCCTTGGCACAGCTGGACAGGTTTTTCCACCACTCTTTGCCTCATTTATTTTATGACTTATCAGCATATTTAGAAAGCTCTTAAGTATATCGGATACACCTCTATGTTTTGTACTAAAGAGAAAAGTCTTCATTGAATTAAGTTTTTTCAGGTCAGTAAGATCAGCATTTTCATTTTCTCGTACACCAAATTTTTTGCAAGGACTATGAATATTACTATGCCCCCCCAACATGTCTAAATGCTTCCTACGTCAATTCACACCATAGAATGCCTCCCTTCACCAAGCATTTAAGTCTATCGTCACTGTCCGTGTCCGATTCTGCATGTGGTTGTCAGCACTTACAGGATTTATATACATTGTATTTGCCCAAACCTTTGCTGTTGCACTAGGAAAGCTTTTATCTACAGATGAAATCTTGAAGCGTACAATAAAAATGACTTCAAGATTAATCCCTTGTCCTCTGATGATTCCTTCCACAGCCGTCTGCCGCCTGCTACATATTTCACTCTGGACCCTTCCTCTTCATCTCATTTGCACCTCTAATGCACTACCCTCCCCAGTCAGTAAAGATAGATGGAAGTGGGAAATTGCTGACACAACCACTGATATTCCTGGAGTTGACACACTTTGAGAATTGAGTTTAAGGGTTAAGAAAAAACAACAGATCAAAGCATTAAAATCTATCCATACTACAGGCAATGAAGACTTTTCCCAGTCAATGTGATGTACAGAAAGCTGCGTGGTTACAGAACACTGAATCTGTACTAAATCTGTACAGGAGCTGAATCTTCTTCTTTCAAGCACCTGTATTTCCTTGGAGACGTGGAAGAATTTACCATTTTATCTAATATCACTTTTCAACAAACTCCTGTAATTGCCACTACAATTTTCTTTTGATAACAGTTATTTGAAAACTGTTATAACTATGTAATTTATGTAACTAGTAATAAAGGCAAGTGGCTGTAAAATTACAAACAAGGGAAAAGGTCCTTAGGGTTTTTTGAAGTTTTATTTCATTAAAACTGGCCCACAGGATGTCCTTTTGCTAAAGCATTTTTATTGTAGATACATGCTTTAAATTGCTGAAACAGTCTGTGGAGTGTAATGCAAGTACAGTTAGAACAGAGCCACAAGTTAAGGCACCAAAATGTGAATACATCATAGTTCCAAGCACATGACAGTAGGAGAATCATTTAAGCTGGTAAAAGTACGATATAATCATGTCTAAGTAAGCCAAACAAAGGTACAACTTAACATGCACATACACGTTATTATTTATTATTACGAATAGCAAGGACTAAACATAACATTACAGTTTAGGTCTATGCTCTGTTCCAAGGTGCATACACCAAATTCTTAAGGCAGTCAGAACTGGCTATGTGATGCTAAGAACCCTTTTTTTCCCCTAAAACGTTAACATATTACATATGCTGACAAAAAGATTACTCCAAGCATCATCTCTTATCCACAAGTAATCATAGTTTATGTCAGATTTTAAGGGCAGTTGTGTGCAAGATCATGCATACTAACAACTACTAAACTCAGTACAGTGTATGGAAATTTTGAAAGACTTACATCAATTTCTCAGAAAGAGATAAAATAATGAATATCAAAGGAGGTAAAAGCATTCTTAACACTGAAATACAGCAACAATCTCTCCATAGCTATCAACATGCTACCATTAGATAAATCTGTCATACATGGTGAATTTGACCATGTTTAATAATCCCCTAATTTTCTTGGGACTCTAGGAGCCACACACAGTCTTCAAGATATGCAAGTAACACCTTAAATAAACAGAATGAATGCAGAGGAACTGAGGGCAAAACACAGGATAATGAAACCACCTTTTCCAGAAAAAAGTCAGTCTTAGATTAGATCAAATATAAATGTGAGTTACTTAAATCACTGAACAGTTAGTAGGAATATTGTTAAGTTGCAGGTTGTAAAGAAGTTATTTCACAAAAAAACACAACTATTAAGTAACTTTGTACCTGTGACCCTCTATGCAATTTTCTTCAGAATATGTTTATTTTGGTTAGTTATTCAAATGATAAATGGTATCTTAGTGGAAGCAGTACATAAAGTAATCTACATTTTAATCACACTGAAAACAAATAATGGAGTGTGATAAGTATGATATGCGTCCATTAGACGTGCAGTTACCACATGCAAAAACGTCAGTGCAATGCAATACTCGTCATAAGAACATTACAGAAAAAAAAAAACAAAACACCCAGCAAAAACAATCCCCCAACCTTCTAACAAATATCACAGTTGCATGCAATAAACAAATCCATCTTATCTATTTAGAAGTACACGATTTATCAAGAACTATGTGCCTTCTGCAAGAGGCACATACTTGTGTTTTGCCTTATGACCAGTAGGGCATGTTGTAGTAGGACTGACATTTTGACAGTTCAGACAAATGTGTTGTCAGATTTTAAAATTCACTATTAATCCAAGTGAATTTCAATGCTCAGTCAACCTTTAAAAAAAAATATTAAATGTGAATAAATTTACCTGTCATACTTAAGGCCATTTTCTTTCACCTACAGCTATTAAAGATAAATGTCTTTAAGCAGGAGTTCTTACACCTTCTTTAAATATAAAATAACAGAAAATCATGATCTAAGTAATTTCAAAATCAGCCATTTGGAAATAGGAGGTAGGAAACACACTGTAGCTAATGGACTTTGAAACATAACCAAGACAAAGGCTGTAAACAAGATTTTTACACCTCTGAAGTAACAGTATTAAGTTTTCTACTTCAAAACTCCAGGGGACTGACATGTTCCCCACAATTCTAAGCAGGTACCCTTAAAAAAAAAAAAAAGTTTTTTGTACTAGTGGCTACCAAAAAAGGGCAGAAAATACAAGTGAAGTATCTGGCAAAAATTAGCGTTACATGGAATTTATGCCATTTAAAACTTCAAGAGATATATACAGCTATTCTAAGGAAAAATAAAATACAGCTTTCTAAAAGTCGCAAGATCATGGACTAAAGATGTTAAGTCATTATTCAGCTATGGTTTACTCAGCAAAATACAGGTAACTGTTTCCAAATACACTTATTTAAGCAAGCACATTTAACACTCCAACAGAAGCTACGCAACAGAAGTTAAACATAATTTAGTTGTACAGTATGTTAACAGTGGACAAATTCAGTATTAAGACTGACGTGCGAATATAGCTGCATTGCTCCCGTACAAATTATAGCATCTTCATTTCCTCTGCACAGCAAGAAATACTCTTGTAACTTTATGCTATATAAGAGCATTAGACATTCAGAAACATATTTCTGAGTGCTATAAAGTATATTCCTGAGGACATACTCTTAGCATTTAACAAGTATGAGGCAATTCTCTCAAGAGAATATCAAGTGTTGTGCAGTTAAAGAAGGAAACCAAATAAAAGTAAAAACACTAAGGAAAAAGAGTCTTTCAGCTGCACTGTTACTTTTCAAAAATTGCTAGTCTAATATTGCAGTTGTTTGGAAGTGTTACTATTTCCAAAACATTGGAGCTTGTCTACCTGCTAATGAGTAAACTGCCATCAGATATTGCACACATAAAATGAAAACAGTTCATAATCTGTACAAGATACTTTTTCAATGTTCTATTAAAATACTCTGAGAGAAACTAAAAATGAACATTTTACCTTGATTAAAGACGTGATCACAATTGCTCCAGCATTCACCATAGGGTTATGAGGCCTGTCTGTGAAAGAAAGTTTTCAATTACAAATATATCCCAAGACACATTTGTCAAACAAAACCAGGCAAGTGTTAAAGTGAAAATGGTAAATATTAATGCATGACTTAAAGCTATGATTATGGAATATAATCTTAAATTAAAAATACTGTAATCCAACATTATACACAATTTTTTGTAATTCTGAGCAAAGTATTTTACAGCTTAGAACAACTCAGCCTAATGCTACTTAACAGTCCAAGAAATTAATCAGTTTGACATCACTTCTTTTTGTGAAAATTTTCAATCCTCTCCAGTGTTCCAAGATTTGATCAATGCAACATTTGCAAATGGAACAACCCCTAAGGGAAATTCCAATTTTTCTCCAAGTTACCAAGTCTCAGTGATTTCAAAAGTGTTCAAACAAGTCCTTTAAAATAAAACAGAATTCCAGTTCTTGAATTTCCTTATTGCTGTACATAAATACAAAATCCTAATTCTTTTTAAGAATCAGAGGTTTCTATTGGCAGCTGCTGAAATACAAATAACAATTTACTCATCCTCACTAGAATTTAACTTACTTTATAATTGACTTGCATATACCTGCTACATTTAAGTTTTTCTTTTTATCATTAATCTCCATATTAAGAGTATTTTTGCATTCCCAGTCATTCTTGACTGCTCATGTGAATGAATCACCTTTTTTTTTTCCCCTCCTTTTTCCAAAAGCTTTCCTTATCAGCTGACTACTTTTCCCAAATACAAGTTTTCATTCATCAACATCTACCTCCTACAGTTTTGGGGTTTTTTTAAACTGACATTTTTGCTGTGCCTTCTAAGATGTTGATTTTTGAGGGTTCTGGTGTCTGAAAACCTCAACCAATTCTCAATACATTAATATTGTAACAGGTTTGAATTCTATTTATTTGCTCTTACTTTGCTTATCTCCAGATTTGAAAAAATATTAATTTAAAAAACCCACAGTGTTCACTATTTTTATATATAATACACACACACTAAAAGGAATTTGAGATGATTGCTTTTTGGAGATTAGTCTGATATTCACAGTACCTACACGCACACACACGAAAATTACACTGATCATGGTGTTAGCCATCTATGACTACCAGATAATCTCCAAAAACTAATCATCTCAAGTTCCTTTTAGTGTTTTTCAGAAAGTCAATATTAAAATGAACTTTTTAAAAAAATCAAGTTATTCTATTAGTGAAAACGTAGGACCAATACCTTCTGTCCAAAAAAGTGAAGCTCCCCTAAAACACAAACTTAATGTCTCTAATATTATTTTTAAAGTTGTTAGAGCCATTCCTTATCTTTCTGCAACAGACTCATGAATTGTTCTCATTTCATCTAATTGTACTTAAAATCCACCTATATCGAACGTCTCGTTCTACTCGTGTCAATAACGCAAGTAACCTGGGTCAAATATATTTGACTTTTGATTAAAACCAGATTCTAAGTAGCAAAAATGTAGCATTTCCATAGCTTCCTAACTCTGTCTCTCCTTTGGGACCAAAAACCTGAACACCAGTCAAAGATGTTACAAGTCAAATGACTATTCACAGCATCACAGACTGCTGGTCAGAAGGGACATCTGGAGGTCATCTCCTCCACCCTCCCACTCAAAGCAAGGCTATTGCCAAGGTTACCCGAGGTCAGTCATGCCTTTATTAGCTGAGTCTTGAAAACCTCCAAACATGGCAAATCCTCTACCTCTCTAGGCATCCTGTTCCTCCTAGATGACAAGTTTACCCTAACTTCCAACCTGCACCTCCCAAGCCACGGTGTGGGGTCACTGGCCCTCGTTCTTCACCTTTGCAATTCCTCTTGAAGAGTTTTAAGTCGCTCTCAGGGGAGCCCCTAACCTCCCCTTTCAACTGCTCCTTGGGAGTTATGTGCCCTGGACCCCACAGCACCTTGGCAGCCCTCCACTGAAGCCCTTTCCAGTTTTTCAATATTCTCCTTGAACTGGGGATCCCAACTCCAGACACATAGTCCATCACAACATTGGCCTCATGCATGATGAGAACACACTGTCACCCTCATTTCTTGCTTCACCCTTTTTTCTAGCTTCCTCTCATCAACATCAGGTATCATTCTAGTCCATAAACACATTAACAACTTAATCGTATACAACCCATTCTAAAAGTATTTTAATAAAGGTTTTGCTCTCGATTCTTCTGCACATCTCTATGGTTTCAATCTGCCACACAGTATAAGGCAAAAAAAAAAAAAGAAAAATCACAAACCCCACATCACATGTATATTTGAATAAAAAGGATGTGTAATGTTTATTTAGCATTCAGCAACTCAAAAGCTTATCAATGTGGTAAGTCCACACAATGGAATATAGCCTCAGAAATTCTATTGCATCTCATTTCCTTGAAGATGTCACCACTTAACTTCAATGTCACAAGGCATTCTTGGCTACCTTTTCCTCTACTCTGAAGATTCCTGTCTCTTGCCGCTTAACATCTCAAACTACATGTACCAGTTCTGGCCACTTTACAACCAACACACCACCATGTGCTGACCTCGCATGAAGAATGGCAAGAACCTTCTAGTGAAAGGAAACATGGACTTTTCTGAATGTGCTTCTGAAATGAAGTCGTGTTTTGTCCCCCCTTGACGAGTCAACAAGGAACAATCATTGTTGGAGCCTTAACAGCTATGGGGAGGTACAGCAGCGTGGCTTACCACACACTAATAAAAGCTCTTCTTTCAGGGTCTCTCCTACTGCTGCCTAACACCAGCACATCACAGAGCCAACTAGGACACCTTCCATTAATCCACCACTGCCTCTCCTAAGCAGAATAAACCCCATCAGGGTATCCAGGTCCCAGGAAAGCAATTTTCACTATTATCTATTAACTCTATCCCAGCCAAAACCAGGACATCTGGATAGCACCAGATAATGCTATCCAAACACTTCCCATACACAGATATCTGTAATTGACAGATAACCTTTCTATCTTGCCACAATAGCTACATGCTTCTTGAGAGGTGGTTGATGCATCAAGCCTGTCAGTGCTTAAGTGTTTAAGGGCATTTGGACAATGCCCTAATAATATGCTTTAACTTTTAGTCAGCCCTGAAACGATCAGGCAGTTGGACTAGACAATTGTTGTAGGTCCCTTCCAACAGAACTATTCTATCCTATTCTACAATGAAGAACCTCTCCACAGACTTAAGATATACCAGCCTTTTTTAAGGGCCAAGACACCTAAATAAAATCTTACATTCTGAAAGATTCCTGCTAATTTCAAAGAAGTGTCTTCCATTCCCGTCAATAATACTTCCATTCCCAGCTATTTTTTCCACCTCTTACGGATGTGTAGGTTCTGACGCTACATTAATTTTTAAGGAAAGTCATACATAAGTCTCCTCCTAAAGCGGCAGCAACTGCTGATTCACCTCACAGTGGGTGCCATCAGCAAGGGGATTCCACATTGTACAACAACAAGAAATGAAGATTGATACTATAATTGCAAGGAATGAAGATTGATACTATAATTGCAACAGTTTGCCAAAGAGGTGAACAAACTCATCTATTAATCTTTAGAAAGAGGTATCAAACTCTGCAAAGCTAACCGACACACATCACTAAAAACAAACACACATACATACACTCTCTATATATAATCAAGTAATAACAGCAATGATCTGCTCAGACTGCAAAAAAATCTTTTACGCAGCTTCTCTGAAAGTCTCTTATATTGCTCTATCATCTCATTATACTTTGGAGTAAATTCATGTTTTTATCCTTAATGAAAAGCACAAGTCATAATAACCCTTTGACTTTAACTGGGGTGCCCTGGTTAAGTCTAGCACTGATTCAACGATTTGCCTCTTCCATAACAACCCACCTAACAGCCTCTGAATAGTAAATATATTCTTCTCCAATACAGCGCTCTGTTTCTCCTGTGGAAAGGAGATACTTGTCTAGAACAGTCCTTTACATACAGAACTGCAATATATTTAACAGTTATATCTAAATTCAAAATAAAAGAAAATATAATTTATTTAGCTACCTAAAAATCCCTCCACTGGACATCACTATTGAATGGTGGAAAATATGTATTTTTTTAATACCTCAAAACTGCTTGACAATTAGCACGATTGCAACCTGCCATGCAATTATGCCATATGCAAACTAGACCTTTCCCCTAATAAGCTCAAATTACAGTGCTTTTCTTCTGCCAGTTCTTCTGACCTTTTTGGTCCATCATTGGCCTTAGGCTTTTCTCGTATGACTGGCTTGCAGTCTTTGAGCACAGAAAGCAAAGGTTGCCACACATACACAATACAGACATTTTAATACGCAGAACAGTTAATCATGGCAAATTCTTTCTGGAATGACATCAAAATGTGTTTGTCCAATACAAAAACTTAAAGAATTCCATCTTTAGTTAACAAAATCCTTCAGCAGAATAAACAATTTCCTGGCAATCCCTCATTCAATTACAATGCAACACTTATTACCGGACTAAGTTCTACAAACAACTATATTACTGGACTAATTCTACAAATAATTATCAACAAGAGAAGGTCCCAGGTATGGATGAGAGATATTAACTGCACATATATACAGGTATTGTCGGACATGTTGCATCATTACTCAATAGGCATGAAAAAACCCACAAACTGCTCAACGGCCATAAAAATTACTCCTGATGATGCCTATTTCAGACACATTTTACTATGTAAAATTCTTGATCTACTTCAGTCAACTACAATAATCTGTTTTTAATTAGCATGGGAATTGCTTTAGTCCTCCAGAAATCTGAATTGTTCAATAGGCCATATGTTCCCTTTGATAAAAAAAGTTTTAAAATTGAGTATTCACAAGGCTGCAGAAGTTTCCAGATTTCCGTTGCACAGTACAGTTCTTACTCAAAATGTACATGATTCTTAGTAACACTTTTGTTATAAGTTGGCATTTTTAGCTATGATTTAAAATTGTCCTGTAATATCCTCCATTCTTTCCAGCTTGAATCTCAATACTAGTAAACAAAGAAATGAAAGAACACCCCGTTTTAGGAATCTTTAATGTAGTAAGTGTAAAAAGTAGCTTCAGATGCATGTCTAACTAGTTTTCAAATACCGGCATATCACTTCATAAAATCCTGATTACAAACAGGAAATTCAACTATATCAGAATAATTAGAAACCAAATAGATTAAATATCTGTATTATATATATTTATTTTCAAATCTGATCTTCAAAGTAGTTATGTATGTTCAAACTGCCAAATACTCTGCATATCCACATTCCATACATCAATTTAAATCTACAACTAAAGTGTAATCCCTTCTTCCCTCCTCCTTCACTCACAGAAACTCAACTTCCCTTTCTCTCCCTGTAACTGAAATGTTCCTATTTGACTTCTACCTTCTGTTTTAGTCTTTGTTTAAGGACTGTAAAAATAAAAGGCTGTTCGGGTTAGTTCTAACACATTTTTCTCATGTCAGTTATATCAGCCACGCAAGCATGTACTTAAAATTTCCATCATGTGAATTAGTCCTCTCTATTAATTTCATGCACACTGGTCAAACTTTCAATAATCTCAATTCCTTTATTGCATAACAGTCTTATAAACACTCTTAAAGTCTAACAGTAACATAATAAGAAACCACAGCCTAACAATTAATCTTCTCTCATAGTTCAACTTTAAAAGTAGCAATAAAAAGAAGAAAATAACTACTAGACTTTCTGTCATTTCCTTAAAAATAAATAAATAAATAAAACAGAACACCTATATTGATCCAAAGGAAAAAATGGCCAATTTTGAGCACCATCAAAACTTTTTTTTATATGAAAACTTTCTTATGACACGAAAGGCAGTCTTCTTCACACTGTACGACATTGTATTTGGAAAAACTAGGAAAGCAAAAACAAGACAAAGCTTGACAAAATGCTTAATTCCCTCTTGGAGATACATACACATGTTGGTATTTCATTACCACTTACTAACATACAAAAAAAGAAGACATAAATTGTCAAGATCTATTTTATTTCTAAGTTTGCAATGATGATTTTAAGGTATGTACTAAATATAATTATGTATCATTTCTATATTAATAATATAGATATTTAAGTCAGAATTCAATGCAGTCCTTGATGAAAATATCATCCAAGCCTTATGCTGTTAATTAAATATTAATTGCAATACCATGGCAACAGAAACATTGTCTGTTCTCTTACAGAGAAGGATCTACTAGAAGAAACATTTGTTCTTCAGAGATAACAACCAGTATTTCCTCTAAGGCCACATGAGTCATCCTTCTCAGATTTTTGCCATAACGTTTTTAAAAACAACATTTTCATGCTTGAGAATTAATATAATATAAAAAAGATATGATCTAGATAAGTACTGTATGAGAAATTCTTGCTAAAGCACTCCTGACACAGGAAAAAAAAAAAAAATAAAAACATTGTTTTGAATCAGTAGCCAAATTCAGTTTAGAATAATCTGTGGGAAGATGTGTTCAATTTTGCCTTCTGGAAACTAGCCAGCGCTGGCCTTTGGCACCAGCACCTGCTTCTCAGAGGGCTGAGAAGGGAAGTGATATACATGTTTCTTAAAATCAATTTAACATCTTTGATTCTTTCATTTTACAGAAGGCATGATTAAGGAACACTTGCTACCAACTCAACTAAATAAATATACGTTTCAAATACCTGCATTATCAAAATTCTTTGTTTTTTCCTACAGCTGGATACTAGCAAATAGAACAGAAGTGATAAAGCATCTTTTACTAGCATTCTAAATTAGGCAAAAGCGAGTGACAAAGGATAAGCCTACCTTGCTGATGGCAAAATATTTTGGGACACTGCCTAATAATAAGACTTAAGAGGATACAGTAAAATGAAAAGACTGAAAAAGCTATGTAGCTTGTTTTATAATTTTCTAAAATGGAGTATTTGCATTATTAAATATTATATATCTCTTACCATCTTCATTCAGGAACAATTTGTTGAATCTTAATCCACTAGGCTCTTTACCAACATATCTGTGCACATACTCTGTGCCAAGATCATTAACAGCAATAGCATATTTCAAAGGCTTTACACAGGACTGCAGACAAAATGGAACTTTGGTATCGCCAACAGAATGCCTGGGAAAAACACAGATGAAGAGGTTTGAAATTTCCTGTTTGCCAGCTGTGGCAAGTAGTGTGTTAAATGCTTCATTTATTCTTCAACCTACTACTAGGACTATTAACAAAAACACCCAAAAAACCAACAGCATATTATTATTATTATTATGTCTCATTTTGAAGAACAGAACAAAAAGATTTAGAGGTTTTAACAATTGCCTCCATAAGCTAAGCATAACAAAGTCATTTGCTGGCGATTGCTGCAGATGTAACAAAATAAAAGCAAGTTCAGAAATGGGTTTGTACCAGAGCAAAAAATCACCTCAGAGCTCTGTTACCACACTTACCCTACTCAATTGCAAACCACATACTCAGAAGGGTATGATCTGAATACAGGCACTATACATATTTATGTCTATATGAAAAAAAGATGTGATCCGATTCAGTTTTGGAATTTAAGGGCAATAATTATATAGCTGTATTTACATTCCCTTTGATAATGGCATAGGTATTTTACTACAATTATTAGATGTTATCTTTTGGAAAGTTTACTGTCAACATCTAAGTCAGACTGCATCGAAGAAAAATCAGAAGTGTATTTGCTTCTTTTCTTTGCAGAAAATGTGAGAAGATTTCAGAGAAACTCACAAAGCCATTTTGGCATTATAAAAACTAACATTACACAACATTAAACGTTACAAAAATTAGCATTATAAAAACTTTCATTAGTACGTGTTATAATCTCCAAAACAAAGCAAAATGCTAATTTAAAATATTCAAAAAGGAGAACATGTTTACTTTTAAAACTGTTTTACTATGAATAAATTATAATTCAGACACTTAAGCAGGGAGCTGAAAAATACTTCAACTCACAGCTCTTCCTCTAGAGATTATAGAGCATATGGCTAATAAGAAACAAGCATACAGATCATCACATTAAAATGATCCCCAATCCACAGTCACCATAAGCAAGTCTGATGCTCTCTCAAGAATGCCCCATTCACTTGGGACACACCAAATACCTAAAAATTATGGCACTCAGAATATGCAGTATGACTATATCAAACTGCAGAACATCAGAGACATGCAAGCTGATGAGCATCTCACATTGTCTAGTCCCAAAGGTGGGCACAGAATAGTTCACCTTACTTCTCAGCTAGATGGTGCGAGATGCTCTTTTACATTTGGGCTCATAACTGCCTCTGCTACACTGAGTCACTATTCAATAAAAGTAAAATCACTCTAGCTATATCTAAGACACCCTTATATCTATATACACCCTTACAGGAGAAAGCTTAATAAACCTGAAAAGCAAAATCATGTTAAGTTCTGTCCAGTTTCCAGATCTTCATTTTCTTTTTAAAGAACATGGATCTAAATTGTTTCAGTGATGTATAGTGATCATATAATAACGCTCCAGTAAGAACATTAAAAGTTAGTTCCTTTTCTACATTTTAAGTACATCATGACTTGCAGAAAAAATAACATAGCTCGAGGCATGGGTACTATTAGACAAAGCTCTTCAACTTCGTAAGCATTGTCTCTATCTTGTCCTTCGATTATCGCTGGAATTACCCACAACTTCATTACTGTGTTTGGATCATAAGCACAATATAATCTAGCTTTAAATATAGTATTTACAAATACTGTTTAAACAATATTTTATAATAATAGCAAAATAATTCAGCTTCAACAGAGAAGTTGAAAAAATGTTAAGAAAGACGACCAAGTGGATTTCACTACTTAAACAACTCCAGTAAAGCTTTTTCTTTATTAAACCATGAGATATCATGAAGTGCTGTATATCATAGAATCGTAGAATATCTCAAGTTGGAAGGGACCAGTAAGGATCATCGAGTCCAACTCCCTGCTCCTCACAATGTCAGATAGTTTAAATAATTGAAACAGTAAAATCTAGAAGTTAGAATATACCTCTGTCCATCCACTGTGCAAAGCGACACACCCCACAAATCAGGGCTGAACTTGGCCAGTTGTGGAATATAGTCAGCAACCTATAACGACGTGAAATACACACAGAGATATTACAACATCCAAAATATTTAACTATATGTTAACATATGTTAATTAAAATAAATGCCAGCGGAAAAGATACACAAGTTACAACTGAATTATTCCACTAATAATCACCTAGTATATCTAAAAGTTCATTAAAAATATTATATTCACTAGATCATTACCAAATAAAATATTTTTTCAATGAAAATACAAACTTCAGCACATGTTCTATGTTACAGCACGTTTAGCATTTTCGTATCATATAAAACTTTAGCTCGTAACAAAGTTTGGGGCTTTTCAATTTATTTATTGAAAATAAGCACCAGAATAAACTTTAATTACTAACATAGGTATGGTGTTAACAACTATTTCTGTCACACAACCCAGTCAGTTGTGTAGAATAGCATGATCCTTTTATAGACTAAGTTTAGTCTGACAAATTACATAGCAGTTTTATAGTTCATGTAAAATAAAGAACAACACTATTTTCTCTTTTTAACCTCAAAACTGTTTAAGATCGTTAGAGGTAAGGAGCTTTATTTCTAACGCAGTTTAGAAGTTGCAGACATAATTGAACTTCCAAAACTGTTTTATCGAATTATCAGTTTAACATTTTGCTAAAAAAGTTAAGAAAAATCTGTCTACTTAAATATATTTGGTTAATATCAAAAAATCTGTAGAAGTTTGAAGCTGAATTTACAAACAGGTTACCTTTCCTCCAGATTGTTTTTTAGCACTTTCATATAACTCATCAATATGTGAAGTAAATGACATAAAATCTGGAATGACAAACTTCCTCCTGAAAGCTTGAGTAAGCAACACAATATTACTTTGTACACACCTGTAAAAAGTTAAAGAAGTTTATTAGTATTTTGACAAAGTACTGTCAAAAAGCCTACTTAAGCAGCAATTACATGCTATTCAAATAAGGACCATCAGTCCCTTGAAGTTATATGCCTACAAGAACAGGTCTTTACTAGAAAGACTATTCAATTTTCCACTCCATAAGTTATAAATAATTTTAAAAATATATTTAAAATGGTTTCATCGCATTTGCTTTTATGCCTTTTTATTTAAAGCCCTTACTTGAAGTTTCAACTGTAAGGTTGTACTGCAAGGTACTATCAATTTGCCTTCAAGCAGCATCTAAGCTTGCAAAAGGGATCTAAGCCACTCATTTCTCAGGATCAAGACGTTTGACAGCCACCTAACCCAGCTCTTGTCCTAAGTGCTAATTTCAGAGTTAGATCGGACTTCTGAGGTTCAGGATTGGTTTCTCTCACTTCCAACTGGTTTCACCATGAACTGAACAAAAACCCTGCCAATGACCAAACTGGAATGAGTTTCCACTCTAGTAAGAACAAAACCCTGTGGAAGTACTCAATAACATCTTCTAAACTAAACAAAAGTTAACAGTGAGCAGTACTGCAAGTCTCTTGCTTCAAACTATCACCAGTTAAGGAATCTTTGCTGCCTTTTAACCCACAATACATTATCGCCCACACCCTCTGAACATCAGCCCATCTGGTACGTTTAAAAAAAACTGATGAGGTAAAAAGGAAAGGACTTATCTAGGAGAAACAGACAGAAGGGAAGGATCAAAACACAAGCTGAGACATGCTGCTTAAAGTGGTGTGCCTGTGGGTGGGGAGTGAGCAGGAGTGGGAACTGGGAGCCATTATCACGTCAGTTGAAATATGACCTGATAGAGGGTATTAACAGTCCTATCCCAGTGCAGGGAAGAGAAAGGAAGGTTTAACACCAAACAATTTCGTTAACGTGTTCATACTATGCAGAAACAAACTGTTAATTCAGGCAAAGGGAAAGCTAGGAACATCTAGGACCGTATTACAAATGAGCACATATCCTTCCAATGAAGACTTACTCAGAAAAGTAAAAAAAAATTAATTTTTAGGGAAATACTTGCACTTGGAATAGATTCTTCCAATAATTCTACTATTAAAAGTCATTATCAGTTCAAAATGAAGTTGCATGAAGACCAGTGAACAGACAGGATTATCTTCCCTTTGAATCCCCCTCTCGTTTTTTTAAAGCTTCAGCTTGAACTCCTTTGTACTTAGGAGACTTTATCTCAAATTCAACTGACAACCATTTCAATGCTGGTAGGTGCTACACTCCAAGAGTGAAAGAAAAACAGTAGAGAAGTTTCCATTGTACACATTGGCATCTTAAGAATTGCTCTGTCTGTAATAAGCTGCTTTGTTAGTCTATGTTAAAATAGCAATTGAGTTGGTTTTGTTTTATTTTGTCATGTTTATCCACTCCTTTTTTACATATCTTGCAAAAAATCCTGTTCAATTTTGTTCCCAGCAGCCTCCAGTTACAGTTACCTACTCCAGCTGCAACAACCCCGCTTCAAAGTAATTAATAAGTTATGGCAGATATGTGTGCAGAAGGAATAACAACCTTCAGATGCACTTCTACATTGTTTGAATCACCTGGACAGCATTAAGCACCCTTATAAGAAAAAAAAATTTGAAGTTCACCTAAACCTTTTAGAACAACTCAAGAATACAAAGTGTGGAAAACAACAAGAAGGCAGTATGCACTGAAATACAGTCCTCTGACACCACATTATGTTTCTGAAACAGGAAGGGTATTTATACACTTACCAATTCACACCAAGTCTAGGATGCTCACTTCAATAATTCAATCACTTTAAGCTAGAGATTGAAACTCACTGCAGAAATAGCTATGCTGGTTAAGGGCATTACCTATTTCTGCAAGAAGTTACTGTCCCCAGACTTCTGACGAGGTCAGTGTCTGGGTATTTATCCTGGTAACCTTAACCAGGATAGGTTAAGGTTACCTATCCTTAACCCAGGCAAATCATATGAATTCACAGACATTAAATATGGGGGTTCAATTAATGGGTATTCGGAACAACTACTGCATGGACAAAATGACAGGTATCTTAGTAAGCTCCAATTAACATGGCAGTAATATTTGCAGTCAACAGAGGACACTAGCCTTGACAGCCTCTAATATTCTGCAACTGACATCTCCTCCCCACCAGAGTTTCTAACTACTTTATGTTCCAGGTAACCCTCCGGAGACGAATGGTCTGAGGCTCAGGAGAAGTGGAGCAGTAGAAAAAGATCGCAGGGAGGAATGTAAGTAAATGAATGTATTGATAAATAAAAATCTTTCTACAGTCAAATTTTATGAACGTAGCCCTTATCCCCCACATACTTTAGCAGCGTTCAAAATAAGTACACTAAAAACTTCCCACCTCAAATTCTTCCATTTCTCGAAACTTTATAATCTCACCCCAAAAAATTCTGTCTTGCCAAATCCCAATCCAAGCACTTCTTCCCCCATTTTAAAACACACCTTTTCAAACTATAAAACTTCCCTGATGCATCCTAATCTTCCTAACCCAAATGTAAGTCTTATGATTTGTAACAACTTTCAGTGACTTGTATAACCTGAAAGTAACAGTTTGGGGGTTTTTTTTGGAAACTGAATCTTTGGTCTCTAGCATAAAGTTAGGATTATTTTGTTTCCTTTATCATACAACTTGCTACATTTATCCATTCTTTTTCAAGTTCTGGCTCGAATTGCTTGATATTGCTTCCCTACACAAAGTAGACATCTGCTAAAACCACAGTCTGAACTCCCACCAGTTCTGAAGAACTGTTAGGCTATCTATATAGCTGAATGGACACCTTTTTTTCCTGTTTAAAAAGCTACAGTATAAGCATTACAGAAAGGAATGTGAAACTCCATTTCCAACTAGCAAGACTAGGTCTGTAGAAGTGTTCGATATATTTAGACATTTTAGAAAAAAAAGTGACATTATTTTGACAAATGAGGTATTAATACTATAACAGAGCGGAAGTCCTCTACATCTTCTGTCAAAAGTTTTCTAATTGCTCAAACAAATAGGATTAAAGCATTTATTAATACCTGGGTTAAGCATATCTAAAATTAAAGTTTTCCTCAGGATTTGCTACCTAGATTGAGAGAGCAGCAGAGCCACTCAGAAGCAAATAGATAACCCGGTTTGAGATCCAGCAACAGATTGTCAGGTTTATGCTTAGAACATAACATACCCAGATTGCTGCTTCCTACCCATAGATCAAAGGAGATTTGGCTAGCAAGACCACAGTTCTAGGTCAATAAAGCGGGACAGACCGCACCTTGTGACAAAGGCTAAATCTACAAAGCCAAGTAAGTTATTCTGAAAAAGAACCGAGTTTAAACCTCAGAGTTATAACTGTTACTCAGGAGCTATCATCTCATTCAAGTGTACACCATTCTCAAAATAACTCAATTCTGATTGCCTCATGCCTTTCCTTCCCCCACCCCCATCATTGACCAAAATATCGTTAGTTAAGAAACAGGGCTTTCTTCAAGTCTTCTATTTTTCTGTTAGGAACGACCTGTGAGTTAAAGAAAAGCTAAGACTGGTAGGAGGATTTCTTACAAAGATTATCAGAAATTTTTCTACAAATTAGTTACAATGTCATAGAAACAGATCTAAAAATAGGATATGTCAAAATGTACACACTTCATGAGGAAGACTAGAGTGTACAATCTTCCGTATTTGTTAAGTTTCCTAAGTTTCATCTAACAATAGTTGGATAGTACTACTACTACTTAAGTAGTAGTACCATAGCTAGTGTACCAAAAAAAAGAAAAAATTCACACAGCAAGCTAACTAGCATGTTGCGCTGCTTTCAGTAAGCAGGCTGTTCTCAGCAAGGTATCATTCATGCTACAAAGACCACGTGTTATGCTATATAGATGCAACACAAACAACTAATTCAAGAAATTTGTCAAGCACTCTCTGAAATGTGCACCACTGAAGCCTTCAATTCAAGAAACTCTGGAGATGAAAGATTAAAAACCCAATTTGTTCTGCCCGTAACATGGAGATTTTTTCCAAGTTTTTATTTAAGTGGAGAGCACTGTAAAGCCAAAAATCTTCAAAATAAGGCAAGTTTAGTCAAATTGGAGTCTAATGTTTAGAACCACTAAAGAGGTGTTGAAACTCCTGTTACAAAGATGGACAGTACAGATGCATGAGCTAAAATGTTTTACAGGTAATTTCTACTGGACTTGATTGATTTAGTCAAGCTTATGCTATCACTACTCCACGTCACTTATCCTTGATACTTTATTTGATCTAGCAGCTTTGGATTCAAATTCAACAGGAGAATTACACCACTGACTTTTACGTTTAGGGAACTGAAGCTTCAAAGTCCTGAGGTAAGTACAGCTGAGTAGATACATTATTATACTTCACACTTTAAACACCCAGAGAAGAACAAAAAAAAAAAATGGGAACCGTGTACGAGTCTCCATACAGCAAATGCAGTGTGCCTAGGAGGAACAGATAACTGAAGTTTGGGTGTTTTTAATTTATAAAAAAGGTTAACACCTGCTGCTGCAAAGGAAAATCTGCTACGTGAAAAGAGAATCACCTTTCCACCCTCTGTATAGTCTTCATGCTCAACACTCTTCCTACACAAGAAGCAAGCAACCATGTAAGCTTTCCACAAATTATCATAGTAACAACCACTCCCCTAACACTGAGGATCAAAGCCTAGAGATAAAACATAGAACATGGGCTAATCTTCAGCCCTCTAATTAGCAATCACTTGTCTTTTTTTAATATAGAGTCCTTGCCTAAAACATAATTCATAGTTTACTATTACAAACAAGCCTTCTAGTAAAAATGTAATGCATAATAGCAAAAGCATTTCCTTTCCAATCCAACCATGCACCCAGGAAGGTTTCTGACTCTGTAACAATATTGAGTTTTTACTGTGCTGACAAATAACCAGTGAAGACCTGGTCTTGAACTTAAATATCAGGAATAAAGTTAGTCCATGTTGTACCTTTAAGTAGTATCCCACATTTGATTATGGAGTTGACTGATTTGTTATTTTGTCACACACACAATATTCATTTTTTCTCAGTGTACTTCCAAATATGTTTCTATATATTAAAAATATATATAACATACATACTTTATATTTACATAAACTATGTAAATATATAATATAGTATAAACATATACTGTATACTATGTGGTTTATATATTTATAGGTATATAATACATATACACAATTATATATGTAAACACAACTTTTTTTATACACATATATATTTTAAATTGTAACTGAGAGGAAATAGCACTAAACAGCCTTAGTTCACAAATTAAAAAAAATGCTACAGAACAACAAAAATGAACCAATTTTGACAAAAGTACAGTCTTCATGAAAGAAGCAAGTTTTAGATATTATGTCATTTAACCCTCTGAGCCTCTAAACTTCCAATCTTTTGGCACACAAAACTATAAGTAGGGGAGCAAAGGAGCGTGCTTGGAATGAACTGAAGACAACCTGAACAGTGCTTATATTGTTCAGCTAACTGACCACAGACTTTTCTTAAAAAAAAAAGTATCACTAAAATATGGCATGTAAATCTTTTCCAAAACAGACCAAAGCAGTGTCTACAGTCCTAACTGCTCTCATCTCTACATATCTTGCAATTTACCTTCACTATTTTTTGTATACTCACTTTTAGAATGAACTACATACATACTCTGAACACCTCACTACACAGAAGCAGCATCCTGAACTTCAGATTAAAAACTGATGATACAGTGAGAGAGAAGTTTTATGTACTCATACTGAATATTTCATGCTGCATCAATTAATTTATTTGGCATCTGACCGAGAGTTGCAGTATGGGGTCAGATACACATGCAGACAACACTGATATATTAAACTCGTTTACTCTCTTGCGGAGATCATCACACAATCTGTCTGCTGCACGAAACCAGAGAACAAACTCATATGAAAATAGCATCAGTAGGACTGTGTGTTTGACTCCCTTTGCTAATTACACATAGATTTATATACCTTATGTCCCCCCTAAGACAACAGTCAGTAACACACACATTCATTCAGGATCATAGTCACATTATTGACAGAAAGTTTACTTTTTAAAAAGGTCTTTGTCCAGCATAACACCATCTGAAGTTGTTTGAAGGGTCAGTCTTAACATATCCATGCACTCTTTCAATCGGGGATCAGATGTACGTAATCCTGTAGATTTGAGTGCCTATTACAATAAAACAATAATTACTAAAATGAAAAAATATGCTATTACAATCAAGTTCTCTACTGCTCAGACTTATTTATCAAGATAAGAGACATCTGCCACTGCGTTATCAACACAGAGACATTTTGACACCTTATTGATCCTTTTGCCAGTTCAGCTGTGTCTAACGTCAAAGGATTAATGTCATTTGAAATCCACAGTGGTCCAACTACATTTTACACAAGTGCAAATGCTACCCAGCCCTGCCATAGACACAGATGCTTTCAAGCATACTATTTTGCACAGCAGAGAAGTGAACAACAATACTAGCACACTCATTCTCTTACTTAATTACAGAAACAGTGTTGGGGGTGGGGGGGGAAATATAGTTACATTCCTTGCTGCAGCTAAACATGTATAACAGAAATTCTTTGCTTTGTATTCTTGCATTTAGAATGTTAAATAAAACTTGTAGTAGTTAGCTTTCATACAGCACTCTGGAACAGTAAACTTACAGTTATGAATTTATGAACTGGTATTCTTTCTTGTCCTTCTGCAATAGTATAGAAAAGTAGATCTTCTAAGCTAGGAAGGAGACCTTGCTTCATTTTACTGAAAAAAAGAAAAAAAAAAGACGACACATGCATAGATTAGTTTAGTGCATATTTTTATTTATACACATTTTTGCATTGCTCACAAGGAAACACATTTCCACTACCAATATAACTGCTATCATTAATTTCAAAGAACGCTTTTATCAGTGAAGACAAAGCTTAATTCAGCTTTAAGTAGGAAAAAAATGGTAATATCAAAAATAGCATACATATACTTTACGGAACAAACATTTTTAACTGCAACATAGTCATGTTTCTACTGACATACCTTTATTGCTAAGATTATATTTCGAAATTTTTTGGAGCAGATTCATCACGTTTCCCTCTTCTTGATGTTACAGAGGATAGACATGTTACTTGCACAGAGGATAAAGTATTTATGACTCGAAGACCTACATGCCTCACAACAAAGCTGAAAGAGCAGACTGACCCAATGGTTCCACAGGCGAGAGAAAGTAAAGAGATGATGAATGTGTATTATTTTCTTCAAAATAGTCCTGTTTTTAGGAACTCCTAGAAAGAGTCCTAAAGCCCTTGTCCTCCTAGAAGCTTACGTAAGCCACATCAGTTACAGTGAAAGCAAGCAAAGCCATTCCCAGCATAATACAGTAACCCGAACCAGCTCAGGCACCAGAAGCAGTTAACTCCCATCGTGCATGCCTAAGCAAAGTTAACATGCAGTGTAGATACATCTTTAATGGTCACTATGTTTTATCAATGTAAATACACTGGCTCTCCGAGTATTCCATGTGTTAACTATTTTACTCTGAGATATGCTTCCTGTATGCCTGTGGTTTCTTTTGTAACTTACATCTCCATTTTAAGTGAAATGTGAAGGAAACCTACCAGATTAAGCATCAAGAGTCCTTCCAAGAGAGAAAGCTCTAATACTGTCAGCTTTCCCTCAAAGCCTTTGGAAGTTCTCTAAAAGGTTTAACCTCAGAGTTTTGCTTTTCCTTGATATTCCGAAGTACCCTGCAGCAGGCAGGAGCCCAAGCCTGTACTCAGTTCTTTATGCTTCCCCTCTAAGTACAGCATCATAGCATACAGCTGGAATGTACACTTCCAAACTGCTAGAGGCAGTGATAGCAAAGGGCTTTGGATCAATTCTTTTAGTCCCCTGAAGTGCTTAGGTTTGTTTCTAGACCAAGTCAGTTTGGAGAAAGCCAATGTTGTGATGTTCAACAAGCAAAAATAAAGAAAAACAAAACAGTTCTCTAGTAAACATAGACATAAACTAACTAAAATGCAGAGTATGCAGTCTTACATTAATTTAGCCACCAATTTTAAGGCTCAATCTTATAATCTAATAATAATGGCAATACTTCGTTACTTACTGTAATATATAAAAGTTACTGCCTGAAACTAGAATGTTCAGTGGCAATTTATCTATTTCTATACATGTATGCACATGCGTACAAAAAGCAGGCCTAAATTCTAGTCATGAAAGTTTTCACAAGACTAGTAATTCTTTGAATATCAGTACTCGGGGTTATAACTACAAAAATAAAATACTACAACTAAGCACAGAACCTAGATAGGCCAATGCAATCTTACAGACTGACGTTAATGCTCCCTCCTCTCCCAATACTAGCTTACTCTAGCTCAACAGCAGGTCAGATTTATGATTATTTTTAATAAAAATCTGACTGTATCCAAATGCTCTTTTACATTTAAGACAACCTTTAGATTGCACTCGCCTCCCTCCTTTCCTCATAACTAGCAGTGAAAGCCAGCAATAAAAATCTCACTTCTCATTTTCCGATTTATTTAAAACACCACACTTGCACACTAAGAACAGAAGACAGCTTTGTAAGCCAACAGAACTTTCCTTGTCTTCCAGTCTGGATTTTTTTTTTTTAAATGATGCTGGCTGACTAATGCACAGACAGGCTGGCAATTCAACCAAGACAAACGCTTACAACTACCTCAAGCAAATTACTGAACACCCTTTTTCCTAAAGAAAATTCAAGTCTTCCACACAGCACGTTGCTCTTTCAATCTTTTGAGAACAGTTATGTCCAGTCAAGCCAACAGAACCAAACTACTAACGTATCAATTAAAGCTTCATCCTATATCTGCATCCTAACTCTGCAGCTACGTACTTTTTTTTTTTAAAGCTATGCTGAGTTACATAGTCTACACCCCTACATTTCCCTCATTTACACAGAGCATTTAACTAAGCTCCCCAAAGCATCGACATTTCATGTTTTAAAGAACATCTCTGCTACGAGACTCGTTACTGGATTGCTGAAGGTCTGACAGAGGAAACTCCCATATTTCACTTTGACCAAACAAGCCGGCAAACACACTGAGAAATTTTAACTGATAACCTATTTAATTACAAGTTTCTGAGCTATTACTCAGAGTTTCACAGCTGTTCCAAACGTGGGATTTCTATCTGGAAGGGTGCAGAAAAAAACTTCAGACATTTGACCAAGATTTTTATCTGCCTCTCTAAGATTTTCATCTATTAAAGAGATGTACACCTTTCGCAGCATAAATTCTCTCTTGACATAGTTTCCATATCATTCACATCTGCTGCTGTTCAATATTAGGTCAGTCAGCCTAATTTAACAATGGATCTGCACTGCCTGCCAAAGCAAAGAGGATGGCATTCAATATATTTACAGAAAATTGCTCGTTGTCAAATAGTCCATCTTTTGATAAAGTTTATCAGCTAAATAGAGGTGGAAAGGCTTGCTCTGCAGTTTATCAGGTCAGTGATGTCAGTAACTAATGTTTGCTTAACGTAAAAGCTATGTTTTGGCACCGTGAGCACACTTAGCAAGATAGTGCTGTTCAGCACACGTTGTAAAGAGCTGTTTTTCAAGTTAGGGAACTTGCAATTTCCACAGTCAAATTAAAGTGGAAATTCCAGTTTATTCCATTTCATGAATAATGACTTTTGATACTTATTTCCCTTTTTTGGGGAAAAAAAAAAAAATTAAGCACCAGACTATTACACGATTAGACTTCTTCAGTGGTACTCTAACCTGTGGACTAGAATACTGGCAGATGCTCCACACTGCTCTTTAAATATAAAGAAAAACAGAATGCAGGAATTCCAAGCACAAGGACTTTGCAGTCCATATCCTTCCTTCCTTCTTTCAGCTCTTCCTTTTGCATCAGTACGATGCTTATACCAGATTCCACAGAGGATTTCATTTTAACTAAAGCTGAATTATAATTTCTACAATATAAAAGAGATTAAATTTCAAATGCAGTGAAACATTCCTACTTTGTACTTCAAGATGTAACTGGCAAAATGCAGACCAGGATTTATAGAACAAACAAAGATATGATACTGCTAATAATAGTATCAGGCTCATCATTAACCGTAAGACATCAGTCAAATATATGAGGTCACACAACTGAAAACTGCAAGGGCTGCAACCCGCAGTTGGTAGCCTCTCTATCTAAAATAGGCATCCTGAAGAAGTTGTCACAATACTACAGATAACTGACCTCCAACTAAAGGTATAAACACCTGTCAAGTCACTAAATAACTAATTTCTGTCCACTTGCATAGTTAAGACACCGATACCATTAACAGTGGTGGGTAACCATTTACCTGAGAACTTACCAAGATTCAGACAAAACTACGTACTTATAAACTTAGACCAAAGATGGACATGTTTTAGTAGATGTCAAAGTATTTATACTAAAAACAAGAACTGTTGCTTCAAAATCTTAGCCTCTAAGGAAGTTATGAAACATCTAATGAAAACGCACTTCTAACAGTTTCTTGCATCTGCAATTATTAGATCCACACTCTGACGGAAGTAACAGTGAGATGAACCACTGCCTGGTTACTATACAGTTATTCCTCTGGAATCCGGCCTGGGTGCAAAAGCAAAATGAATTTTAAAAGGTATCTCCAGAATTCATCCCTGTCCTTAAAAAGGAGCGCTACCACTCCCTTGTCATTTTAAGAAAAAAAAACAAACACTTGCATTAACCATTTTGCTATATTCCATATACTAGTACCCATCACTATTGCAATTTAGCTATACTTTAAAAATCAGAGTTGCTCACATTTTGCTCTTCCCTCTCACCTTAATCAAGGCTTTTGTAATTTACAAATAGCTTATACTAAGTTAAACTGTTTGATCCTACTACTGCCCAGCATAAGATGTAAGAAGAACGATGCGCGCTTATACTGAAAGTAAAAGTGAACAATGCACAGTTATATTGAAAGTAGAAGTAAACACTGTTAAATATTATACAAGTTTATCATTTCTGACTGTACTAGGTTATTGTGTTTTAATTATTTAGGTATGAACATAGATACGATTGCATTTTAATCAACAGCCTTCATTAATCAAAATTACTGGTCTATGATCACTCTCAGTTTAAGCTCAAATATTTTTTCCTTTCCAAAACATATTAAGTTTCAGGTGGATACACAGAGTGAAGGCTGGATAGCAGGGATAAGGAGGTGGTGGAAGACGTTTAAGAAAAAATGCACAAGGGGATCTGGTTATGCAATGGGATACTAGTTATTTCATCAGCCACAGACCTCATAATTTATTACCTCTATGATCAACTGTTCTAAATCTCTGTACAGTCTTTGCACAAAACATTTTAGGTTTTCACTTGCAACTCCTACTCTCTGTATACAAGGACTGTTAAGCAAGCAAGCAAACAAGCAAGAAAATCTTAGTGCTGTCTTTTGACATTGGAGGTTATTCCAGTATCCTAGGGCCATGACCTTACAACCAAATAGAAAAAAAAAATAATCCCCCAAAACAAACAAAAGAAAGTGTAAAAATGACTATCATCTTCCCAGTTGGGTCCACAAACCACCTGGCAAACACAACTCAAATGTTATATACTGCTGGATGGCAAAGCGCTGGAATCAGCAGAACACACAGACTGCACTGACTTAGCCCAGTCGTCAATTTAGTCCAGAAACCTGTCTTTTGAAGAACTTCACTTTTCTTCTGAATCCTGCACTCTGTCTCAATATAGCAATGATTTCCACATGTAAAGTACCATTTACAAATGCTTAAGGAAGATTTTCATAATTCTGCATTAAGAAAAGTAAGAATGAAAGTATCCAGCAGCCTGGCTAATGTGCCACCAGGAAGTCCTGCACAACCTGAAGTGAAAAGAAACTGTTTCCAGCTTTTTCCTTGTTCATAACTATATGCTATATGTTTTACATAATTGTTCCTTGTCCATTTTGCAGTAAGGCTCAAAGAACAAGCATCTGACTTTCAAACACACCCTTTTGTCAAAAGTCAAAAATTATTAAAAGCGTGTAACCGGTTTGTGATGACAGAGCTTTACCAGACATATCAGAAATTATAGGATTTCCCTAAATGATGCTAGCTGTAGGAAGCTGTTATAAAAGCTCAGTTTAAGAAAATGTTACCTCTTTAATAAATCACCTTTTCAACATCCTCAAAAACCCCTCACAGTTGTCATACTGGTTTTTCCTAAGTTTTTAATGTCTGTATTTCTCATTGAAAATGGAAGTACAACCCTTATAAACCACACCTGCTTGAGCCACAGCTAAGTAATGTTTGTTCCAAAACATTACGTACAGAGCTAATTCAAAGAGGAGACTTCATACATGTTGAACAATAGTATAAATATAATAATAATACAAATATGATTGTGTATTATATTGTATACAGTTACATAACCTGACACGCATGCATTTTTAAGGTGTTTGACAGCAGAAATTATAAGTGATGCCTTTAAAGAAGACTATATCCTATTGAAACAAAAGGCTTGAACCAAGCTGAGCAGCCAAGACATTTGGTGGGAGAAAGGGGAGAAGAACAAGAAGATAGCTTCCTTCCCCACCTGCCATGTTGAAGGAGTACAAGTTCATGCTAAAAAAAAAAAAAAAAAACACCAAACCAAAAACTGCAACTCAAAAGCAGAACTCTTAACTAGCTAAGGGCTGAAGCCTTCCCGACTGGCCTTGTGGAATCTTTTCCAGACTTCTTCTTAGCATTAGGCTAACAAAGACTTTGCTCAGTGTTAAAACAAGGTACTCCTTTCTTGGCCTTATTTCCTCTGTCTTTCGCTTTTTTCATCTAGGTAATAAGCATAGCAAAGCCTGGGAAAGCAGCTTGGTTTTAGATTTAGTTATGCCACCCCATAAGCGGCACAAAGAATACATATGGGCTGCCTACAGAAAAGCCAAGGAGCATGTTCCAAACACACACAAAGGAGATGGGTCTTCATGGGCTTGCAGTTAAGCTGTCAAACTTCTCATAAAAGGCTATCAGAGATACTAAGTGTACCTAGGTTCAATCAAGCAACGGCAAACTGTCAGATGGGGGGGAGGAAATGAACAAGACTTTTTCAAGACCCACATAATGCTGAGGACTAACAGAGCAGAGTGCTAAGGAGAACTATCAATTCATTTATCTCATCATTATACTCTATCCCCAGTATCCACTACTGGACACAAACTGGAGCTGATACACCTGTTTCTGACCAATTCTTTCAAGAATATTTCAGGTTCTAAGTGAAAGAATATTAACTTCATAAACATATACAGTCCTATCATTCTATTACCTGCATGTACCTTTGTCACTTAGGGACAAATCAGGACCTCTTGGCACAGGGACACGTTCTGCAGCACCTATGAACATCTGTACGCACCACTAACCGGTGGTAACATCTATCCCTAACTGCACTACACGCAGACATGGAAGAGAGTGCTACAAAACTTCCAAGGCAGAACCATACACCACGTACGTTGCCTTTAATAATTAATGTAAGATGACACAGCTTTCACTTCTCTCGGAAAGTATTTTATGCAGGTAGCAGCGCTAGAAAAAACACACTAATGCACGCAGTCTCCTCTGAGCCAAAACACAGGCACACCCCGCACAGCCTTACGTGGGAGTGACCCCAAGCCAAGAGGAAGCTCAAGGCGTGGACGGGACACCAAGCAGCGGTGAGGGCAGCCCCGAGAGGCACACACACTCCCCACGCCACGCGTCCGCGCTTCCTTCCCCCTTCCGTGACCCGCGGGACCCCACCGGGCTGCGCAGCCCCGCACCACGGCGCGGGGCGGGGGCCCCGAGCACCCACCCGGAGGTACGCGGC
>NW_008795122.1:360769-371597 GCF_000699145.1 Aptenodytes forsteri | reverse complement strand
CCGATGCGGGCTGGAGCGGGGCGGGCAGGATGCTCCCGCCTCGCAGCTGTCCGGGCGGCACGGCCGACCGTAGGCCGGCGTCAGCCACCCCCGTCCTACCCGTCAGGCACTGTAGGAAAGGGCTCGGGAGACAGAAGCGTGTTAGAAACGCTCTTAGCGGGAAGAGTAGTTCCCAAACTCTTCGGGCCAAATGCTTCTGTTAACACACAGATCTACTAATGGGTTTCCATGCACTTGCAATAAAAATATAATTGCATAGCGCACTGCCAGAACTTGCTGTGGAGGCCAAAGTGTACAACTTTAAAAAAAAAAAACAGACAAGAAGTAAAGCACCTGGATGCCTAGATGAATCAGGTGCAGCTGTTCCTCATGTTCACACCACCAAACATTTAATCAGTGTGAAAATCTTGCTATTGCTCGTCTACAGGTCTCAGTTGCGGAACCACCAGCCCATAGCAATGCAGTGCCAAAGGCCGAAGTGGGAAGAGCAGCAGAGAATAATTGTAGGGCTTCAGCACAAGGTATAAATGTCACTCCTTATGTGTAGTTAAGCTTCTGTCACTGCATCACGACATGCTGCTTGCCAGCATGCAGCATCTTGGAAGTCACAGATTTTGCAGTTACTTGGTGAAACTCGCTCACATAACCAATTGCTAAATTTGTCCTGGATGAGTACAAATCTGTATTAGTAAATTGTATCCATTATGGGTAACAGTAGAAGAGTAGATCTGTTGTTGTCCTACTTCATCAGTAATGCCACCATGGAAACCAGTATTTAAATCGCCACTAGCTTTCTCACTTCAGGAATCATAATTTTCTGAGCAAAAATGTAAATACTTCTGGAATTCTGAGTCTATAACTGCTAAATTTCCTTGTGAACAATTTCCCCATGCATTGAGGTTTATTTCTTTCTGTATGTTTATTATGTTTGGGGGAGGTGGGGGTGGAGAAGTTCTGAGTTAAAATGATCCTGCTGCACACTTTATTGGAAATGTTTTACTCTGAAGATACTGATATTTTATTTTCCACCACCCCCCAGATTGGAAGTTTCAGCTGTCTAGGCATAGTAAATTGCTCTTAAAGAACCACATAAAACACAGAAGGGTTTTTGTTACTTGTTTTCCATGCGCTCTGAGTTTGAGATAATCGCTACAAATAGACTTTGAGAATAGCCTTTGCTTACGTTTACACCACAGCACAAATGCCCACAGGAGTTCCTTCTGCTAATAAATTGTCACAACAGCTATGAGAGTTTTTGGAAGCAGATTTAAAGATAGCTGATAATCTACGCCTATAAAATGAGCCTCGGTGCACCAGTGGTTCTCCTTCCCACTGAACAAGGAAACTTGAAATATCAGTGTGGGATGTGTAATCCTGGGCTACAGTTACTTCACATACAAAAATGCAAAGTATCTACAGTTCTCACATACTTATTACGTTACCTGTTATATTTCCTGGAACTGATTCTGGATTTCCATTTGCTAAGTCTTTTTGGCAAGCCAATAACTGCCTCTTTTATCCTGCCACCCAATAATATTATTTCTTATTTTTTAAATTCCGTTAAGTAAAATACTCTAAAGATAGAAGTCTCTCGAGCACCTTTTCCATTCTCTTTGCAGGGGCTACTGCTGTAAGACCAGAGACAGCAAGTGTGTTCCCAGTGTGTGCATTTGGTCACTAATTGAACACACAGTTCTGCAGACGCTTACAAGATTCCCCACTGATTTTTAATGCCAAGGTGATATTTTTGGGGTGACAGCTGCGGTTTTTCACGAGCCAGCTGTTTAGCAACTGACCTGGTTCAAAAACTTGTCTAATTCATCTCTTATACTATAGAGGGGGAAGAGGAGGAAGAATGCAAAATGTAATGATCTGGATCTTTCCTTTTAGTGCTCTGGTTTCTGTTCAAAACATTGCAAATAAGATTGTGGGAAGGCAAAGAAAAAATACTACCTTAACAAAAATATTTGCCTCTCATGACAGTACCCTGTGTTACACATTCTTGACCCTACATGAACTCTTCAATTTTACTCATTTCCCTTTTTTTTTTTACTTTGTATGCTGTTGCCTTATTCCTTTATTTAGCCTTTTAGTATCACCTTCACATCAGTAATCTCCCAACGCAAGTATTCTTCAATAAAGCTTTTCTTAAAACTCACTTCAAGAAATTAATCCTCAACTTCTCTCCCTGGAAATTCCCTTGTGTGTGTTTTAGCTCTTGAGGGCAGAAAAGGCAAGTTGCTCTGTGTGTGGAACTACAAATACATAGCTCAGGAACAATGCAAAATGATAAATATAGTTTCAGATTCACAAAGTTCAAGGGCAGTAGTGACTCACTCCCTATTCTGAGAACTTTTGCTGCATATTTCAGACCATCACTCCTTGCTCCTACTATGACTAAGCCTAAGAAGTTTCACCCAGTGATCCTCTCCCCTCCTCCCACAGGCACAGGTATACTAGAGAGTCTTAATTTAAAGATGAAATTTTTTTTTCCTTTTAAAATAAGCCATAAGAAATGTAGTAAAGATAACACCAGAAATACGTCTGTTTGCTTGTGAAAAGTGTTACGCGTTAAACCTGTTAAACTGACTCTGATTTTTGTTTTGATCCAGGTGTTAGACTGGGCTTTCCCATGCCTCAGTGAAACCCCCTTTAGACTTCCCTCTCGAACAGAGTGATATTACTCGTCTCTTTGGAAATAGAAGACAGGCCATCTGCTCTGCCATTCTGTGTTTCACACAGTATCCCAAGAGAAACATAAAATTACAAAAATGGTTTCCAACGTAGTGCGAAGAAATTTGAAATTAAAATTCCCTATAGCCTTTATTTTGAGTTGGTTACACAACCGGCAGTAACCATAAGCCAACGATTCTCTTTTTAATTTCCACAACTATACATGTATTTTTGTAAGATAAAAATTAAGAGGTAGGATTTAAGACGACATGGTTCTTCAGTAAAGAAAGAAAAAAAGTGGATCTTTTAAATAGGCATTATTTTTTAAGTATTTCCCCTAAGCTGTATTGTAGCAAAATATTCCTACTGTAACCCTCTAAAAATAATCCATATTTCAGAGGGTTTTCTCTCTAAAAGGGGCATAGCAGCGTTAATCTTCTAGGAGAAAGGGCTCTGAAAAGCAGGTGGAAGGAGGTCTTCCCAGTTCAAGCGCATACACTGATAACAGCTTTCAGGAAGGTTAAATCCTCCCATCAGATCAGCAGGGCAGATCTCAGATAAGCAGCAGAAATTAAGGATTATCTTGACTACGACATGAACTGTTTACTTTGCTATTTTAAATGGTTATGTTGGCTCCATTTCATGTGTTGCTGGGTAATGCTTTCCAAAAGAGAACTGAGGACCAGACACCGCAATTCTTTGTATTCCTACCGATTCTAGCAGCAGTTCCTAAAAATAATTTTTTCTTTTGTGAGGCTAACTTGCTGCACATTTGGGTAACATTTTGATATCGATTCGGATAAAAGGTGCTCAGTCACATGAAACATTCCCCGTTGCACTGTACAGAGGATACGAAACAGCTTCCTCTGAGCATAGAAGCATAAGCAGTAAATAAAGTTACTATTTAATCTAAGAAAGTGAAGGTTTAAATGTTTAGGCGTAATAGCTCAGAAATCCAACGAGGAGGAAAATATGCAGAGGAATAATTTACCTGGAAGGTAATAGTTGAGGGAGTGACCTCAAGTGACAAGCAATAGAAAAAAAATCAAAGTCATCTTCCCCATGTAGTGCATCAATGAGACCATAGCTCATTTCTCATCACTCTCATTCCAGGCAAATATGGGCAGTGAGGAATTAATTTAAAGGAAAGCAATAAAAATATTTGCAGGATTTGCTGAGACTGACATGAAGAGAAACTACAAGGGCCTGGGATGTTCCTAGCATGATTAACAGACAATATATGATGTTTTCTAGTGTATATGACAGAGCAAGCAAATAATAGAAGTAGGTTTATTGAGGATGATCTGCAAAGAGTGGCACAACTTTTTCCTATTACTCTATTTGTTAACCTGTTTCCTTTCATCTTCACCAGTGAGACAGCACCATCGTTCCTCATGCACATTATTAGTTATAGCACTTTTCAGGTGCAAAATTCTTTACACATCAGAACATTCACCTTCAGAAGCCAACAGCTTACCTGCCAGAGAAGTATTCTCTGCTGCGTCCAGCACACTGCATATTATTTGCACTGTAATATACCTAAATCATAGCGTCACAAACCCCATGCATCCCACCTACAATCATATTTAATGCTTAATTCTGATGACATCTGCCAAACTCCAGTCCAGGTCTTGATACTGCAGCAGGCCGGGGAGTGGGAGCAAACTTGGATCTTCTGTTCATGTTCCTGGTCCTCAAATATTAGCCTTGGTAACCTTGTGCTAGCAAAGAGAAATGAGTGACAACATCATCTGGCTGCTCCATCGTATCCCGGATGTCTGCGCCGAGTGTGCATGAGAGCGCCTGGGAGCTCAGGGCAGTCCATGAACTAGCTGCTTTTGAGAATGGACATGTAAAATTGCTGCCTGCATTTAAACGAAGGTCAGAGCACTTAGGCTGACGACAAGCTGGCTCGTCGTGTACAAAGCTAGGCAGTGCTGGGCGATCGCTGGCTGACCGGTAACATCTGCTTGTGCCATCCCAGCCCTGAAGTGATGGAGATGACAGTGCGCTGCAGCCACACCTTGTCCCAAGCTGGTTGGTTTCAGCTCTGAATTCCAGCACCTTACAAAAAGGCACTTGGAGAGATGCAGTCTTTCAGGCAAAGACACACAAGTGAATCCCATTTAATGATCCCATGGAGGAAAAAACCCTCATACACATCTGGTTTTGCCCTTTCACAAATTGAGGTTGAAATTACTTGTGGCCACGTAGAAGCTTAAGCTTACAAGGACACCCAGGCTTAGGAGCAGGGCTACCCACCCTGAAGGAAAACAAAACAAAACAAGGTAAAATCAAGCAAGCAAAACAAGCAGTCAGACTATAATGGAAACTGTCTCATCATAAGTGGTAATCCAAATAGTTTAGAAGTCTCCGACCTCCAGAAGGTTCCTCTGGAGTACATAGAAACCACTCTGATTGAGTGCAGGGAATAATGCTAGCACCAGCAACACCCCACTACCTCTGAAATGGCAAACCAATGAGCAAAACCACACATTTCTTTCTGCCCAGATATTTTTGGCACCTTCTCATTTCTGTTGCTGCACTGAGGGAAGACGAATGGTTACTTCAGGTGGTTTAGGGCTCAGCCTTCCTTTGCAATGACCATGAGTTGCAAGTCTCCTTGCAAGTTGCAAGACTCTAAGTCTCCTGTTAACTTAAAAAGAAATAGCCCCATAAAGACTAATAGGAAAACATCCAATGTTTTTTAATTGTTGAAGGATGTAACCTTGAAAGATTCCCCGCCATCTAATTCTCTCTTTATAAACACCTAACTTTCTTAGGGAGGTGAAAGGAAGGAGGCAAGGGAGCATAACAAAGCAGATACTCTTGGTACCAGTGGGCGAGCCTATGTGTTGCTGGTGTCTGTGGACACGCCACCAGCAGTGCTTCCAGGGGCACACAATGTACCATCACACTCCAAGGGCATTTAATATTTAGACAAGGACTTTTGAACAGTTCCACAACAGTAGGCCAGTGGGGACTGAAGACTTGTGAAACTGGATTCAAAGAATAAAAAAAAAGTAGAGCAATCAAGGTTGTAAATTAGCCTGGATTAAGCATGTATTTTTGCTAATAACTAGTTTAGTGCTTAAATATGTGTATGTTCATCCTAACTTCCAAGACGACAAACATTCAAAATTCTTGTAAAGTATTTTTGGTGCATTTGAAACATTTGTGAAAGCACAAGATTTGTGCTTCTTTAGAGTTAACTGCTGTCACAGAACATCTTCACATCATTTTTAACTGCTCCACAATGCTCCATCTTTTCAGGGCTTGAAACAACTCTCACTGAAGTCAGGAGTTGATGGAAAAATGCACAAGAAAAGAAACTCTACTTTTTAAATAGTATTTTTAGCCCTCAGCATAGTTTCCATAGCAGTATTAGACCCAATTACATGGGTTTTTGCCTCGACCGACTGGGTTGTGCTGTTGAAATTCGGAGCGTTTCTAACACTACGCGATCTCTGGTGGCAAAGTCACTCATTCCCACGCACATGGGGCTTGTCACCCCCTCATAGTTGTTCTGAGACAACTATTGAATTGGGTCACGCTGTAAACTGCGTGAGTGAAACAACCTGGGTTAAAAACTGATGAGTGATAATTCTCCTCTTTGAGAAAGAGGAGTTTCACATAATAAATCTGTGAAACATGTCCTGAGGAGCTTTGAATTAGATGTGCCATAGGGTGGCTCAAAGGAAAAGCAGCAGCCATGAAATTTTGATAGTTTTGTTTCTCTCTGTATACTTGGCCTTGTGCCACAGGAAAGGGATGTTGTCAGACAACAGACTTCACAGCCTTCCCGTCACTGGCAATTTTTAAACGATGACCAAGTGCTTGGATATTTTGAATATTTAGATAAAGTTTCATTTGGTAGCTCGATCAACGAGCAGAGCTTCAGGCAATTAGATATCCTTATAATAAAGCATGAAGCCAAACCAGTTGTCTGTCTGGATAATACGGTTATATTGATTTTAGGAGGAAATATAAGCAGTTCTGGAATTACTAGAACATCCCTTATTCTGTCACATACGCGCACACAAAATAACCTTCTAATACCCTACAGTAATCACCCAAGACATCATGGGCCTAATTTGAGAACAAATTTAATAGAGCCTACCACTAGCCCATTTGATACTAATTTTTTTTTTTTTTTTTAGGAGGAAATATAAGCAGTTCTGGAACTAGAACATCATCCCTTATTCTGTCACATACGCGCACACAAAATAACCTTCTAATACCCTACAGTAATCACCCAAGACATCATGGGCCTAATTTGAGAACAAATTTAATAGAGCCTACCACTAGCCCATTTGATACTAATTTTTTTTTTTTTTTTTGTCTTCAGGCTCTTTGCTATATATGCTGCCTTAGACTAAACTCTCATTAGACACTTGAGGATTGGCTCTGCTAAAACAAAGCCTGAGCAACGAGACCAGAACCAAGCTGTGTTAGGGAGGATATTTTGGGCTAAAAGGACTTTAAGAGAACAAATGAAAAGTAAACTATGTCAAATATTTTGGGCCAGAAGGCATGCAGAACAGACACATGTAATTATTCACGTATCTATGGTTAAGAAAACATCACCCAGACACCTTTCTATTTCCTCCCCAGCTTTGACTTACTGCATCATGTCTGCGGCAGAATTACAAACTCTCAGGATAGGGCACGTGTCTTCCTATTAGTCATGTTTAATCAAGAAGTTAATTATTTGGTTTATTTCTTGTGTATTCCGATGCAGTTCTTTTATTCAGCTTCAGTTTATCTCACCTTGTACATTTCCGCAAGTTTTTCCTCTGGTCTGTCTTCTAAGTTGTACCTCTTCGTCTTTTGATTTATATACTTTAATAAAGAAAGCAAGATCTAAAATAATAGTTTAAATAGTGACTCATTTTGTTCTGCTTTACCTATTAGTTACATTGTTTGATATGTCAACATATTTTATTAATATTAAAGGTGAAATTCAGAGTTGAAAAAGCACAAGCAGTAGAATGTATTGCCTCTTCACACAGCACTATGGTCGAAAGGAAAGGTAATAACTGCTCAGTGTGGCTTACTTAATCTACCTTGGTGTAAAGCCAAATAAATTCTACCCTTTGAAATAAAAAGTAATTCTTAAACTACCAGTAGTTGTTAATGATTACTAGAACTGGAAATAATCAATCAAAATCCACATGCTGGTGAGTAATAATCTTCTACAAACATCCTGAATATAGAGATTAAACCCTTTATTTTAACAGCTAACAGGGAAAAGGTTAATTTATATCTTAATACTAATTTGCATAGTAAGAACCATTAACTTATGAAGTTAATGAACTGATACATCCACCAGCTCAGTCCAATGACCCTGTACTTAGGGAAAAGCTGAGGGATGTGTGCGGTGGAACGCTGCTGATCATTTCCCAAGGATTTGGCCCAATTCTGGATGCCCAGTGCACCGCAGCTGAATGGCATTCAGCCCTGCTCAGGATTACCATCAGCTTAAGTGATGGTTTGGAAAAACCACGAGGAACGGTGCTCTTCCCACATAGTAGTTCTAAAAAAAACATTGCTAGCACTTTTTTGCATCCCTGAATAGATTGCACACAATTGGCTCCAATGCCGTCTTTGAAACATTACAGGGAGGAGAAAAAGAATGAGCACCTTTAATAGTGCTACAGCTGTGCTTTCTCACCTGCTTATTTCTGTCTCCCGTACACTTCTAATGTTTAGGCAACATTTATTGCATGTTGGGGCTTACTTGCATCTTAAAAATCAGAAGAGCGTTGCACGCATGAGATGAAGGGTAGAAGCAGTGTAGTCACCATATGGCTGTCACCCAGACGGACAGTCGTGAGCCTGTTGAGTACTGCTGAAACTCAACATTGGGAATTTTGCGGTCCGAAAAGAGCAGCAGCAGAGCAGACTGGCTTCAGCTTGCCTGTAGCAGGACAAAGCTAGTTTCTCTGTACCTCTGTTACCTACTGGTCTTCTCAGTTCAAGGGCATGGGTAATAGGCAGCTGTGCCACAAAAGTTACAGGTGTAACCTTTGAATGCATATTTCAGAGTTCATGTATAAAGTCAGCCTGCTTATTCCAGCTGGAACTTGAATGGCTTAACCTTCAACTCTCAGAGGCTTTCAGATTGGAGCTGCAAATGGATGGAGAAGATTATTTCCAAATGGTCTGGCAGCCTGTTACACATTATGTCAAAGCAGAGTGGACAGAGGGATGGCAGGGCACTCTGTCTCAAGCAGAAAGGGATGTCCTAGGAAACAGTTCACTGGGTCACGGCTTGCGTGTGTGCAAAGGTCTGGGCAAGTTTGTTATAAGGCCATGTGATGCCCAAAGAGAGAGGTCATTTCTATAAATGCCTTCCCCAAAGGTGTCAAGAAACTGTAGGAGATGCTTGTGACGAGAGGAGAAAAGTGATGAGGAACGACGTTACTGGTAACCATGAGGTATGTAGTATTTTTAACTAAGCTAATTAGTTTTGGTTTTATGCAAAAAAAAAAACCAAACAAACCAAAACTATGTTCCGTAAGTGATCCTATAGAGATGAACTATGCCATATTCTACTAAAAAAATCCAGAACTCTAAGTGCAAACTTACAGAGAAGAGCAACCATTTAAAGAGGTATTTTTTACTACACAAATAATCTGTTTACTCTCACTGTTGTGAACCTTTTCAGTTTTTACTCATATTAGTGCAGCAGATTGAACATACCTTTGCATGGGAAAGGTTTCTTTCCATAGCGTTTTATGCATCCTCAGTAGAATTGGCTACAACACAGTACATTTTAGTGGTACTGCCAATCTGTTCGGCTTTTGTACAACATGAGGCAGCGCACAGGAGCACTGCTCCTGGCACAGACGCAGCCATCGGTGCTCTGCGTGCTGCCCTGAACATAGGGGAAGACGGGCTTTTGGAGCTGGGGCTGGTGTCGCGAGCAAGTAGGAGCAGAAATTGTTTAGCAAATAGCCAAACGCAGAGGCAAGCTTATAATTTTTATAATTGCCTTTTAGAGCTAAACCTCACTTAAAGCAACTGTTCTGAGAACAGCAACAAAACAAAACAAAAAGAAAAGCTTTTAAAAGCCTTTTCTGCCGTGAGGAAGTTAATCTTTCATGAAACCTGGAGGAACAGATGTTACTGCGTTCCCAGGCAAGTAAAGTCTGGAAGGAAATGAACACCATTATCCAGGAAATGGAAATGATTGGAAGCAGCTGTAAGCTGGAGCCTGCTGGCTCTCCCTGGCAAGTTCTGTGGCTGTTGCTCGTCCCTGCAAAGCGGGGCTTCAGTGTCCCTTTAATTCATTTTACACTGCCGGGGACACCTCCGTGAAGGCTGGCTGCCGTGGGCCCGCTAGCATACTTGACGATTAGTTTAGGGAAAGCGCAGATGCTGTCCTAAGCCCGTGTGGAAGCCATGATAGAGTGCAAACCCCGTGTTACACAACAGGGTCCCTTCTCTGACTCAGTGGAAAGGATTTTCTGGATGCCCACGGCAGTGTTCGGTCCGACACAGGGAGGATACGCAAGCGAGCGGGAGCGCGGCTCAGTCAGATACACCACAGACGTGACCTATCCAAGCACTTGAAATAAGAGTTACTGGTACATTTCCATGCTTCTGGGCAGCCTTCCTGCATACAGGACCGACACGCTCATTGTGAACCCATGCAGCTATTTGGCTCTAAACCCTAAGGATTAAAACAGATCCATGCAAGGCTTCCCCTCTGTGTTCTCAGGTATGCACAGCCAGGATACATATACCTGTGCCTGGCTCCTCCTCACCACAAAAACATCCTTCCTAGATGCTGCCAGAAAAAGAGCATCGTGATCGCTCTCACCTCGCAGCCTTCTTGCACCCTGGCCGATGGCCGTCAGCACTTCCACAAGGAGCTGAAAATAAACGAAGCGTGGGCTTTCGGCAATTCGATAGTGCCGCAATCGTACAAAGCAACCTTTCCCTGCTCCACTAAAGGTGCATGATAAAAGAGACTATAATACTATAGCCATAGCACCACAAATGCAATGTCTTGTGTCTGGAAAGTGTTTGCAATAATATGGATGGTGTTACTAACCACTTGCATTTTTGGATATGCTAAATGATCCCAAGAGCTCTGACACAGGGTAAGTGGAAGAGATCCTTTTTTGTTCATCTCGCGGTGAAATCC
>NW_008795122.1:343403-360721 GCF_000699145.1 Aptenodytes forsteri | reverse complement strand
AACCCCTTTTTTTTCCCCCCCCGGGGAAAACCCCCCCCCCCCCATGTTTATTACACTAGTCAAGCCCTGCTGAGAGGACTACCAGCGGTCAAGTGCTTCATCAGCTGCTTCAGGACATGCAGGCGACATCAGCCATGGCATTGAAGAGACTGCATGACAATAACAAAGAAAGCACAAGTTATCTTGAGCGAGCTCGCCCGTGCTCTCCAGCTGGCTCTGAGCCCCAGCTCAGAAGGTCACATAGCTGACATATCATCCTGTGAGTCATCCCCTGATACTGCGTGTGTCAGGCATAACTCATGCAGTTTGGCAGCATCAAGGGAGGTTCCCTCTCCTTTCTTGCTGCCCACAGTCAATGTTGCCCTACAGAACACACAAGACAGTAAAGCCACCGGAAGACATATGTACGGCAACTTGACCATCTCGCTAGTCGTCGTCACCTCCTATGGCAGCACCAGACAAGATTCATACCACAAGTGTTACTTGCAAAGCTGTCTAGATGGAGAAGTATGTATCAACACAGCCAAAATACACCTACCTACACCAAAAATAAAGGTTTACAGCCCAGGTCAACTAATTGACCTACGCTCTCTGAAGTCCCTGCTTAAATACCAGAATGCGTGCAGATCTTAGCCAGACTTAAACAACAGACATATCAATGAAACACTAAGATAGATACCTGGTCTACACAGCACTGTGGAGTCAGGCCCATCAGGTAATATAGATTTCATTCACAGTCTGCACCGTTACGCCCTCTGAATCTACTCCCTAACCAGACAGTCAAAGCACTGGCAATGTGACTGGCACCCTGACAGCACTAGGATATTGCTGAGTGTCACTCCATCAAATAGGTGCTCAGTCAAAGCCACCATTCTCCCGCAAAACCACCATTTCTGCTCAGGCTGGCAGGTAAAGCCACAGCCTGCAGCAGCTGGTTGGAGTCAGCTGGGAAAGCAGGCACTGAAGACACGCATAAAAGTGTCAGGCTACATTAATCAGAGAGAAAGGCAGGCAGAAAGCTCAGCTGCAGTAGATCTGGCAGGAGATGGAGCAGAGGGGTTCGTGATCAAGGGAAGAAAAAAAACCAACAAAAAAGAAACCATGCAAGTACATGTGAAAATTATAGTCCTCAGACTAAGGCCAGGCCTGAGCCTGCTGAATTTTGGCTAAACTTAAACATGAAAAAATCCACATACACCAGAGGGAAGATGTGCTGTTTCAGGAACAAAGACGCGGAACTGACAGATGAAAGAAGCAGAAGCAAGGTGAGACAGGAGTCCCCCAGCTTGCCTGGCGTGTCTCTGTCCCTTCCAGACAGGCACTGCCAGTTAACCTGGAGGAACAAATGCCACATCTGGAAGGAAAATTGCCTTACTGGAGTGTGCAACAGCACCCAGCATGCAATTTGTCAATGTAATGACAAAAAAAGGATTATACTAATGGGCAGGTAGCTATAATGAGAATACAGTGACACAGATCATGCACAGTACATCTTTCCAGATGCAAAAAGGAATTGCCACTGTGGCTGAGCAGTTTGTTGACCATACAGACAGATGTTTAAGATGGGTGCTCAAAACCAATTTTTTTTCATGAAGAACAGAGCAAGCAATAGTCTTAACGTTTTCTCTGTCAGGGTAAGGTGTTTTCCACAGCATTAGGTTCTGATGACCACCAGCTCAAGAACAGCTGGGATTTTTCTTCTCCAGTGAAAGAAAATATATCATACATTTCAACTTGTAGCTAAAAGCCGTCATCCCATAACTCTGGATAAAGTGCTGCAAAATGCCAAGGCTGTTTCATACCATTGCAGAGGTTACGCATGCTTATGAAGGCTGTGCTAAGCCAAGAGAGATGCTAAGCCATGAAGCTACTGGACATAGTGCTCAGTATGTGCCGCACCAACTCTGGTCGGTTTTGAGGCCTGTTTCAGGAGCGGTGCTACCAGCAGGACCTCAGCAGCTGCTTTTGACCATCCTCGCTATCAGGTTAGTGCTGCAGCTGGTGCGGTGGATGCCCTGGGCCTGCTGCAAGCTAGCTGCTAAGTGCTTTCCAAGCATTTAGAGACCACCACGCCGAGGAGCTCACAGCCTGAGGCATTTAGTATCTCTGGTGGATGCCAGAGGCACATCAGCTGTTGCTTTCCAACAGCAATGCAGGTAGCAGATCTCAGCCCACACAGCCATGACAGTCAAGAGGACAGCACAAGCGGCCGCCACCATCACCCTGGCAGACACTGCTGTTTAAAAGAGCACGAGCTGAGTGGAAAATCAGCCCAGACGAGCCTGTGAGTCAAAGGCAAGTCATACTGTATGTCAGGAACAAGACATCTGTATGACTATGTCCACTCCAAAAAGCTACCTTATGCATTTAGGGATAGACATCAGGTGAAGAAGAGTGGTTAGGAAAAGCACACACAAAATCACAGGTTAGAAAAAGGATGCTCAAGAATACTTTTCTAGATGCTGCAATACTTTCAAGAGGCAAAGCTGAGGGTTTTAACCAAGGGTCATACAAAAGAGCTTATACCCTTTTTCCTGAACTATGTGCTAAAGTTACCCATTAGCAGTTCACATTCAAACACAGGGATGTTTGTTTGGGGCAGGAATGTGGTTTTGTTTTTATTTTCTCAGAAGCATGTAGCTTCCATCTGAGGAAGATCAATTATTAACTCCAGCCTGAGATGGAAGCATACAGGTTTAACTTTCCTGAGGGACAGGTACCTCATCATATTTCTAGATCTGACAGGTTCTGGTGTGGTTTGCTCCCACCCAGGAGGTTAAATACCAGCACGCAGTGAAGCGGTCCCACTGGGAGAAAGGGCACCGCACTAAGTACCGATGGGGATAAGATAGGTATTGATTTAATTTAAATTTGAATTTTTACAGTGTTAATAGAAACAATGTTGTGAAAAAGGAGTTATTATTTCTAATTTTTCCTAGGGCTTAGGTTTTGCTAAAACCTATTAAGAGTTTTTGGCAAGGTGTAATGTTCCTGCACCTGTGCTCAGCGGGTGATGTTTCAGACCTCTACAGAGCCACTTACATATGTACTTATTCCACATGGGGAAACATCCTTGGGCTTCTGAAGACTGCTCTTGAAGTATAACTTTAAGCTCATTCATCAGACCTAATTGAGCTCTTGGATATCAGATGTTTCTGCACAAATACAATTTTTCCATACACAGCAGTATATATATATTTTTACCATTTTATACTGTTGATCCTTTAGTGAGGGGAGCTGTAGCTTTCATTTAATAATGCCAGCTTTTTATCGTTACCACCTAAAAATTATCCCAGCTTTATGGCTATGTGACACAGCAACATCACCCATACTTAGTAACAGCAGCAGCAGCAGGTGGTACATGAGTGCTCTCACAAGCACGTTTCACATTACATGACCACTTGCCCTCAAGGTGTATTCTGGAGCTGAACCAGCTCCCTCAAAAGTCATAACCAGGTTTGGAGCATCTCTGACGATCTGCACTAAACACCTTCCTCAGAGGTGCCTCTCCCCTTCAGGGAGGATCTGTTTAACTCTAAAGCAGAAGGGCTGATCGAGCGTTTGAAGCGTTCAGGGTAACTGCTGAATTCCCAAAGCACTGGGAGGTCTCTGCCCTGCGCTGTGGTCTTCAAAGTTGGGCTCAACACCAGGTAAGATCAGGTGAAGCTCTTCTGTTGGGTGACAGTCCGCGCATGGCAAGCTGGCAGTGGTTTCTCAGCTTTGGGCCTTCTTTTCTAAAACAAGCAAGGGAACTTCCCCACATCTGCTCGTTTGCAAATTCAGTTTCTGTCTGACAGTACGTTTTACTAGCCTGCAGTCGCAACACTGGAGGAAGCACGAGCAGAGCCGGGGGCTGGAGTATTGCCATGATGCTCTGCTTTGGAAGACTGCCTTCCGTACAAAGACGACCTTATACTCTCCCACCAAGGCTGCATTTCATCCCGCCCTGTCCCAGTGAGCCCTCTGCAACCGCTGCCTCGCAGCCGAGATGCCAAAACCCAGGGTAGTCACGTGGCTGCATGGCAGACAGTAGCAGATCTATTTAGATTGATTATGCTTCAAATAAAACTGGTGCTGTTGATGTCTATTTACATTAGGCTTTCAGGAACGTTTCATAACCACTTACCCTTTTAATTAAAAAAATGTATTACCTTTGTTGCTGAGCCAGCAGTCTTTGCAAAGCATCTCTGCTGTCTCTCTAGCACCACATCAACTCGGGAAGGGACCTGTGGCACAAGAAGAGGACCTATCAGCCCAGCCTCCCCTCTGGAAACCTGTGGGCTGCTCAGGCATGCATGCAGACTGATGAGGCTCTTATGGACCACAGCATGAATGATCTGTCCCAGGAGTCAAAGAGGACAGCTCAGACTGGGGGACGGGGTGACAACCAGGAGCTACAGCCAAGAACGTTTCCTAAACCAGGGGAAGGAGCTCTCTCCATCCAGCTGAAAGTGCCTGGTAATCCAGAAGATGTTTATAGCTTCCAGCTGAGGAGAAGTCAGCTGAAGTACCAGTCTGCAATAGAGACTCTCTGCACTAGCTGTTACCAAGGAGGCTCCTGTTCAGGCAAACTTGTAGATGTTTCTTTGGCGTGACTGCACACACTGCTCTTCAGAAGGAAGCTGGTGGCCTCCTTCGCGCTGAAGTTTTGCAAAGTTATTTAAAGGAGTGTTGTTTTTCTGGCCATCCCTGCAACCTCCTTTGTGACACATCACCACATTGCTTTATGAGTTGCTCTGCTGAGGAGAGGCTCGCTAGAGAACTGCACTTTCTGGCAGTTCCCTTATAAGGCAAAGCTCCAGGCTCAGCTGGCCTTAGCTATTCCCTTAGTCTTTAGTCTTCATTGCAAAAACAGACCTGCGCTCTGGTATCCATTGTACCAGTATCAAACTGGAAAGAAGAAAAACAGAATTCCTCTTTTCCTTTGTTAAATGCCAGCCGACTTCACCATTTAAAAAAAAAAACAAAACAAAAAAAAACCCCAAAAAACCCCACCCCCAAAAAAACAAACAGTGCAGAGAAATTGTAATGCTTGTACAATTAGTTTTGCACACCAACAATAGCTTGCAAACTCTTCAGCACTTGTCTCTTTATCACATGTTCATATAGTGCTTAACTTGACAGTTAAGCCCCTCATCCCTGATCCCTGGGCATTACAGTCAAGTGAGCATTACAGAAAACAGGGAAAGCCCCATCAAACAATGCCCTGCCATGACTTGAGTTACCAGGGGACTGGGCTGGGCCCTTACTCATCCCGCCCAGGAGCGCTCTCACAAAGGGTAGCAGAGAATCAGCAAGAAACACACGCACCAGCCCAACTAACTCCCTTTCAAGCCTTTAGCCAAAAACAACTATTGTCTCAAATCCAGGGACTGCAAAGCAATTTGAAAATGACAAGCACTTCAGTTACAGCAGTAGCAATACTAGGAAGCAAAAGGAAGGGACGGGAGAATATTCAGACAGTAGGTGCATGTATATTTATACTACGCTCAAGTTGGAAGCCAGGTTTAAGCCTGACCATGTTCGTGCTTGAACTGATAAGGCTCAGCCCAGATTTCTCGATTCCTAAATTTTCAAAGGAGTTGCAGAGAGGTAAGTTTGTACTTAGTTCTGCACGTGACTGTGATGCACTGGGTAAAGTTATTCTGTGTCAACCATCCTAACCCATGAAGTCTTAACAATTAACACCTCACTGCTGTGTAAATTAGATTAAACATTTGCCTAAAAAAATGTGCTTTTCTTAAAGAAAACCTATTGCCCAGATCCAGTTTCGGGCACAGATTCAATAAAATATTGAAGCAAGGTGACAGAGAAGATTATAATCTGCAGCAGGCGGGGCAGCTGAGGACAGCAAGCCGGTGGCCAAGAGTATCTTTAGCCTTCAGCCTTCTCTGCCTAAGCAACAGCAATTGCTTTGGAATAGCAAACTAACAGAATTTATCATTTATTTGTAAATGATTAGCAACATCCCCGTTGATTTTTCTACAGGCCTGCCATTGGTCTGCTTAAAGGTTGACAACTGGAGCTACAAATGCAAGTCACCCTGCTCTGAGAGGCAATTGAAAGAAGTCATTGTGTGCTCCTTAGCTTGGAGATGACTCACTTCCAAAGCTGAAATGCCATTAGTTATGCAGTGGTTTCTCAAACCCCAAGAGCATCCAGCTGGAATAATGTCAGGGGAAAACAAGTCACGTTAGCTGAATGGACAAGCTGAAATTTGTCACCTTGCAGCTACTGCCCGCTTTATTTGTTACCTGCCTGGTAGAACATCACCTTACTAAGTGTCATTTCCATTTTGAAGGGATGCTGATGAGCACTTTGCAAAAATGGCATGTAAGAGACCCTCCCTCCAGAGTCCTGTGGTCCTTTTTCCTCCCCAGCAAGACAGCTGTGCAGCAAGGAGGCCACACCGCCTGTGCTCGGTTGGAAGAGAAGGGCTGCCTCCGTGCGCTCTGGTGGCAGCAGCACGTGAGCCCTGCTGAATGAATGCCTAGACATACGCAGAGCAATGGGGGATTTACTGCTCCACCCAAAATTAATCTTATAATAATCAAAGGTATTTGTACATCAGCATGTGCTTCACTGTAAATGACAACCAGGGCTACCGTGTTACAGGAGGCTTGTCTATCAGGCAGGGAGCGTAGTATCTCTGATTGCTTTCATGGGTTATCTTACAAATATTATTGCAGCAATCGGAACAAAGGCCAGGAGATCATAAAAGCTACTGGAAGACAACAAAAATATTTTTGACTGGTAGGTTTGTAGTGCGAGGAGAAGAGTTGTGGAGCACTTTTTTTTTTTCTTTACTTCCTTGAGTAGTACCACATGCATACCACAGTGACGGCTTAATCCAAAATAACATTTTTTTTGTGTGTGAGAGAAGGAGGAGGAGAACTGAGAAAGGAACGTGCTGTAAAAACAATGCAAACTGCATATGCAGAAACGAGGGATATTTTTTGTTTCTTCTACAAAGTCATTAAGCAAAACAAAATAAAACCTGTTGTAACTAAATTCAACTTGTTCTGAGCCAACCTCCCTATTTCCTCCTGCGCCTGCCATATGCAAGTTACTTCTTCATTTAGCAGCACGAGGCATAGCCCTTCCCTACTGTAACAGCAAAATCAGCCCAGGCTTGTCACCACATTTCACAAAGTTTGAGAACTGGCACGTTATTAGGCATGGCCACTGACAGGGATCTTTCATCATGAAAAACAAACAAACAAACAAACAAAAAACCCTCAACCATAGAAAATGTATCAGCCCCAGCATTTTGCTCATGCCAGTGACGTTAACTATGCAAGCAATAACATTGCTGCTCAAACATCCCAACTATATTAGGCACTTCCTTGCTGCCCTTCCCCTGAATGGCTGTTGACTTTGCAAGTGCTGCAGGGCAAAGATCTGTCTTCCAAGGCTTTGAAGTGCTTAGCACATTGTTGGCATCATATGAAAGTATCGTAAAATATACACAAGCATGTATCTGCACAGATTATTATTATTAAGGCTGTTGCTATATTCGTTGGTTATTTTACCAGGCAGTGGCTATCTCACTCTGATTTACTATAAGCTCATTATAGGTTTATACAAATGCAAAGGTAATCTAGCAAATGCAAGCGATTAATAATTTCCCCAGCAAATACAATCTGCGAGAAGTAGAATAGAAAGTGCGTCATTTTACAGGACTGGTTTAGGAGAGCAATTAGAGCTGATGAGAAAAGCTGTCCAGAAGCACAACCTACAGTTGTAAGCTGATACTGCACTTCAGGCTGCAGGGCTCAAACTGAGCCTATGCTGATGGAAAACCAGTTCGTTCATGAAGATAAAGCCCTCCTTACAAGATAAAAATGGGTTATGGATGTGAAAGGGATACAAGCTTCACGGTTCCCGGGGCGCAGCATCCAAATGCACCCTTGCAAGCGGGAAGGCCTGCCACTTACCCCTTCTGGGGAAGGGGCTGAAAGAGGATTTCCAAACCGGTTATGAACACAAGCAGGGGGTACTGGGAAAAAGGGTGAATGAAGGTTGAATTGTCATATTAATGATGAAGATTTTCCTTGAAGTTCTTCTTTCCTTGAAGTGAATTAGGCACCGTAATTTGTAATATCACCTCCTTCTCCAACAAGTCAGGAAGGCTTGGAGTCCACACAAGCATTATTTACACCGGATACAGAGAGGATAAATGGCAAAAGGAAATGTGGCTTACCTCCAGGTGAGGCTCCTGGTCTTCAGAGATCTTCCTGAGTAGCTCTGCACACAGCCTGCTCACCCTGCCGGCTACCCCTTCCGTCTCCATCCCCTTTCCCACGGTGATTTCACAGGGAGAAGTCCAAACTCCATATTCCTGCATCCCCTGGACATCACTTTTATTACCAGGCGACACCGAGAACACCCCAATGGCTTCCTCAGTCCTACCAGCATACCCAGGGCCAGCGAGCTCAGGCATAACCCCAGCAATCTGCTACAGCCAGGGGACCCGGGGGCTGTAGGGCACCCACCTATCACGGGCAGGGCTATGCTGGTACCAGATTGCAATGGTTATCCAAATCATGGGTGAGGGAAGAAGAGGAGAGACCCCAGCAGGTGCTAATGCTCAGACAGCTGTGCTCCCAGCTGTGCTCCCTGGGGGTCATACACCAGAAACAAGGGGTCCTTTCAATTCCCCCTTCTCCGGGCAGCTATCTCTCCATCAGTCTTATGGCTCCCAAATATATGAAAATTGCAGTATGTGTCTCAAAAAATGCAGGCATTCAGCCACTCCAGAAGTAAGGAACAAGGGTGTCTCTGGTCTGACATCTCTAAAAAAGCCTGATTTTCAGTTGCATAGCAATTTTTCAAAATTGGCTCCACTTGAGAGGTTTCAAATGGGATGGCCAACGATCACCTACGACTCTTCAAAATATCAGCCTTAATATTGGCCCTGTGAAGGCCAGGTACAATTTGAAGACACTTACTGCTCCCAGGTAATTCAGTCATGCTGTTAACAGCAGTGGGTCTGCATGCGGAAATCGGCTGGAATAACTATTTCAGAATCACTGCAGACATTTTATTTGGGGATAAAGGGAGCATTATTTCCTTGATTTTTTTTTTTCTTTATTCTGTTTTTTTGGGTGGGAAGTCATATGGAGGCAATCATCACATGGGCATCTGGGAGAGATACCAGAGCAGAATCAAAGAACAGTTTTTTTCTCTGTTGCTAACCCGGTAATTTCCTTCATGTGGAAAAACTCCGACAACAGCCAAGCTTGCAGTGTTGCTTACCTCTCTTAGGGCATGGAGAAGTGTCACATACAACGTACTTTAGATCTTAGCCATTTCAGCTACACACATGATAAAGTCGTTCTGGTAGGCATACAGATCTGGTAGAGAGATTTCCAAGAGCATTGGGATCTGCTGCAGGAGTCCTCTCGGTCAGGCAACCTCCTGCAGATCCCTCCTTAGCAGCTCATGCATCACTGCTCATGTTTTCAGAAATGAAAACCAAGAGAGAGATAGCATGGGAAAAAAGTTAATGTAGATTATAAAAAGGCAGGAAAGCTGCCTTTTCATAAAGTGTATATATGTATTTCCTTTGCACTCTCCCTACAAACCAGCAGGGTGTGCCTGTGGACCAGCTTTCTTACACATACACAACTCATTTTTTGCCTTAAATGATGCAAACTCCCTTCTTTATGCATCATAGCTTTCTTCAGTCAAAAAAGGAGGCTATGTACCCAAGTAAACTACAAAAAAGGATCATCTTTGCTGACACTACACCACCTTTCTGTAGTTTCTCACTAAGAGTACAACTAAACTTCAGCAATACGTAAAATGAGCAGTAAGCTGAGAAATGGAAATCACCTCTGGTTTTCTAATAAACATAAAATACTCTCAAACTCTTCTTTACACTGCTTGCTCTTAGGCGGATCAGCTTGGCAGCCTTCCCACCAGGACCTCTAAAACTAGATTTCCTGGGAAGGCAAATGAGGGCACCTCAGCTCCTTCTTCCGCCCCGGTCCCTCCAGACCCTGCTTAGCACCACTAAATTTAGTGAGTTCTCTGGCTCACAGGGTTGAGAAGGGGCTGTGCCTCTGTGAAGTGCCCCATCAGCAGCACAGCCAAAGCTGCCTCCAAAAACTGGATGCAAATGCTGAATTGCAGCAAATAATTGAAAGCTAAATCTACGCAGAATAATACTTCTATGCTATCAGGCAATTTAGTTTACTGCTGAATGAGACGCACAAGGAATTGAGCTGTGCAAAAAGACATGAGAAATAGCATTTTAAGCCATTTAAAAGCACTTTGTGCTGCTAAAAAGAACGCCTGATTTTTCCCTGCTGCTGCACGTTGCAATATTGTGCACATCACTGTGAATTCACCTCCGCTGACCCAAAAGAGCTACAGCTGGCATTTGATCTATTTTTGACACTAATGCAAAAAAGCTGCCCTGGATCACCAGCGAGTACCATCTGCTCTTTGCAACTGAAATGCCACCAATTCACAAACTGGGGCCAGGAGTTTCAAAAATAGCTAAAGTGAGATGCCTCGATCCATATTTAGGCACCTGCCTGACTTTGAGGGAGAGCTGAGCGTGCTGCAGCTCCCATTAACCTGAACCCGAATTCAGTGCCCCTCTGCCGTTGCAGCCTTGGCAGCGTCGTCTGGGTTTCTCCAGCCTGGGGACTAGCAAAAAAGGACTGGTTTGTACTAAGTGCCGATTTAGCAGTCTCCCAGGTGAGTGAAATTCTCCAAAGCACCCAGACAACCAAAGTTGGAAGTGACCAGGTTGCTACTGACTTTCCATTTCTTAAGCCAGAACTACCTTTTAGCTCAGTTACTTTACAAAAAATGGAGTTAGAATGGTAATTTTCACCTTACGGAGACAATAAAAGACAAACTCCAGTTTTAGTGTTTACAAGGTGGAAAACGGTTTGCAGAAGCGATGGGAATGCTATGTGAAATTTGCAGCTACAGTCCGTTGCGCCCTATTTACATAAAGGACTTTCAGGAATGTCCTTGTTCCTACCACACTGATATGCTGTATTCATTTTCTTCTGAAGGGGACCAGAGAAATGCAGTTTCATATCTACCATGTAGGTCCAGGAAGACATTTCTGTACCAGTGGAGATCCGGCATTTATACAACGCAACATAAAAATCCTGAAAGCTATAAAAGATGTTTTCGCTGTATTAGTGACTATCATTTTGATGTGAAACCCACTTTAATGAATACCTGACAACTAAATCTTTTAAAGGAATGATTTCACTTGACATGAATGCATTCAACTACTGTTTGTTGAATTATATTCTTCTTAAACAGCCAGCCAAAGAATATAGTGACACTGTAAATCAAGGGTTTGCAACCTTTGCAACACTCAGGACCATGTCTGAAACCTGTCAGTGCACTCAGGGTGATACTGGATTTAAGAATAAGCTTAGGGGGATTTACATAAGCAGAGAGAGGCCTTCAGCAAGTCGGTATTTGCTATGTAGCCAGAGAGCAGTCCTCACCACAAACATTATCAAGTATTGTACACAGACTATTTTTTCCCAACCAGCATTTTTTTTTTTTCCCCAATCGAACACGGACCGACATAAAGCCAGCCTCTGTGGGCCAGGTGCTCACCGCTTTCAGGTCAGGTCTGGCAGCCTGTAATTCCTACTCGGCTCCAGCCTTGCTTTTCCAGCTGGAGCAGAAAACCAGCGTGCAAATACACCTCGCAGCTCCGCGGCCCTTCCAGTCTCCGCAAAATGCCGTTCAAGCACACTTTGACTGAGCGGGTACCTCCTGCACCAGAGCAGTCCGCCAGGTTTTTGCCGGGACTCACGGAGGTTAGCAATCTTGCAGTCACGGGGGTCTCCACGCTCCTACTCTCCATCACTACTGCCTTCCTCCCGCAAACGCAGCAGGCAGTTAAGGTAACATAGAGGATAGAGGTTGCACAAAGCTGATAACATCTTTACAGCAAAATGATAAAGCATAAAATAAAATTTGGTAATGTTCAAGAGCTCTGTTTTGATATGAAAATGTGGTCACCTTTCTTTATGGTAATGGCATTAAGCTACGTTGCATTGGTTCACGTTCGGAGCAGTTTCTGGTGCCACTGAAATAATTTGAAGTTTAATTAGTTTAGGGGTGGGTTTTTTGAAAGCTCATCTTCTGTAGAATCAAAGCAATCTAACCTCTAGAGAGATACATCCTGTACACATAAGTGCCTTGGACAAGTACTTTCCGACCTGCCGAAATGAGTCAGAGTACTGAGAATACCAACTTGGAGCACCGAGAAACCCCATACAGGCAAGTGGTAAGAGATGCATGCTTTTTGGAAAAATAAAAAGCCACAAAGCAGGTCTTGTTTCTAAAGGGCAGCCATGGCTTTTTTTTACCAGCAGGTGTCATATGGAAATAAGATGTCGTCTCAGCTGACACTGCATCCCCTCCCTGGGGGGCAACAAGCCTGTCCCCAGTTCAAGGTGTCCTGTGTATGTGGTCCTGACAAGGAGATAAATGGAGTTATCTTTCAGCTGGACAAGGACCATGATCACTCAGATATATATTACCTCCCACGTAGGGGATCTGGGTAGCATTTCAGAAGCTGCCCCTCACTAAACAGTTCTCTAATGGGACGTACCACCCTTCTTTCTCATATGAATAATTACTGATATAAGGCAAAGATGCCTGACAACTGACACTTAGCTGCTTCATTAGGGGCATTAACAGTACCTTACAGATGCCTTGTAAATTTTTTCCAGGAAATATTGCTATTTTGTGCCACTTCAACCTGCATTGCTCTTTGCACTGGGTCACAGCTGGGTCCTACAGGCTGCCTGGTGCCAGGCTGCCCCGCTGCCCAGCCCAGCGTAAATACACGGATGGGGGATTTTAGGAGGACATGTGAGACTGAGGGTTTGAGTGTTGTTTCTTTTTGGAAGCACTGAGATTCCCAAAGCGCCCCTTTCCAAGTTGTGAGTTGTGAATGGTGAGCAAAAAAATACAGGCAAATAATGATTTCTCATCTCACGGCAATTTCTAAGCTTCAGGTAAATACTATCTAGGTAATTTTTTAAAACACTTCAACAGCTGCTCTCACCCAATGGATCCTATGGAGCCCAAATCTCTTCTTAATTAGCCCACCAGAAACACTGTGGGCCTCAGCATGGTTGCACAGCAGCTACACTAATCCCCACCACTTTCAGAGCATCATCTCCTGGAAGGAAACCTTCATGGGTGTATGGCAGGAACTCACCCAAATCTCTACCACCACTTGCACTGCAAACTCCCCTGCAGACTTTGCACAGGGGGCCTGCAAAAGGTGTCCCCGACTGCACCACAGGCTGGGGCACCTCGGTCACAGCCACGCCATGGGACCTCAGCTCTGCAGGGGAAACCTTGTGTTGGACAGCAGCACCAGGATGAAGGGAATTTGGCCCTGGATAAGTGCCTTCAGCTCTGCTGGACCACTGGTAAGAGCGAGTGACAACCATTGCTTTGCCCAAAAGGAGAGACCTGAGCTTTAGTTCATTAATACCCAGAAAGCAGGCATTACCTGCAGGAGCTCTCCACGTAAGCAGCCGCTGGACCACAAAATCTGATCTGCTGAGTGACTAGGAGTGAAGCAAATCAAGACAATTATAACTCTATTAAATATAAACATTGATTAGCATGGTTCAGAAAGTCAGAAGTCTTCCTGACTTGCTTTGGAGTTAGGGTTTGCTTCTAACTTGGCTGCCAGAAAAGCAGGCATCCTTTCCAGAATCCATACAGCCTTGTATTTTGTTCCCCTCCTGGAACAAATACAAAGGGGGGGATGGATATTTCATAAAAATCAATTTTGAACAGCCCTGTGAAAGTGTGGGAGTATGAATGTCTGACATCCTCCTGCATAGCTTCAAGCATCCTCAGGCCCATCTACTGCTTACAGGCTCCATCAGCCTATGCTAACCTGAAATACCTTGAAATAGAAATGACTCATTTGTAAGAACTGGTGGCTAGCGTTTCTTCCATCAACCTTCTTTGAGCACGAGAAGAGTCTTTCAATAAAATAAAAAAAGACCAAGAAAAGCATGAGTTTTACTGAAATGAAATGTTCAAGCAAAGCTTTAAAACTTAAAAATAAAACAATAGGGTGACCAACACACTCGCTACAGCTGGGGGGAAGGAAAAGATGATAAAAAGGAGATTTAAATTTCTGGCCAATGCTCTACTCGTTGGTCACAGGATTTGTTTTCCTTTCACAGTCTCCACTAGACATGGCCAACACTTCACCTGGACTTTCCAAGCATTTTTGTTGCTGGTTTATAGCACCTCTTCCTCACAGCTGAAGCGTTCTGCAGCGCAGGAGCAGCAGTGCCAGTTCAGGCATGCCCCAGCACTTGCTTCAGCTGAGGTTTGGGGTGCCAGCCCTCCTGTGGCCGGCACCTCCTCTGCTCTGCGTGAGGCCAGCCTGACAGGAGCCGGTCCTTCGCTCTGCGATTCCACTACAGGACAGCTTTCGCTCCCTCCCTCCCCTTCTCCATTTGGCGGGCAGGTTACCAGTACAGACCTCAGGAAAGCAAAACACAAGAGATTTGTGCTTCGCTGGCTTTGAGCAAGCAAACGGCCCAGCTTGAGTAGCACAAGCGGCACAGAAGTGCACGTGGCCCTAGCACTGCTCTGCAGCACCAGGACTGAAATGACCCACACATTTTTGCCGTAAAAGAAGTAAGCTCACAACTGAAGTCATCATCTCAGGATGGAGATGATCTATCAGGGATGCAAGGTGGGATTTCCCATGCACACATGCAACACACGCAACACATGCACAGGGGAGAGGAGCAGACAGAAAACGCGCATGCGGAAGCTTTTGCATGACCCCCATGGCTTTGCTTGAGTGCTGCATGGCCTCATCATTCACATCACCTCACTATCCACCTACTTCCCCACCAACTGTTTCCAGCTCTCCCTTTCCAGCCCTCATTCATCTTGGGATCAGCAGCTCCAGGAGGCTCATGGCAGGGAACAGGTCCTCCTGCAAGTCCCCTGCAGTGGCTACAGGCAGCAAGCAAAAACCCAACTGTTCCCATCTTCCTCTCCAGAGGATAACTGACTTTGACACCCCAACATCTACCAATGCTCAAGTAGGGAGAAAATAAGAAACTTATTTAAATAAACAGATTCACTCTGTAAAGGCTATGTGTGGCCAAACCAGATCTCACAAGGTACATGGGGCTGCTCCTCAGCTGGTACAAAGGATATCGGTAAAGCATATTTGCTCAGAGATAACAGCCCTGGGGAGCGACAGCCAAGCCTTGGGACAGGGCACAGATAAAAGTGATTGGAACTGAAAAAAAGAGAAGGAAGAAAAAGGAAAAATTGGAAGAAAATTAAACCTCATCTTTTTCAACCGCATATTAATGGACATTGAACAGAGGCTAATGTTACACTGAAAAACAAACCAAGTTTTGCCTTGAATCTGTCACGCTGTACTCTGCCATATTTTTACAATGACTGAATATTTCCCTGTGCTTTTATCATCAAGTGCAGCACCATCAGTGAAGGGACAGGCATTTACCCCTTCATAGGGCCTGGAGGACCCCTGTCCGCTTGCTCGGAGGGCGAGGGGGTGGGAGGGGAGGCAGAGAAGGGGCCCACAGGGCCAGGGCAGCTCAAATGCCCCTTGCTCTGAAGCCAGAGCAGCAGGGCAGGCAGCAGAGCTGGCAGACCCCAGTAAGGTGTCGCACCAGATGAACTCTGCTCTGCTCCGGTCATCTTTATGAATCACAGCTGGAAAGGCACCAGAAGGAGCACAGTTGTGTTTTGCTCCTCAAATTTCTCTTCTCTTGCAGAAATACCAGACTACAAGCACACAGATCATGATTTTCTCCATACGAGTCTTTCCTGGCCAAAGCCCAAACTGCAAGAAATGTGGCCCTGGCTGCTACATGTAAAATGACTTACCCCTTTCCCCCTTACAGGAGGGGAACTGCTATCATCAGAAAACATTTTTTTGTATACTTAGATGAAAAAACCCTTGTTATTCTTATGGTTTTAGCTGTATATGTCAGAGCTTCTCTTGTCTTGGCCAAGCTAATCCTCCCACGGCCGGTTTTCTCCCACGGTTGCTTGGGCCCCAGCGCATCAAAGCCCCTGTGCATTAAACACTTACATTAACAGACCATTAGCTGCACTGACCTCTTCACACTCTCAGTGTTTGCTGCGAGCCCGGGGCAGCTGCAACCAAATTGCTTGGCTGTATCAGAGCTCTGCTGGGGCAGGGACAGTGTCTGGTGGGAATGAATTAGCCTCCCGCATCCATCGCGTATCACCCATCCTGTTTCTTCCCTTCTTCATCTCAATGCTCCCTTCAATTGTAAATGTTTAAATTGGAATTATTTATTTTTTCCCTAACCCAAAGTCCCCTTTGCCTGCATGGCACAGGTAGTGAGGGGTGATCAGAGTTTCACCACCACCAGGTCCTTCTGCAGCTACTTGGCAGGGTAGCACCAGGGAAGCCCCAACAGGAGACCCTTTGATCTAGCTAGAGAGATGAGAGGCATGGTTTGGTATCAACGGCTTCCAAAACATTAAAAGTCAAATGCTTCAACAATTATGCAATTATGACATTTAGCAGAAGCAGCATAAAAATAATACTTGTTTACATTTTCTGAAACAGAAGAAAAAAATAAATCAGTGCATTTTTTTAAAGGAAAATAGTTTGTGTGAGTTCACAGAGGAAAAGCACTCTCTTCTTGTTCCTCCCCAGTTGCTGACTGCAGCTGGTCCGCCGCCGGGTGCAGGTGGGGGGACCGCAGGAGCAGCCCCTTCCCCTGCTCCCTCGGGAGACCTCCCCCCACCTGTTTGTCTGCACTGGGGGTCTGTGCCCCCACACTGCACCCCGTTACAGGGAACCTCTGGGGTGAAGTGATACTCTCCTCTGCCCTTTTTGTGGCTTAAAAACAGACACAAAGCTCATTGCCATTGAGGTTTGCTGCCTTGGAGAGCCCATCAAGCTTCTACCTGGTGTCCCACCACCTTCTTCAGGAAAACGGAAGTCAAGGGAGGTGCTGCCCCTGCTGGGCTGTGGGATCCCAGTACTAAGGGGACCCAAATTTTTAAAGATTGCAAGGATCTTAGCACCATCCCCCAAAGCACCTGGACAGATCCACAAGCCGGTCAACATCTTGACCGAACAGCACGCAGTACGAGGTGAAAGACCGGCATGGTGAGAGGCTGCCGTTCGCTGTCATCCCAGGTGGCTAAGGGGAACGGCGAGAAAAATTGCTTTCAATTTTTAACTGCTTGAAGAGCCTTAAAAAAAAAAAAAAAAAAAAAAAAAAAACAGCCAGACACCAAAAAACAGGGGA
>NW_008795122.1:293660-343344 GCF_000699145.1 Aptenodytes forsteri | reverse complement strand
AAAAAAAAAAAATTAAAAAAAAAAAAAAAAAGAAAAAAGTCAGACAGACAGACACAGGGAGTGGAGAAGCAGCAGACAGCAGCGTGCAAAGGCGCGGTGGCAGGAGGATGAGTCAGTGTGAGCAGGCCGGGGCGAGGGCCGTGCGTGGGACTGGGGGAGCAGGGACGCGGGCGGGCGCAGCACGGCGCCAGCACAGCCCCCTGGGTCAGGGAGGCTGCCTGCTGGCGCGGCTGGGCGGGCGGCATGCCCCAGCGAGCTCTCGCTCGGGGTCCTTGCAAAACACATCTGCTCCAATTGCCATGGGAAAAAATAATAATAATAAAACCTGATTTTACACAAAACTAGAAAGCAGAAAACTCCACCAGTTAATGGGTCCAGGCTCCATCCTGCATCCTGGACCTCGGGCAGTTTTGCAGTGATCTCAACCTGGTTTTAAACCTACACTGCTGCTCCCGTGAGATGCAAAACCCTCCTGCCCAGGTGCACGGCCACCACAGCCCGGCCCACGGGGCGAAGCTTTGGGGGAGCAGCCCTGGCTCTGGGGAGAGCCTCCACGCAGGATAGGGCTCAAAACTCCCAGCCCTCAGCCCCCTTGAAATAGCTTTCCAGATTGAGCGATCATTGTAATTAAAATAAAGTCAAGTGTTGTGGCGGAACAGCAGCTAAATTACAGGTCTGAGAGGTGGGGAAAGGCACGCATCTGACTGCCTGACAATCAAAGATGGTAAATGAAACTCTGAGCTCCTGTAACTGTAATTGCACCCCAATCCGAAAACAGACAGGAATAGAAATTTGCCTCAAAAAAAAAAAAAAAAAAATCATGTTGCAATTTAATTTCTCTCCCTTTCTGATCCATAGTTTGAAATATAAGTATTTTAAATTATGAGGGCTGATACCTCTATAGACCAGAGATTGTTGAAAATGAAAAGAGAAAATAAAAAGCTGTGTAAGCCCAGTAAACCTGGGCTATCTCCAGTATTGTATTCCATGAAATTGCTTTCAGGCAATGTCCCAGGAATTGCAGCAAGCAAGGTGAGCACCAGGGTAGCTGAAACTGCCAGAGTTTCAGCTCACCTCCATGCAGTTCCTCACCTCCGTACAGGATGTCCATCACCGAGCCTGAAAGTCTCCCAACTCATCACCGGGTGTCTGTCCTTCCTGCTGGCAGGGATAGCCAGCTGTAAAGGTATCAGGCCGGGCAACCGTTTCAGTGAGACCTTGTTTAGTTACAAAAGCAAATTGTTGCACCCAGGACTTCTCTAGAAATGAAGTGAGATTTGGGCGCTGGAGCTGGCGGTCGCCGTGTCGGCAATGGCCATGCACAGCTCTGACGACACTCAGCAGAGGACAGTGTTGCTCACACGCACTGGGAAATGCTGCAACTGCGTAGGCAGCGTATGCTACAGTGGACACATTTAGAAGCACTTATACTGACACTTTTAAAAATACATTAATTTTACACATCTACTACTTCAAGAGGGGTTGGTTGGTTGGTTTTTTTTTAATTATTCAAAATAACACCCTTTCCCCCTGCTACAATGTGCTCTGTGTAGCAATCAGAGTGAAGAGCAATCCTTTGGTCCCTCGTCTATGCAGAACATCTCAAAAAAAAAAAAAAATCAATAAATTATAAATCCTTCCTTCCACGGAACAGCCATCTGCTCGGAGAAGGAAATCCCCACTCTACACGTCTCCTTGCAGGGCCAGCTGAGGGGGGTGCGGGGCAATAATAGGTATTTACCAAGCAATACCTTAAAATGGACCCATGGCAGTTCTTTATTAAAATACCACTGATAGACATGGGTGGTTTCCACCAGAAGTTGAGTTAAGCAGTTTTCTGGAGCACGCAGGTAATCCTGAACTGGCAGATCTGTGCAGTCTGGAAATGTGCAGGAACCCACTTGTAGGACGCGGGAGGACATCTCTTCTGGGAGCTGTGTTTCAGCACACGAGATCCTCATGGCTCACGAGATGCCCAAAGCCATTTGCCCTTTTGTTGGCAGCAAATCTAATTACAATTCATCATTAAATACCACAGGAAACTACATAGGGAAATATTTCCCTCTCATCTCCTTTTTGCAGAATGGCAAAGCTGGCCTTGGAGGATGACTTTTTAAATCCCCCCCCCCAAAACACATAAAAATTACTAACAGACTCGAGTAAATTGATACTGTCAATTAAGCCAGCAGCACTGTTATGTGGAAATGAAGCTTAAACATCAAAGGCACAGGAGTCGGTCCAAAGCAGGTATCTGGTACCGCCGATCTCTCGCCCAGGTCACGCATGGAGATTTAGCTTGGTATGCAGGTTTGTGGCCACAAGATTTGCATTTTCTTCGTCACTTATTGAATGAGGCCTTTATTGATTTATTTATTTTTAATCAGATTTCCCTCATGTCATGCAGACTTATCAAATCTGATTGGCAGGGCATGAAATAGCAATACGTAAAAATAGCAGTGAGGAAGAGAGTCTCGCTCTACTTCCCCCCCCCCGAAAGCTCCCATATGAGGCTGCCGAGAGGTGGGGTCCCGGGGGGATGGAGTCGGCAAGCCGGCGTAATACAGGTGCTATTGCCATTGTGGGGGCACCAAGACCAATGGTGAAGGAGACGAATCCAGGTCCCTTGGAGGCAGTTAATTGCAAGTGGTTTGCATTCACAGAGGTACAGCCCAAGAGCAGACTTTCTGGACTGGATTACTGGGGTCATGTCACGAGTGGGATCCAGTGCCAGTCTTTAGAAGCAATAGCGGTGGGCACCATAAAAAAAACCCAACCAACTTCAGCTTTTCTGTGAGCTCTGGGCATGATCCTAGTCCCACAGAAGTTCGTGGGCATTTTGCAACTGTTCCCAGTAAATGTAGATCTGTTCTCCTCTCCTTGCTCCCTTACCAGCTCTGCTTGGCATCCCTTCCTCCCTTCGGCTTTCCTTCCCTGGCAGGAGTTTGCCGGGGTCAGTGCCTGCGGCCCCAGGCAGGGCTCCATCACCCATCCCCTGCCCTCCTCGAGGCGTGAATGGCAGCTGGAAACCAGCTGGTTTCCAGCAAGCTGCCACCTGACTTGCCTCCCACGTCAGCAGGGATAACTGGCTCCTGGAGCGGAGCATCCAACGGGAAATGCCCGCTGGCCCTGGAGCTGCCAGGAAGGAGCTATTTGGGACCGCCGCGTTTGCAACCTGCACCTTTAAATTCATTTTACTATTACAGTCATTTAGCTAACTACTTAATTGCAGCCATCTATCTGCGTCTGTCTCGGTCCAACACCCACAGATGCAGCCACCCACGCAGCCACCCACGCCGGCCCACGCTCTGACTCATGCTCCGAGCCGTTGTCAAAAAAACCCTGCTCCCTGCCGAACGCAAACGCTTTCTTCAAACGTGTGCTGCTACTTTGATCTATTTCCATAGATTCCTGTGAGTCATCTGATCTGTCTCTGATCTAAACCCAGTAGACTAGAGCCTACATGTATGTTGTTTTGCATGAATTTGACTTGAACGGAGAGCTGACCCTGCTGTAATGCACAGGCATGCGAGAGCAGAAAATCCCTGGGAACTTCTTCCAGGAGTGAACTGCTTACTTACCCAAAAAGAAGAGCAATTATTTCCTATTAAAAAGTCCTATCTCAAAAAAAAAAAATATATATATATATATATTTGGGGATAGCATTATTCTGAGATATAAGGTCACAGTGATGCTCAGAAACCCTTTCCATCAAATCCCCTTGCAGTGCTTTACCATGCAGCCTTTTTCCCACCCCTACCAGCTTGATACCCTCTCCCTTGCTTTGCAGATGGTGACATGGTGGTGCCAAACCTTAACGTGCCCATTTCAGCAGGAGCAGGAGCCAGCCTGCCACTAGCAGCACAGCTTAATTAAGGCGGTGGGGATGGTCAGTCCCGGGCACCTCGGGGGCTGTGCGATTTGGCTGCTGTCACAGAGGAAGATAGTAATGACACCCAGGCTACCACCGAGATGCCGCGCTCAACAAAGACTTCACACCTACTATCTGGCAGATTTGTGGGTCCCTCATCATCCCAAGTCCTGAGAGCTGTGCCCCAGGGGTACCCAAATTCCTCCCGAGTGGGTATTTTTGCCCAGCGATCTATCCACACATAGCACTTCTGGGTGAATCCATGAAAGCCATCAGGGAACATTGCTAAGCCTGCAATCTCTTCAAGCCGTGACATGGTTTGGGGGGATGCTGACGTGGGTAAGTGTGGATACTCAGGGGATGCTCGTTCCCACCTGGATGCTGTTTGCCAGGTGACGCCAGCCTGTGCCTTAACTAACTCCCCTGCCCCTCTGCTCCCAGCAGCAGGACTGCCAGCCATGCCTGCACTTGACCTTGCAGGCATACCCTCTGCCCTCATCTGCCTGCATATATTGCTGCTAAATCTGCTGTTATTATTCTTGTTGCCACAGCCTCTCTGTGCACAGCAGGCAGGCAGCATCCTTTCCCGAACGCTTCGCAGGCATGTAGCAGATGGTGCCTGTCACTAAAAGCAAATAAATGCTTTGGTGCCCTGATTTATCTGCACAAATACCACCTGAATTATTGAGGACAGGAGACCCAATTAGAAATGCCTTTCTTAGTGGATTTGCACTCAGTGGTAATAAGCGCCGAGCACACAGAGTTCACACTTTTACAGAGTGTATGTTATATCACTATCAATAGCTTATTTAGATTTGCACAGATGCATTTGAAAAATAATTTAAAAAAAAAGCAGCCAGATGGGTTTCATGAAGTTGTCACAAGGATCATTCCAAGACATGCCTAAAATGCTAAATATTGGGGGGGGGGGAAGTTGTGAAACTTGGAGCCTACAGCTGAGCTTCCTGAAGTCGGTGGCAAAGCTCCCATCACCTCCCTGCAAGAAGAGGGCCGCAGGCATGCAATTAAAGATGGGAAACCCAGGGCCAGATTGCTTCCTTTTGATCCCTGGGTATAAATCCAGATTAACTCCCTTCTGCACAGCAGATTAGTAACTGAAAGCTGAATCTTGCTGCTAGATTCAAAGCTTCCCAGTGGCTGAGGCTTGGGCTCACCCTTTTGTTTTCTCCATCCATCCATCCATCCTCGTAATGGGTCTCAGCATTGCCATCATGCCTGGCACCAGTGGGGTGGGGGGTACCCATGTACATCCATCTCCCCCTGCAAAGTTTATTTAAACAAAGTCAGCAGGGCCAGGCCCTCACTGCACCCAGCACGGCCGATTTCAGCCCTCCCCAGCAGCTGGCAAGAGAGGTAGCACTGTATCTCCCAGCCATGCATCACGGCGAGCACTGCGTGGTGCATCACAGGGAACGTTCTGCCAGGGTGGAGTGGGATGATTATTATTTTAAACATCTTGGACTAGTGAAGCACGAATTTCAATTGGATAATTTTTTGCAGGACTAACATCCGCATCAGGAGGGTGACCAGCCCTTACTGCAAAATACAGCTGTGCCCCAATCCTGGACACCCAAAAGTAGGCTGAGTGGCCCGGGGAGCATGGAAGGGCTCAGCAGCTGGGGGTAACATCACACTGGGTGTTTTTTCCAGGAAACCTATAATTATGTATATAATCTGGTACTGAACAAGCCCTTGTCCTTTTTTCCCCTGCTTGTTTTTGTTCATTTTCTTTCATTTTGTTATTGTTTGTTTTCAGGAGAATGGGGGGAGGAGGAAGAGAAAGGGGTAGAAAAAACATTGTGTGATTTGATTTCAATTGCATTGCACTTTCACCGTGCTTTTTTATGCTTGATGGGAGTGACGTGTGCAAGTCGGAGAGAACAGCACATTTTGCCAGCCTGAAAAATATTGCCTTGGGCCTAACCCAAATTTTCACTGGCTTCACTGGAAGTTGAATCAAGTCTTTTGGATAGCCAGAGCTGCAATCTGTGATACCAGGGGTTTTAAGAAAAAGATATTATATGGCCGCTTAAGTCTCAACAATCTCAAATATTTTTAGCACATTGATGGCCATCAGTGTTGCTGAGCATCATGCTCAGAAAGCAGCACGCAGCCCTTGCTGGTCCCTTGCAGCACATACAAGTGGGAAGCAGTAAAGCAATCACAGCTCAAGAGGAACACATTTTGTCTTCCAGGTCTATAAGTGACGTGCAATATATTAGTAGAATCGAAAGGAATCATAAAAGCACATGGAAACTATCAATTTTCCCCTCTTACTCCTAATGCATCAGCTCTAAACGAGATACCCCAGAGGAGCTGCAGTTAAAACGTGGTTGTTTATTCAATTATTTCCATACGGGTCTTATTTATTTAAGATCAAGACAAATACTACTCGCATGCTTGCTCTGCCGGCATTAATCATCTCCTGCATCCCGGGCTGCTGGGGATGCGGGAGGTGGAAGGAACGTGACAGCCACACGCGTGGGCGGGCACGGAGGTGGGTGTTTGCCTGTTGGAGCAGAGGTTTGGAGCAAGCCAGCATGAATGTTAAAATACAGAGCCTTCCCAGGGTCTTGCACAACACTCCCTGTTTATTTATATATTTTTTTAAATCGCTTTTCTTTGCTAATTTTATTTGCAGTCAAGATGCATATTGTTGGGGGTTTGGGCTGAACCTCTCTTAGGATAAGATGAGATACTTGTTTGTCTTTGGTAGAGGCTCACACATCTGTGATCTTTGAACACCTATCTACAGGCTTGCCTCTGCGCCACCGCTCTCACCGTGAGCCCTCCCTCTCCATTCAGAGCTGCTGAAAGCGCCTTGGCCACATCTGAACGGGGGAACATTTGTTCCCACTCACTACAGCACGGGGAGAAAGCTGTATGTCAAGAAACGACATTGGTACAGCATGCAAAAATCCAATCAATGTAGCCTTTAACAACGCGGGTGCGTAAGCGCGGGCACAGCTGGCACTGCTTGCAGCAGGAATTAAATCAATTCAGAGGAGTGAAAATACGCTTGTTGGGAAGGACCACGCTGTAAGAACCACGGCACTGCTCCACAGAGGGGAGGCAGCCCACAGACACCCAATGCAGGGACAGGGGTTATGGTTTTCCCTCCGCTGCAAGCTCTCTGTGTTCCCCCAGCCACTGGCCCTTAAACCAGCCCAAACCCTTTCTTGAACATTTATTTAGCTTGAGAACAGCTAATTGCACTTTGAATGTGGTCCTAGTCTATTTAATTAACATCAATTAATCCTGTTTCTAAACAAAGGCAGCCAGAAAGTCTTTTGCACCAACACTAGTAAACCTGATTACAGTAAGCCTGATTAAACACTCCTAAGTTAAACACCTCAATTAATCTGTGCATAGCCTCACCTGAGAGTCAGTCCTTTAGATTAAACCCCAGTGGCAGCATACACCTTATAGGGTATTAGCCCACCTCTAATATCTGAATGTTACTTCTTATTTATCTTAGAGTCATAGAATCATTTAGGTTGGAAAAGACCCTTACGGTCATTGAGTCCAACGGTAAACCTAACACTGCCGAGTCCACCGCTAAACCATGTCCCTAAGTGCCATGTATCTTCTTAATTCCCATCTAGTCACAACAGCAAGGAAACCCGTAACATCTCCTATAGATGTGATACATGACCCAGCTGTGCCCACAATCAATTGGCCAGCAGAACAACTCCCCTTGTTGGGTACCCTCTGCCACGAACAGAGCCTGAATTGGTATTACAGGACTGCTGACGTCCTGCTGACGTGAAGATCAGCCTTGCACAGGACAAGATGACAACAGGCAAAGCTCACACAAGCAGCAAAGCAAAAGCCAGTCTCCCCCACCTTTACCTTCTGCTAATGACTGCCAGTAACAGCAAGGAAGGCTTCAATCTCACCAAAGCCTTAGGCAGTGTGATAGCATCCATCCTCTTGTATCCTCCCTTCTTCATCCTTCCCAAGGAAAGTCCTCAACATAGCAAAGAAAAAAAACAGGTTGAAATGCAGCGACTGCTTAAATAGGTTTTTTGCCTTCTTTTCGGAAGAGAAATTTTAGCAAAGACCCTGAGGTGGGAGCCCAGGGCGGGACAGGCTGCATCCCACCTGCCGGGAGGAAATGTAATCAGCAAAGCCCCTGGAGAATGGGGGCCAGCTGCTGTCCCTCTCCCAGCTGTGCCAGCACCACCACTTTGATTTCAGCTGGGGAGCTAAATGTAAAAAAAAAGGTTAAAAGTGAATGTACTCGGTTCCATTCACGAAGCAACAAAAGGGTGGTGTGGGTATGGTAAATGGGAATCCAGGGTGATTTGCAGAGCAAAAAGGGCCTTGTGGCTTGTCTTTCTTCTTTGAAATACATATAAAGAATAGCTTTAAAGGCTGGTTCTTCTGTTTTCTATTTAACAATGGAAAGAAAAATACAAACTCGGCATTTTTGCCCTCAACCACAAAGACTGCGAATTTATTTTGGGAGAAAGCAAAATGGCATCTCAGAGCCTAACACATTCAAGACTCCAAATGCTCCAAAAATAAACCCGAGCATCACAAGGCAGGCTCTGTAAGCAGGCTCTGTGCGGGGATTGCCTGCCCCTGTCAGAGCAGGTTTTGTGAGGCTTTATAGCAAAGGCGTCTGGTGAGGACTCTGCTGTCTAATCCACAAAGCACACCTGATATTGTAGGAAGAAATCTTGGATGTACTCAATATTCACATCGTCAGACTGGGGCTCCAAATAGCATCAGGAGCCCTTTCTAAAGAGCTTACAAAAAAGGGAGTGATTGGGGAAAGACAGACAAAAAAGGAAATAAAATACAGGCTGACACTTATATAGATGTAATGGCTAACAAATGGCTTACTCGCTACCTGTAGAAACATGCCTGTTGAAAAATAGTGTATCAGTTGTCTCCCAGTATTGGAGGCTCTACTGGACGCCTTGTTCTTGTATGGAGCAGAAGGTAAACATGGTCCCTATGGCAGAAAATTGGTGGGCGTTTGTTCCAACAACGGAAATGGATCATTTCTGGAATTAATACTGAAAGTCAATATAATGCTATATTAGGGTATAAAATACACATTGGGTTTCCTGAGTAAATCAGCGTTTACACTATGTGAGCAAAGGGGGAAAATTCTCTAAGCACCACTGAGGAATAAGCTCATTGGAAAAGCCCCGTTTTACAAAGTTAATTTGTCATTATCAAGTTAGTCTTGGCAGAAGCTCTTTGATGTGTTTCCTGCACTCCTGGAAGTTACCATCATTTTACAGGGACCGGGTGTCTACCAGCCCCAGGTGCAACGTACCGTAGTGGCCAGCCCCAGCAAAGAGCCGTCGCTCCTGTGGGAAGGAGTCGGAGCATCCTGCTCCCTCCTCCTCCTCACAGCCCGGTCGTCGGCATGACAGCCCTACGCTTACCAAAAATACAGAGGCGAGGATCCCCCCTGCGTCCCAGTATGAGGCCGAACCACAAAGCCCCCTGACCCTCACAATTTACTCCCTTTGCACTACTGAAGGAAAGGAAGGCGTTTTTGGGGTGCAGAGTTTGGCTCCGGCAGAGCGGCTGGCTCACGAGCCAGGCAGTCTTTACCGCAGGGTCTCCTCTGCATTTTCTCAGTTGAAGTATACTAGTGTAGAAATGATGATGCTATTGTTATGGGTAGATGTTAATAGCAGTATCTAGACAAGCAGAGTAATTTCAGATGCTATGTGAAGGCTGTAGCCCACAAACATCTATATTCCTGAGTGAATAAATATGCATACATCTCTGTGGGATCACTCCTCTGACCTGCTTTTTATCCTAAACCCTGGTGAAATAAAAGGTACTGTCGCCTCCACTGCAACTCAATATTTAGGCTTTGTGGAAAAACAACAACAAATCTTTACATTCAGCAGAATGGCTCGGCGGGGTGTTATCCAGCATCCCCTGGCACCGGGCAGAGCCTCTGCTCCCGGCCCCTCCGAGCTGAGGAGCCCAGGCGTCCCCAGCCTCTGGCCGGCTGTGCCAAACATGCTGGGCTCTGCGCAGACAGCCGGGGCTGTCGCTGTTCCTGCTCCGCTTTTCACCCGAGCTTTTCTATTTGGGAATGTTGTACACTCATTCATTATTTCTCTGAGCAGCCTGACGGATTAGGACAGGTTTAGGCTTTGGGGGGCGGGGGGGGAGAAACAGCGGTTCGGCGCAATCCAGCTTTCGCGATGTCTGCATCTCTTCCCCCTCGCTCTGGCAGAAAACAACAGCCGTGACAAGCGGGGGCGCAGCATCGCCCACTGCCTGCTCCCACTCGCTTCAGGAAGAAAACAGCCTGCTCTCGGTTCCTCCTCCCTTGTGTCGGCTTCCAGCAGCACACCAGGCTTCCAGCGAGGTAGGGAAGTCGTGTCAGCCAAGCAGGTACACATCTATATACCTGAGGAAGTCACAGATTAAACAGCTTATTGGTTCATTTCCAAGGATGGGCGTTATAGGAGTGCTTGAAGGGGTTGCAAATTGTCATTGTAAGGGGATGAAGTTCACCTATAAGGAGTAACTAGCCGTGAGCAGAGACTGCGTGTCAGAGTCACTTATTTGCTATTTATTTCCCTGGATTTCCACAATACTAAGGCAGCGCCCATCCAGAAAGCTCTGGGCTCAGTACCATTGTTTAAAACACGTACATCCAAAGTTATCCACCCCGCGGCAGCCTCACCCCCGGCAACACCCAGCTGCGAGCTTCAAGGGGAAAAAAAAAGAAAAGAGAAAAAAAAAAGGGAGAAAAGCAAGAAGCAATCCCAGTGCCTGAGGTCCCCCTCAGCCATCACACACTTCTCTGGGAGGAGCAGGACCTCCCTGTAACGCCCAGCTCCTCGTATTCTCTCCCTCTGCAACCGGCCACCGAGTCAGGACATGACTGAGGCAGACCCCAAACCCCGGCGTCAGCTAACGGCACCACCACGGCCTTACCGTGCAGCTGGGCTTAGCTAAGACCTCCTCACATCCCTACAGGTCACAGGGATGCGGGTGGTGATGCCAAGAATGAGGATTTCTAAATCCTGGTTTCTGAGCAGTTAAACCAGGATGAGAGACCGTCTGCAAGGCGAGGGAGAGCTTTTTCTCGAGCCAGGAAAGGGAACGGTGCCTCTTAATATAGCAAGGGGAGTAATATAAAAAGAGTTTTCCCTATCTCCCACCTCCCATCCCTCCTACAGACTGACTTATTTTAGTGCCTGGCTACACCCTGGCATGCAGAAAACCATTAGGGTTGCCAAATGCCTGTTTCAGGAGACAATTTACATACACCAAATAATTAAGGTTTTATTTGCTGCTCCTCACCGGAGCACCTGAGGCTAAGGCTGGCCAGAAACCCCGCTGACTGAAGCTCATGAAGTTTCAGCTAACTTCACCGGCTGGTTGGGAGCAGACTGTGACTTTTGGCTCCTTCCCCAAATCCTGGAAATCTTCTCTGGTTCCGGCTATGCCTCCGAGCGTGCTGGTGGCTAGGCTGCAGGAGCGGGATGCTGCGGGGCACGGGGAAGGGCCATGTCGGGTCCCTGCCTGCCCTGGCAGCCTGCAAGGGGACAAGGCAGGGGACGTTCAATGGCTACACGATGTCACGGCTGTCGGCAACCTGGAGTCTTTGAGTTTGGAGTGAGGAAAGCGAGACCCCAGCTCCAGAGGGCTAAGGAAACCTCCCCTCCTACACCATCTTTCTTCAGCACAGAGAGTCGTTAGTCAAAGCCATAAAGTAAGACCACAAAGTCATAAATTAAGACCACAAAGGCTGTTCACATGCAGTTTCGGAAAAAGCCTGAGCAAGTAAGTCTCTCTTGGGAAGAAATGCTGCAGCTTCCCCACTTTTTAATGGTCGGCAGCGTCCCCCTCCTAGTCCCAGCAGAGCAAAGCTCTTATATTGTCCCCTGACACAGGGCACATCTGCAACAGCATCTCTGCATCCCAGGTGGCTGCGCACCAAGGACTCCAAACTAACGAGAGCCGTTTCTTAATTTTTGGTCAAACTAAGTATTTTCCATCACAAAGGCACTTGCAACAGAATTCAGTTGTTGATGAAACACGCGTATTGATGAAAATTGCCACTTTGTAAATGAAGGATTCTCCATTAAAAAAAAAAATCATTCTTATTTTATGGAGTTTCCTTCTAATAATATTATTTTTACCTATTAAATTACATGTCAGAAGTAGTTATTGTATCATGTCATATTATGACAAGAATAATAGTTGAAATATTCTCATTTTATTTTCCATTACAATCACAAAGAGCAGCTGTTATCTGGTACTATTTGAGACATCTTTTCTTTGTTCTAGATCAAAGTGGCTCCTGTTTGTGCCCTAGCAAAGCCGTCAAACCGTTTCGTCACAACACGAACAAGAGCCACTTTGATCTAGAAGCAAAGGCAAGGTAGTGTAATCAGTATCAAGCCCAAACTGCTCTTAATTAAAAAATAAAAAATAAAAAATAAAAATTGTTGAAGCTCTTATGTCATATTATGATGTGTTGGTAATTGTAAGGCACGTAATGCGCTGCCTTCACAGGTATGACCTGAAAAGTTGGAATGGCAAAACATTCCCATGCACGAACCAAATTTTGAGATACCCAAGCAAATTTTCCTCAAAATTCTAAAAAAATTAGATTTTTCCAAAATTCCAATTTATGGAAAACTAAAAATATTTGGGTTTGTTCTAATTCAGCAGCTATAGATTATTTTCCTTCGTGACATTTCATAAGAATCCTGGAATCTGATGAGCTTTATACCTCTATCATTTACTGTTTTTCCAAAACATTATCTTCAAATGACTTCTGCTAAAGCCTAATTTGTTTAGCAATGCGTTATCACATGAATTTGCTGAATTCTTTCTGAACCAGCAGATCTCCGGGGGGAGGGCGGGGGGAAAGCCAGATTTAGTGAATCCAGAATATTTCAAAGATATGTTTCAGTTTCATCAAGAAGGTCCCAAGATAAATAACCTATAAATTTTCCTTAAATTTGTGATACATTTATAGATTAAAATATCAAAATAAAGTATTTTTATATGAATTGCATAAAATAAAGTTTTAAAAAGGTCAAAAGACATTTCAGAATCCTTAATTTTTAAATTATAAGATTACAAGTTTAGGGAGGAAGTAATATTCCCTTGGTTTTCTCATCAGCTTTACTGGCCACCTCTTTTGCTGAATAGGGAAAGGAAGAGCCCCATCATCCCCACTGTGCGGAAGCGTTTCCTCCCTGGGGGCTGCACTGGCAGCAGGAGAGGTAGGAAGGACCACGGGGTTGTGTTTTCCTCTGGAGAACAAAGCTCCTTGAGAAACCCCGTCTCCTGCCCCTGTACTGCAGAGCATCTCTGCTCTCCCTTTCGTTTGCTGCCCCTCAGCCTTGATCGTTGCTTTTATTTATGCAAACTTAAAGCCGTATATTTTAAAGGACTGTTTCAGCACTTCAGCAGATGCAAAGCACAACAGCTGGATATTAATGCAACTTGGCATCACAACAGTTTTGGGGCTCGCTTTTTTTTAATTAACGCTCTACCATATTACAACAAGGAAACAGTTTCTCTTCTTTTATTACCATCCTAACCCTGAGCCAAGCATTAAATAAGATTTAATTTAATTAGTTCTCATATTCTCCTCTCTTGCAGGATTATTCAGTAACACAAGTTTCTTACCCAGCTCCCTTTCTCGCAGGCAGATAAAAATCCTGCTGATGGTGGTGGGAACACATCAGACACCTAATTTACATGCAAGACGTGTTATTGGGTTATGAAAAGTAGAGATATTTTCAACCAGTCCTGCGGTTCACCTTTTGCTCTGCCGTGCGTTCACAAGCTGCTCTGCTCTACATGCTCTTCCGCAGTACGTGGGGATGTTGCCAGCGTCAGACCCCGCACTCAGCACTGCGGGGCTCGTCCCACCTTTGCCTCGCTCCCGAAAAACTAAAGCTTCGAGCTGTAGGTTCAAGGTTTATATGTTATATGCTGGCATCCCCTTATCCTGCTGGCATCACTCCTCTCCCTCGTCCCCAGCTTTTCTCTGCAGACTAGATGAGCCAGTTTTCCTTACCCTTGTGTTTTGGAGGAAGGATCAGTGGTCCTAGGAAATGCCTCCAGTCTTCTCTTCAAGCACGCTCCTACTTGGATGTGGACCTCTGGCATTTTCAGCCCCACTTCTGCATCCAGAAGACATCCTCCCAGCTCGTCCATGAGACTGCCCACTAGGACCCTACCAAAAGCCTTGCTGAAGGCAAAGACTACGGCATCTATTGCATCCCCACACTTCACCGTTAAAAAACCTGAATTAATTGGGTGGCTGCTGTGCCCAAGCAGAGCTACGCTCAGTCTATTGTGGGGAGGCTTCCACTGGAATTTGAAGACGTGGAGTCACTGCTGCATGTGGCCAAGGTAGAAACCGACCGAGCGGGACCTCAAGGGATGGGGCTGTCGGGACTGAGCTCCTGGAGGGACATGAGCTGTGTGAACACAGGAGCGGGGGGAACAAGCTCGAGTCTCGTCCTGAGCAGGAACAGCTGTGAAACACCAGCTGTGCCTCCAATGCAGCCTCAAACGGTCCCTGGTGCTCGCTCTGGGCAGCAAGCAGTAACAGCAACCACAAAGGATGCTGCTGAAGGGTTTGACACCGCTGACATTTTGGCACTGCTAACCATGGCTCATCACCTTCATCTGTCCCCTGGGTGACCGGGAGCAGCAACACGAGCTGGGCAGCCTGGGCTGGACCCGGCTTGAGAAATCTTGTAGATGTTTTTGCTTTGGAGTAGGCGTCTCATCCTTTTGAGGCAGCAATAAATAACCTAAATGTTGCGATTAGTCACTTAAAATCAATTGACATTGACAACCTCAGCCTGGATGGAGCACGGAAAGCGAAGCCTTTGCAAGGAGCCATTGGGAAGGGGAGGCACAGTGTCATGTCACACAGATAATCTTTGGGGAGTAAAAAACTGTGCCCTAAGCTTATTAGCTAGGCAGTGCCTGCTCCACGAAGCACACGCTTCTATCCAAAAATAAAGAGCATCACCTTGAAGCAGCAAATTACAGCAAAACCCAGAGCCTCAGGACAAATGCACCCAAGAGGACGAGCAGTACCCAGCTCTGAAAGTTTTGTTCAGTCCAGAGCAGAAAACCCATAAGCCGAGTCAGGCTGCTCTGTTGTGAGTCACATCCACTGATATCATGATACTCCTGCCAGCAGGCTTGCCTGAGCAGGGGCTAAACCCTGTCCGCTGCCGACCACCCTCTGTGCCTGGTGCCAGCTCTGCCCTTGACATCCGAATCACCCATGCCTCCAAGCACACCGCCTGCGGCAAAACCGATAGCGATGCTCCAAAAGTAGAGCAAGGAGAAGTTTTGGCCACAAGCAGTATCTGGAGGAGACGTCGAGCAGCAGCAGCTCTGCGAGGGGAAGGGAGAGATTGATGGGAAGAGCGAGGAGCGGGGAGAAGCCTGGGCAGGAGTGGGCGTCTGGTCCAGGTACTGGTGACAGCGTGCTGGGAGGCTTTTGAGCCTGTGAAAAGCACTCTGCGAAAGAAAAAAAAAACATTCGAGCAGTGAGGTGAAAGGTCTGGAAAAAGCGGCGAGTGAGAGGGAAGGAGGAGGAGGAAACGTGGGCACAGAAGTAGGTGGTGCCACATAGCAAGTTTCTGATGTAGCCGGGAAAGGCATCCAGAGCTCCCGATTCCCAGTCCCACACCCTCACCGGGAGACCATCTGTCCTCTCCCGGGGGGAAGGAGCCCCTAGGTCAGGCGAGAGCGCTTTCCTCATCCCACGAAAAATAGCAGGCGGCACTGAGCCTCGGCACGACACCGCTTCTTGGGGTTTCTGCTCTGCCAGCTCCGCTCCAAGCTAGGGCTGTGCCTCCTCTGAGACCTGCCATACATACCTCCCTCCTAAAATGGTGGCTCAGAAGATGCTTTAAAAGCATCAGATGATAGCTCTGATTTTTTTTCTCTGGTGCACAGCCATAGCTAATCCAATTCCTCCCTCTGGAATATTTTAAAGAGGGGTTTGGGTTGGGCTTTTGTCTGATGAAAGGTTGTCTTTCAGGACAACCCAAATTCTGTTGAATGCAGACTGTAGAGCAAAGCAACCAAACAAAATGGTTCGATGGTGGGTCTCTTTTTTCTTCTTTTTCCCCCTCCAGCCTTAATTCGAAGGAAAATTTTAACAATTCTGAACAGTAATTCTTTTTCATGGTATCATTTGTGGTTGTGAGAGCAGGCACAACATTCACCCAATCCCTAAGTCCTGACGCTCAGGCACCACTGGAGGAGGACTCACAGCAGTGTTGGGAATGCCTTCGGGCTTGTCTGTGCTGCTCAGCTGCAGCAAGGGCACTTCCCCAATGCACTGACTTCATCTCCTGGAGCTGTCAACACCCCACGGATCACCTGCCCTTGCCCTGCCTGCGCTCGCCGCGGCAGGTACCAGTGCCCTGAGCCATGGGGGTAACCTGCAGCAGCTCCAGAGTGGGCAGGACATGGTCCGGACAGGTCTTTCGGGAGGGTGCCAACCTACCGGCACGATCAAGGGGAAGCATGCTAGTGACCCATGTGCCTCCTGTCATGGAGACCCTGCTGCCCAGCACAGTCCAGGAGACTTCTCATCTTAACCATTAAAAAGCAATGAGATGTAGGGGATGCCTACATGGATGGTGGAGGACTGGATGCATGCACTGTCAGGTGCACCCAGCCTCTCATCATCAGGCTCCCTCTAGGTATATGTGGTTAAGCGTCCAAGATTGGGAGACCAAAAAATTGCTCAACAGTTCTGAAAATCAAGGTGTAGCTTGTCCACAAAGAACAAGGCATCTCTGGTAGGTGGTTTAGCAGCACCTCGTGGGGTTGGGAGCGGGTAAGCAGCAGCAGGTGAAGCATCCTAGCTCTTCCTCAGCATAGCTGCAGAGCTGCCCAGAAGCCCTTGCCAGCAACACATGTTTCAAAGTGCTTTGCAAATATCACAGCCCGTGAGGAGCAAAATACTTCACACGAATTTAATAAACAGGATGTATAGCGGGGGGGTGGATGGCTGCGCCCAGCCTCACTGCCAGCCAGGGACAGACCACAAGGAAACCCGGCGGCCTCAGACCCGCATCCCCCCCAGTGTTCCCTGCCAGCAGCACACCCCTCCTGGGCGCACAGGGGTGCCAGCAGCTCCTCGCACAGCCGCAGCGAGGAGCAAACCAAATCAGTCTCTTTCCATCCCATGGGAATGCAAACTTTTGACATCATTCAAGAGGGCCCATAGACGTGAGCCGTACATTTACATGTCTCTGCTTTCTCCCTGTGAAACGCAGGTGCCAATTTCACTGTGTTACCAGAAATAAATTTTTAATGCCACGTATTCAGGATCCCTTGTTTGCCCTGTAGAAAGTTTCTCTTCGTGCATCAGAGCTGGAGAACAAAGCACAGGCTGTTTAGCTGCAGGATTTAATCACCTGTTGTAATACTTTGTTGATCTAATCTTTTGTTTTAATTAAAAGCCTTTCAGTTTGGTTTGCAGGTTTTTTTCCTCCCTGCACCAAACACAGGCTCGCCACCTGCTTCGCCGGCCCCATCTTGTCCGTGGAGTTCATATCAAACCTCTTTGATTTCCCCCAAATGCATGGAAATGGCTAGAAAAAAAACCAAAGCCACCCCAACAAGCGTCCACCCAGAGACGTGGCACCATCCAGCCGGTGCTCAGTGCAGTGAAGGGTGAAATTAAATGGCTCCAGGTAAGTGGGGAGCCAGCAAGGAGATTCGCACGGTGTCTGCTGCTCTTCAAGCCTTCTAATCTCTATTTGAGGGAAGAAATGAACAGCCTTTGGGAAATGAGATGGGACCCTGCTCCGTGGGCACCCAGGGGATTGTTTCGGACAGCAAGAGAAAGTGGTTTGCATGAGGATGAGATTTAAACTTGGTTTCAAGCACTGACATGAATTCTTCTCTCACTCATAATCAAAACGTCTACAGCTACATCAGAGATCTCCTGCAATGGATGCATACTTTAAAATGGCCACTTTGAATATCACTCCAACTTTTTTCCTCTGCAAATTTAAATAAAACCCAGACTTCACCAGCCAGCAGAAGTACTTTTTAGCCTTTTGAGTAGGTCACTCCAGAAGAGAAAAATCAACAACCAGAGAAAAGAGTTTTCAGGAGACACAAAAAAGAAAAACCCAGCCGCAGAGATGTCACCTCCACTGAAGCGATGCACCGGTACTGCCTTCCCCAGCCACTCATGACAGCCCCTCAGCAAAAAGATACGATCCGCTCTCCCTCCCATTTGTGATTCATTGTTCCTATCAAGCTTTAAAAGCTTTTCTTATCTTTCTAAGAAGTACAGCGATAGCCCTTTAAAACTGGCCACATGCTTAACACACCAAAAGCGTTTGAAAACTCCATATTGGCACTATTTCTGGCATTTCACCTTTCAATGCTAGCAATACAGCAAGGAATCCTACGCAGCCCCAACCAGCCCTACGGAGTTATCTGCAGCTAACGTGGCCGCTGCCGCACGTGAGAAAGAAAAGCCAAAATGATATCTAAGACGACCGAAGCAAGGCTTTGGGCGTACCAAACGGCTGTGGTTTTCCATGCCTTCCTCCCTGTTTGGCAAGAGGTACATATTAAAAGCCAAGACACCTTTGGTGCCATCACCATCCACAGCATCCAACGCTCTCCTCCGCTTCCCCAAAAGCGGGCTGCTGCCAAGAGCCGGTGTGTCTGGCCGGCGAGGCAGCCAGGGCGCAGCAGAGACGGCTGCTCTGTGCCGTACCGCGCCATGCCGCCGAGACCTGTCAGGATGTGTCACAACACGCGGCGTGTCGTGCCTCACCGCTTCATCGAGCAAAGCAAAAAAAAAAAAAAAAAGAAAAAAATAAAAAGATTCGGATCTAATATGTGAGTGGGCCGGTATGTGCAAAGGAGATGAATATGAAGTAAAACATGCTGGATGCTACAGTAATAACCGGGCGCACGCGGGAGAGGCTGGAAGCGAGCCAGGGAGGGGAGATACGAGAGGGATGCTGCTGAGATCAGCCTATGCGTGGCGGCGAAGCTGAAGCTCCTGAATGAGCGTGAGGCGGATCCCAAGGCTGCCGTGTGGGCGTGAGGCTGACACCGCTCCACCAAAACCAGCGGGAGCCCTCGGCCACGTCACCCCCAGGCCAGGACCGTGCCTCCTCCCGGGCTCAGCCGGGGGCACATCAGACACCCGGGGAGTTTCATTTTGTGTACAGGGAAAAGGCTGGATTTTGTCCCTTAAAAATAAGGCGGTTCTTATACACGCGCTGGGTCCAGTAAACTGCGCTGCCAAGCACAGAGACGAGTGACCTCAACAGGTCCTTGAGAAACATAGGAATGTGTCCCCCAGTATTTCTGTATTAAGGGAGGGACCAGCTCGCGCTTCTTTTTACGGCACGGCAATGCTGAACCTAAGGGCCCCTCGGGTAGCAACTCTGTGCCCGTGCAAACCCCATTTTGGGGGCAAGCGGGTCGAACAACAAGCAAAAAAAAAAAAAAAAAAAAAATAAAAAGATTCGGATCTAATATGTGAGTGGGCCGGTATGTGCAAAGGAGATGAATATGAAGTAAAACATGCTGGATGCTACAGTAATAACCGGGCGCACGCGGGAGAGGCTGGAAGCGAGCCAGGGAGGGGAGATACGAGAGGGATGCTGCTGAGATCAGCCTATGCGTGGCGGCGAAGCTGAAGCTCCTGAATGAGCGTGAGGCGGATCCCAAGGCTGCCGTGTGGGCGTGAGGCTGACACCGCTCCACCAAAACCAGCGGGAGCCCTCGGCCACGTCACCCCCAGGCCAGGACCGTGCCTCCTCCCGGGCTCAGCCGGGGGCACATCAGACACCCGGGGAGTTTCATTTTGTGTACAGGGAAAAGGCTGGATTTTGTCCCTTAAAAATAAGGCGGTTCTTATACACGCGCTGGGTCCAGTAAACTGCGCTGCCAAGCACAGAGACGAGTGACCTCAACAGGTCCTTGAGAAACATAGGAATGTGTCCCCCAGTATTTCTGTATTAAGGGAGGGACCAGCTCGCGCTTCTTTTTACGGCACGGCAATGCTGAACCTAAGGGCCCCTCGGGTAGCAACTCTGTGCCCGTGCAAACCCCATTTTGGGGGCAAGCGGGAGGAGGGCTGAGGTCGCAGGCAGGCACCCGCCGCTGAGCAGCATCCCGGTGCCTGCGCCTCCGTGCCCTGCCCGTTGGAGGCGGCGGCGGGAGGAAGGGCTGTCTTCCCAAGATCCCGTGGGTGTTCGACACGGCCCCTTTTCAGCAGTCAAACACACATTTACGAAGTGCAAACCTTTAATGGCATATGGATGAGTCATTACGGGGTTTCAAAATGCGTAAATATGATCACATCCTGATTCGGTGTGTCACCAACGAGCTACCCTGAATCTGTGGGGTTACTCGGCTCCGCAGAAACCTCGGAAATTCCTGCCCAACCTTGTGATGAAAAAATTCATTTGCATTCATGTCACTGCATGCAAAAAGTTGGGGTTTTTTTTAATTTTTTTTTTTTAATTTTGGCACTGGATTTCAATGGAGGCTTATGTGCAGTTTTACAACCCGGTACTGCTATGTTTTGCACCACCAATTTACAACCGAGTAATAAGTAAACCCAAGATTTTTTTGGCTACATAGGATTTTCCAAGGTGATTAAATAATTTTCTAAATAGCTCTGAGAATGAAGCTGTCTAAAATCCCCAAGGTAATAGGAAATTAACTGCATACACACGCGCTTTAAAGATATAGGAGGAATTAAGGTTTACTGAGAAGTAACATAAAATATTTAAGAAAGCAAACAAAACTGAATAAAACCCCTTACAATGTAAATTAAATTTACCCGAACCAGCAGCAACTACCTTCGCTGCAACAGCTCCTCCGGGGGACTCCATATGTGCACCAGGCTGTGCACAGCCCCTATTCTACCAGAGACCATCGCAAATGGTGCACATCTCAGACGAACACGCTTTAAAGACCTCCGAATATTTTGTTAAATGGGCAAAAACATTCATCAACCCTTTCAGCATCTCCAACCGCAGCCCCCTCCGAGAGCAGTATTCTTTGTGGACTTACCCAAAGAACAGGGAGTCAGGAGCATCACTGATTTGGCTGGGGGGAGTGGTTTTGGGGTAAGCATTTGTCTGGGACACCACCTGATGACCCAAGGACTTGGCAGTAGCCTATGTTAGGGCTTCCCAAGTTTTTTCCATAGCGGGAGCCACCTCCACCGTCTCCCTCGGCCCTGAGGCTGCTGCCTGCTGGAGCTGCCAGCTTACACAAGGATGGGCAGCCAGCCTTAACCCATCTCCTTGGGCGAGAACTGCAGCCCAAAACCATGTGAGAAGGGGACTCGCCCTCCACAAAGGCTGCAGGTGCAAACGATGGGGCAGGGCGAGCAGCCCTGCCCAGGGGCCTTCCCCGGGTCGGGGCAGACCTTCATCCGGGCACAGCTGGGCAGCCGGGCAGGGGGAACGCAGAGCCGCTGGAGGAAGGGCTCTGGAAAGCCATCCCTCCCGAGCAGCTCCAGGAAATTCATATTTCATGTTCTGCTCCTTCTCTGCCCACGGAGTTCTTTCTCGTGGTGGTGCGTAGGTGTATGTGAGGGATTTATCCTTTCCCCACTGAATCACTGCAGCACAACATCTTTTCAACCCTTCTGTACAGCAGAAAAGAGCCTCATGGCATTTCTCCTCATTTTCCTGCTTAAGGAGACAGCCAGCGAGCTCCACAGTGTGACCCGGCTGCACCCCAGCTCAAGGCTGGGAAGCAGCACGACCCCTCCTAGCCCCGGCAGAGGCACGCCTGGGGGAGCAGACAACCCCCCCCTCCTGCCAGCTGGCACCCTGAAACCGCAGCCCAGCCCACCTGCAGCCAGCATGAAGGTGCTAGGGATGCTGCTGCTTTTTCAGCTGGAAAATTGCGCCGTGCTCAAGGGAAGGAGCAGAGCCGGGTGCCCTGAGCATGGTGTGCTCTCCCCACCGCCTCAGGAGCCCAGATCCAAGCCAAAGTGTTACCAAATCCAAATTACTGCAGTAACGAGCATTTGTGCTTTAACTAGGGGCCGCTGGAAGACGTTTCATCACCATGTCTGAACCTGGTGTTTGTGTACAAGTTTTCTGTATTTCAAAAAGAAAATGTGGAGGAAATGAGTTCTGCAGCTGTTGTCATGGGCAAAGCCATCGCCATGAGTAAAGGCATGGCCATGAGCAGATGCTTTCCCTACTGACCCTCCTATAAACTGCTTATTTAGAAAAAGACACAGGAGCTTCAGGCAGGTAGCCAGCAATAAAAATTTAGACAACAACAAGGTTTTTTTGCTGCATGAGAAACAGGCACCTCCTGAAATTTCAAATTAACATTCATGACCCTTCTGTAACAGCTGTTCAGTCCAACAGTGCTTTCCAACAGAGGACCTCGCAGCATTAAGCTTCACAGCACCTTGATGAGACACTGAATCTGGCGGGCCTGACACAAGCCTGTGGGCCCTAGTGGGACCATGCCTGTCCAGCATCACTGTGGTTTTACTGAACTTCAGTCAGTCACTGCTCAGCCCAGATCCAGTTTGAAAAAAAAACAACCTTAAGTTTTTCCAATAATTCTTGCGTGCAGCCTGGAAGATCAATAACTAACTTGTGGCATATTCTGTCCCATCCTTGCATCTGCAAGACAACGGTGCCTAGCTCCTTCCTTCCTCCTCCTATTTCCTCTGCCAGAATAGGGCAAGATCATACTGGAAGTGCAGACAAAAACCAGCAAACGTTAAGCCATTGGTTCCGACTTCCCACATTTAATCTCCTCTGGGCTGGGAGGAGGCAGGGGGATCGCACCCTACTCCGACCCCATCGGGCTGAGTGGATTCTCCCCTCTGCTTTGAATCACACCTGACTTCTATGCCAGCTCAGCAACCTGGATGTTTTTGAAGGTTTGTGGTGGGGTTCCCCCCCCCCCCCCCTCTTCTTTTTTTTTTCTCCCCCTCCCGCCATATTCAGGTTTGGGGTGGGGTTCCCCCCCCCCCCCTTCTCTTTGATATTTTTGCTCCCTGGTCTGTTTCTCTTCCCTTTTTATACCCCATCTCCCATTCTGTTTCTGTCCTCCAGGGATACTTTAGCACTTGACTATTGAGATGTGGGCTGCCATTTAGAAAGTGAGTTGAAACACGGTGGATCACCAAGACAACTGTTGAGGGCAGCCATAGGGCTGGGCAGCGATGCTTTGTCTCCAGAATTCCCAAAGACCACTTACAACTGCCTAGTATCACCTCCCAGCAGATCTGCTTTGTTTGCATTCTTGTGCAAATATAAGCACACACAAAAGCAAGAGTGCAGGAGGTGGAGAGGGCATGAAGTGAGACTGCCAGGCTGCAGACCCTTCCTGGGTTTTAATTCCTCCCTCCTTGCCTTGGCCCATTAAAGCCCCGCAGGCTGTGCACCATAACAAGGTAACGAGGCCACCCATAAACGAGGATTCAACCACAAGAGCAGGAAAAGGCTTCCTCCAGTGAGAGCTGCAGTTCAAGCTGCTCCCTCCTCCCCTATCCCCAGAAAATTAACATCTCCTTTTAGAAAACACAATTAAAAAAAAAAAAAAAAAGGAAAAACCCTGGGGAAACTAAAGAGTTCTCACGGTGAATTTTATTTTGTAAGCAACAATATAAACATGTGAATAAGAACAGGCAACATTTGCAGGGCTGGCCTTTGATCCAGAGTACCCTGAATCTAGCAACCCTTCAAGAGTAGATGAGGGCGAGCCTTCACCTGCGACTCCAGGGGCTAGCCAAGTTGCAGTCCACCAAGACCTTTGTCATGGAAAGACCAATGCTTGAATATTTGCTATTACCAAATGTATGTGCAATCTCGGAATGTACCTCCCACCTCCCCCCCCAGGTTAAAAAAACATCATACAGCTGCAAACCAGTAAAAAAAATTGCTTCCAGCTTATTGAGACTGAAATGGCCTGTTGGACTATAAACTGAAATATCATTCTAGAGATAACCAACTGGTCGTGACACAAAGTACTGTATTTACAACTCAAAAATATAACTGTTATATACTTTAATTTATAGCAAATTTAATACATTAGTGTTTACAAAATAAATTCTGGACTCAACTGAAACAGCGTGCTGCTTAGCAAGTTCTTTTTCCTTCCTCTCACTTTAATCGAAGAGACCAGCAAGCTTAAGAGCTTCTTCTGTGATCCACGCACAACTTTTGATCGTGCCAGATGTTGAAAGAACAGAACACTTCCTGCATCTCTAAAGTCTTGTTGCTTGGTACCTTCTATCACTCAAGCTGTACGGTTCAAACCTCAAGCTGTCCTTTAACAAGTTCCATACATGTCTCATGAAAGCTACTCAGATACTAACCAGGGCACTGGCTAACGTTACAAACTGAAGAAATATCTTATCCGTATTACTAGCTCACACAACAGGAAAGAGGAAATATAACTACACATTCAATCTCTTATTTCTAACAGCAAAGCTGCGAACTCCATTGCTTAAAGTAAGATACTTCAGTAAGTGAAACAGTACCATACAGTTCAAGAAACATTTTTTTAAAAAACAAACATTTTAATAGTATAAAAAGTTGTTTACTGGTGTTTCTACTATAAAGCTTTGTTCCACAAATCAAAAGTGATAAAATAATTGGATACGTTTACAGTGATAAGAGACTGCAGTGTAGACATTTCAGCTCACATTTTGCTGACCGTTTCAGTACAACATAGACTGCGACTGAATCGTTAATACACATCTATGACACAGAGCAAACTGCAGACATGAAGTGCACACCTGAATATGGAAATTTACCCACTGGCATGGTAACTTACTTTCCTCAGCCCTCCCTTTCCCCTCCAGAACACATCATAGGCAAAAACTGTATTCAGAAACTGAGGCATATAACTATTTTGACTGCAGGAAAGCAACTCGTATTGAGGGAGTTGCGCAGAGGAAAAATGGATGCACACAAACACACCATGGTAAATTCCAGAGTTATATGCCGACTATTTCTCCTTAGATAAAATGACATCCGCAAAAGTGAAATGTACAAAAAAATAAAAACTGTCAAATAAATAAAGAATACAGATGTTAATTAATCACATACATAAAGAAACATATTGGCATACTGTATGCAGTATACGGTATATTCATAGAATCATGTGGGCTGGACAGCACTTAATAAGGAGTCACATGCTGAAGACATAACTCCTTGTCTCTCTCCTCCAAAAGATCTTATGGTTTCTGGATATCAAGTGCAACCTTTTACACCGATGCATAAATCCTGCATCATATTTCATCTTTGCCACACCTAGGATGCTTTTTTTTTTTTTTTTTTAAAAAAAGATCCACAGAGAAGTCCAAAAAGTTATAATGGTCTGAATCACAATTTTTGCAGCCCTGTCCATGCTACTTGGTCTCTTGGGTTTCCTAACCAAATGAGGTTTTAGTAATTGCACGGTATATCAAACCATAGTTTTTCCCAAGGAAATGGGAGCCAGTCATATGGACTGTTCCATACTCTAAACCGGCATTCTCTACACTCCTGAACTGTAGGTAGGTATTATGCTGTAAGTGTGTTACACAAAGGCTGCTGAAACCATTGAAAGTGATGTAACGATAGTTAAGTGTCAAGTACGTCTGCTATAATACAGAATCAGGGTCTAGGTCTATCAAATGCTATATCCACATAACATTTTAAACCATGAAATATTTTATGCATTTTCCTTTTTTCTACAAATATTGTTGCAAACTTGCTGTTAATTGTGTCACGAGGTTCGCATTCCTAATTCTCCAAGGATTTTTAATTCAAATGTTTAACAACCATATCTACGCTAGGTACACTTAAAGTAGACATTGAAATTTCAAGTAAAATGAACTGTAGCCACATCTACTGGACTCAATACACGTCCCGACATCTAGATTTACTTTGATAAGTTATACAAATACATAATACATTCTTAAATAATGAAGACCCGCAATATTAATTTGTGAATCTTCCCACGTTATAAAACCACTTTTACAGGAATGTTTCTCCACCTGTATTACTGTTTTAGTTTGCAGTGTCTCTTGCTTTCCTGTTTCCACAGATTACTGTACCAGTTCTTAGGCTTTGGCTATTGAAATCTCTTATTTGAATGAGGCAACACTGGTTATTAAGGCTGGTTTTTTTTTTCTCTTGTGAAGTTTCATTCTTTACTACAACACCATTTTCCAGAGCAGAATGACTATCTTGTGTCTTCAGGTTCCGTTTTTATGACCTTCCTTTCTATGTTGTTAAAAGCCGAATGAGGAAAATCCTTTAAAATACCAAGGCCTTCTGCATTAAGAAAAGAAAGAAAAAAAAAGATGTTAAAACCGCTGCTTGGAAACAAATGTATTCTATTCTTAATTCAAGAAAAAGGTCCATGAACCATATGGATACTAACAGTTGAAGCAATAAATTCTGCCTCCTCCTGCCGGGCTTTGGGCTTTAACCTAGCCGGGTTAGAACCACCTCAGATACATTGCAATGACAGAGTAATCACCACAGATTTACTCCAATTCTCTCCGGGAGCAGGGCTTAGCAGAGATGCACTCTGCACTTGCATTTTGAAAGGGAACTGGTAAAAATCCCCAACTAGAGATTTCACTAAGTGAATTATCACTGCGATTGGGACACACTGCAAAAAAGGTAAGCTAAGATTGCAATATACCGAAGTGGAAGATGCAAGATTCTGCTCAGTCTTCAAAACAACTACTTTCGCATCTTGTCTTTCAAATAACCTCTCTCATTGCATCTTCCAAACTCAGGTGGGATTTTATTATTATTCCTAAACTTGCGAGAGTCTCAAGAATTCCTGGCTTAATCTCAGTGTGCCGAGTATTAAACTGAAACCACCCATATAGATTTCACAAAGGATTTTTGCTGACTTCTATCAAACTTAGAATGAGTTTCTCCCGATGCCAGAGGTAAATGACAAGTTTGCCAGTGAGCAGAAGTCAGCAAATAGGAAACCCAGTTCAAAAGACTAACTGCATGATTTGGTTCACAGTACAGAAACAGTGCTAGGTCCTTATAAACCAGAATAAGAAGTCTTTTAATAAAACGTCTGATTACTTTATACAGAATGAAATCACGTTACAATCAAACTGCATTACAATGACAGCAACGTAAGTATTTAACAGCAGTAGTTTGGGTCAATACCGCTCTCTGAAGACAGACACATGCCAGAACTTGCCTAATGGAACCTAGTTATTGCATCCTCTAAGCTTTTCCCAAATAATATTCAATCTGATTGTGGATTAGCAAGTAACACTCCCCTTGGAAGTTTTGTCCAAAGCCTTGATTAAAAGGTTACACACAAAGCATGCCAGGCTGAGCTACTAGCTTCTTCACTCAGAGACACGATGTATTAGTAAACTCATCACAGGCTTTGTAAGAAATGGTGGGTAATTTACAAGGGACAGGACTAACCCGAGGACTGGGACTTTGCCTCACCACTGGGGTAAAGCCGGATCAAATCACTGCACAGAGGTTTTCCAACATGCTGCTCTCCATCAAGTGAAATGTGCTGCAACTGTCTACTTGGCAGATTTGACATTCGGAGATTCAGCGGTCTTTCACCTGGAAGTTGTTCACAGTGAAACATTGATGCATTAAAAGCAAAGCAGTATTAAAAAACAGGTGGAGACTTAAAGACATACTAATTCTATCAGCAAAAGTGCATCCTAAATTCCAGCTGCTCAGGGAATTCTTCAGGGAAGATTTCTAGCAAAACAAGGCTTATGTAAATATGCTGCTTTGCAGACTATTCCACAGGCATTGCTAGAAAGGGACACTCAGCCATACAAAAAAAAAAAAAAAAAAAAAACCAACTCTTATTCTGCTCAAAAAACCCTTTGAGATCCTGAAAATTCCTGCTCCCACTATACAATCCCTTTGAGATCCTAAAAATTCCCACTCCCACTGCACAATGGATAAATGGTATAAAGAAGCTTGCACTATCAAGAAGAGCTGGATCCACACACCTAATTCGTCCTGTATACTTGTGTACCGCATTGCTTGACCAATACACACAAATGAAAACCTATGTTTTAACGCTTACTTATACTTATTCCCCTAGTTTCTGCCTCTACTGCTTCTCTTCCCGCCCTTAAACAAACTAGCTCTTAAAAAACAGATACAAGAACTTCTGGTTGCATTTCTTGTGTTTATAACATTTTGTCTCATTTCACAACAGTAAAAAAAGAAATCCAAACAGAAAGCGCTCGAACAAAACAAACACTCCTAAAATTAATTCAAGCTAAGGAATAGCCAGTTGGTAAATCAAAGAGATAACCACAAAACTGTAAGCTTTCTGAAGAATAACAAGCTACTAAGAACATCATTAGAATCTGCTTAGTTCCAAGTAATTTACATAGCCAGCTCCTCAGGTTTTGTTCCTAGACTGCACAAACAGGTAAACAAAAAGGAGTACCAACTACATTATCTGCTTTATTTTCAATTTCCACAAAGCAAGAACACAAACGAAATGCAACATTCTGCTCTATTTTCAAAACTTAGGTTGAAGCTAGAGCCAAGTTCTGCCCTCAATAACAGTAGTGCACCCTACCTTCTTCCCTCCCCATGTTATCCATATGGAAAGCAGTTTGCCTAGATACATTAGAGTAACAGAGCAGAATCTGCCTGTACATCTGATTGCATTATTTAGACTGTAAGCACTTCAGGGCAGAGATCTTGTCTTGTCCATTCAGTGCTCAGTGTTCTACACTAGATAAAGAACACCACTGACAAAGGTTGCATAACATCCAATGTATTTGCTGGCAGCAACGCCATGCCTGGAAGCTACCATACCTTGTCCATCAGCATTATCTAATGACATGCCATTGGGGCTGTGCTCTTCTGAGTTTTGTCTGTAACACCCTGTGGAAAGACGTCTCTCTAATGCAGCCTGGTTGCAAAGAAACTCCATCTGTTTTGCCATCACCTTTTCTGACTGCAAATAAAGCAAAAAAATTTTCTCTATATATACATACATATAAGCGAGTCAAAACACAGGGAAAAAACAATATCAGATGATAAGACTAACAGCCTAGATAAAGGTTTTTGTTGACTCATATGTACAGATGTGTGCTTTACAGTTTCTTCAAAACTATCAAGCAAACAAAATACTTTTGCACCCATAAAGATTTTCAAACTGTACATCTGAGTCACTCAAGAATACTTATAATGCGAGCTGCTGTAGTTCATCCACACAGAAACGCAATGTTAAATTCCGTTCTTCGAAAACACACAAAAATCACTTTCTGCACTTCAGGACTGCAGGTTACGTGAAGAGAATCTCAAGAAAAGCAAAAAATCATGTCTTAATTATCCAGTTAGCTCTGTTCAAATATATGTCTTCACAAAGTATTCCAAGAGCAATGGCAACATCTGCTAAAAACTTATGCCAAGATTTCACCAGACATCTTGGAATCTTTATTTTAGGAAACAGCACTACACAAGCTTAAAAATCTGCCATTCTGAAAGTGTAGGATGACAGTATGTTTGTGGGGGATAAAGGTGTGAAATGTCTGTCTAGAAGAAGAACAAGACCTATACACCTCTAGAGAGTGAAACTAAACAATGCAGTGCAACGTGGGAGGAAATGGCGTCTGAATGTTTGTCATTGACTTTAATGCCAAGAGAATTCTAACTTTCAATATAATCTTGTTCTTGAGAATGTAAATAAGCATCTTACAAAAATAAAAAGAAAATCACAAGTCAAGAAAGTTGATTTAGAAGAGCCACAATGAACATAAGAACAGAAAGCATACAAATTTAACATCTACGATTGATAGGAAAAAATTCATTTCTCTTTCAGGTAATGCCATCATTGTTTCAACTAGTACAGAGGCCTATTAATCATTGAGCACTTAACTTTTCTTGGGAGACGATGAAAGCCCTGACTTCCCACGAAAGTCTGCTTACTTAGCACAGTTCAACAATTTACAAATACAATGACAGCATAACAAACCAGCAAAATCTGAGCTTCTCCAGCACAGTGATGACCCTGACAGCAGAGTAACGACATGACCGATATTTACTTACTCTGGCTTAGAGCTCATCAGGTTCTGCAGAAGAACACTGATAGCTCAAGCTTGGTCTTGGGAGGTAGGTAAAAAAAGAAACTATTTTCAAATAGTTTACTTTCAAGTGTGCTTTAACTCTGCTATTCTGTCACTCCTGTTACAACTTTTGAACTGTAAAATAATGTTTAAAAGGACTAAAACATTTCTCACTCATGCCATCTTTGTTATTTAATTGGGATAAAACCAGAATTTTAAACTGCAATGATGCTTCTGATCACCACAGAAAAACCTGTAGAGTTGCAGATACATTTAAGCTTAAAATAAATCTCTGGTCCATTGTTATGTAGCAGTGACCAATGAAAACTTCAAAGCATATACAAAATGAAAATAAGCTTGCAAAAATCAAGTTCATTTAACTGCTATGTGACATCAGAACATGTAGCATAATTGCTTTTTGATGTATCACAATGAAGAGATTTGTATGACTGTACACTACTTTGCAATAGAAGAAGGTAAAAGACAGGGTAACACATCTAGTCTCAGAAAACAGGAGTGTAACTCCTAAATGTAATCTTACGTGAAAATTCGGTGATTACATTTGCCCAAATCAGCTATACAAAATAAATTTGTTGCAACTTAGCATGAAATCCCTCCTTGGCAACAACTGGCAGTAGGAGATGCGTATTTTGCCTCAAGGCTGGGATACACTACAGAAAAGACAAAGAAAGAATCGGAAACCTGTCTTCATTTATAAAAAGCTTTCTGGATACTCAAAAACACTGCACTTCCACCAGGCTAGATGTTATTTAGAAAGGCAATTTATCCTCTCGGATCCAGAGGTTCACTATTTCCTAAGTATATTGGCCTTTCTTCTTACAAGACATGTCAGAACTGAAGACTCCAAAATCGCCTACTCTATTCCTCTAGACGCAGTAACTTGAACTTTCCATTTATAGCTAATAACGCAAGTAACACAGCACATACTGTACCGATAGTACTCTACTTGCTCCTAACAGGCAATCACATATTTTCAAGCCTACTACACTATATATTACCTCCTTCAAACTAACAAGGGTAAAGCTGTAGCACCGTGTTAGAACAGTTTCAGAAGGTAAACCCAAATTAAGAGTGATGCAATCACAGCTAAGCTAGGTAGCCTTTGAAAATTGACGGTAATTACTTTAGTCATCAAAACAATACTTCAAAATCAACGTACAAAGAGATGGCCTGTATTATTCACAGTGTAGTGTAGTTGGTTTACCTGGGAATTAAGAGCTGTTGAGTCTTCACTCTTTCCTTTAGCCAAAGCAAGTGGCATTTTGTCTTGCTGATAGAGCGTCTGGACTGTGTCCTGGAAATCAGGATAACCATCCTATTGAGCATAAGAAGAAACCAAACACCAAGAGGGACATATTATTGATTTTTCTTCATCCTCTCTGTATACTCAAAAGAAAAGGAAAAAAACAAAACCAAAAACACACATTCCTGAACTTCTGTGAAAATTCTGGACCGCAATTTACATGTTCGTGCTATCCACTTCATTTAAGTTTGTGCATAAAACACACACGTCCCCTCTACAACAACTGCTATATATCTAAAATGGCATACACAGACAATCCTATCTCATTTCTCACAGTTTCAGGTGAATCCAGACTACTGTTGTCGCTGACATTAAACTAGTTTATATTCAGCCTTGCCAGGCAGATCTAGGCCTATGGTTTCTGTCACTCGTTACATACAGCAGCTTTGGAGATTCTTAAGGAATCAAGTTTATATGCAGTCAAGAATAAGGCACAGCAGCTGAATATATTAACCTTGAGAAACTGAGCAAAGCCTCCTGAAATTCAATGTATTTCACACAGAACCTACACTAGTATCAAAATGAAATATCACCATTTTAAAAAGTAGGGTAGCAAAGATTTTATATTATATGGGAAATCATGATTCAGTAATTCTTTCAGTCTCAAATGCTTATGACATGCAAATCTCTTTTGCAGCTTGCATATGTACCAATAAAGCAGATACAGTTCCTGTGAAAGCCTGCCAGACTCCATTCAAATAAATTAATCATCGAAGCAAAGGTTCAAGATGAGAAATTTATCCTGCTTGGCATTATAAAAGGAAAGCTCATGTAAAATAGAGGAACATCCAGAAATGTTTACAAAAGCACAGTATAGGTGACTGTTAAAACGTGCGAGGAAGCTAGAGATCTTAAGACAGACCCAAACCTGGAAACAGTGACATCTGTCACTAAGGATTCATAGACCCAAGTGTCAAAAGTACGCCAAATTAGGTGTATTTTCCTTGTGGGTTCTAGAGGCACATGCATGTAAACAATAATATTTTTGACAATAGCTGGACAAAGGGGTTACAGCCGAAGAACAAGAATAGTGATCTTTCAGAGAAACCACAGGGGAAGGACTACAAGGTCCATGCTGTTGGCAGGCTGCCCACTGACCTGCAGAGCGGTGGTCAGACCCACGTCAGGTGGCCAGACCCCCAGTGCAATGCAATGCCAATAAAGCTATTCTTTATGCTCAGGGAAAAAAAAATACCTGTCTGAACACTGCATATTGCTTTTATCCACCCAACATACGCCCTCAGGGAAAAAATAAACATGATAGGTATGCAAAATTTCACAACCAGGTAAATTGCCACAAAACCTCATCCTCTAGAAACAAAGGCTTTGCAGCACATTTCCATGAGCACTGACCATTTTCATAGTTAGACCTGAATTTGTTTGGGAGAGGAGAACGACTATGTGTAGGAAGATGAGAAACTGAATACACAAAAACCTATCACTCAGGATCCTATTTTTGCAACAAAACAGGTAACACGGCTCTTTATAACGTATCTGTCATCACTTGCCAATACAAAACCAAAGGCTGCTTCCTGAAAGCATGGCCAGCTGCCCATTGCCGTTGACTGTCACCCGTCAGTCACGCGGATAACTCTCGGATGACGATGCAGTTCTGGATCACCTTCCCAGAGCCCTTCCCCACCGCTGGCTGTTCTCCTTGCGGCCCCGTCAGTAAGGGCTGACGAGGAGTAGGCTGGGCCAGGTGACGACCTGCTCTGCACCACATTTGCCTGGCAGTTCCTTTTCCCTCTGTGGTCAGGAGGGCCTGCTGCAAGCAATGCAGCATTTTTGTTTTGCCATGCTGCTGCTCAGTTGTTTTTCAAGCAGCTTCATGCAGCAGATGTTCTCAGTCCCACATGTGCTTTTTTGCTCCCTCTAATGACATTTTTCCTATGCAAACAGTAGCTTCTCCTGCTTTTGCCGTTTTTGTGAAAAACACAAATCCCACACTTCGACTGGTTTTCTTTTCAACCCTCTCAGCAATGGTGGGGTGGGCCTTTTCTCTCCTCTCCCTCCACCCATACCAGCACCAAAGGAAGACACTTCCTCACAGCCTCCGCTGAGGTCTTCCTGCCTGTGTCCCCTGACTCCCACTGAGCTTTGTGAAATTAGCTTTTGCAAGCTCTCCCCAACCCTCTCATTCAGCTGAATGGAGACACTGACACACAGAACAATTCCTTTATACCACAGACAGCAAGAATATTTTTAAAACTCTCTTTCTTTGCTCTCTTGGCTGTTTGCACTGACTCTGAAGGGGAACCTCATCAACCCCAACGCAAAGCAGCAGCAGCGATGAGTAGCCTCTCCCTCCGTGACTTCTGCATGATATACCTGTGACTTGTTTTGCTTCCTAAGCTGGTGCCACAACAGCTCATCACTTTGAGCAGTGCTGGTACTGAGTCACGGAAGATGACAAAAATAAGGGGTGCCCCCGCCCTGCAACACCTATGCAGGAGAGATCCTTGCTCTGCAGGAGGATGCACCGTTTCCATCCCTATTCACCCGTCCAGCTCTTTGTCCAGAGCAGATTTAGGAACTACAACCCCTTTTTTATAGTCTACTTCCAAATCCCAATTCACTCCATTCCGTTTTTCACTCCCTCCACACCTTTAGTCTGTCATTTGCCTGGAATTTTTTCCCTTCTCGTCTCTACACTTCACTCCCACAGCTCGCCCACCCACTCTACGAATAAGAGGGGGAGAGCTCGAAGGGGAAGAGAAAGGCTTTTACAGGTAATTTGATGTAATTCATGGCATATTGTTTCTTTGTAATGCTTGTGCGAGTTTCATATTCATGAAGAGGATAAATTTACAATGGTGGCTGTAACCCGGCAATGTTGCAGCTTGCACACACAGCTCTGCTAGCTCTGCTCAAGGATGACCTTCAGAGTCTCTCTGGGGGTTGTTTTAAGTGTGGTTGTATTTCAGAAAATTAACTCAACTTTTTTTTTTTTTAAGTAATCTTTTACACTATGCAAACAGGGTGTGAAGTCTTTCCAAATTCAAGCACTAGTATTTTAGACCACGCTTTGCGGAGACATTAATGACTAATGGGTAAAGGAACGGTGAATAATGAAAATACAGAGTTCAGCCTTAAAACAGAAAGGCAAAATGACCTTTACCAAAAAAAAAAAAAGAGAGAAAAAAAAGGCAGAGCTAGTTACGACGACAACAAAAAAATCACCCATGTTCAGATCCTCTGCATGGTATTAGCATGATAGTGAGCTAATAGAGCCACAGTGAAGCATTACAACTTTAAAAACAGGATAAGCAATTATTATCCAGAACAGAAGGAAGAATCTGCAGCATTTGCTACCATTTTCATTTTTACCTCCACCTTTCTAAAAACAAACCACCACCCCCAAGTCCCCATACTACTAAAAAAAGGACCTTTTTTTTTTTGCAAAATGCAAGCCCCAAGAACCCAAAACACCACATGTAAAAGTGATCTACTGTGTAATACTGCATCTTTTTTTAATTTCTCAGAAGAAAAGTCCATGATTTACAGTGTACCTCAGAATTATAATGCACTGAAGTAATGGTTTACTCCTTAGAAGACTCCCAAACTTGTAAGAAAAAAGACATTTTTGCTGATAACAACACTGGTCATTTCATATTTAATAATGCTATGCTATCAATGGAAAGATTGTTTCATTTAGTTTAATTTTCAATTTCTTATTTTGGAAAAAGTCCTATTTCTGAAATAGTCATTTGTACAGTTAGGACATGAAATTTTCACAAGCATTTTAAAATGTGACTGGTTAATTTTAGATAAAAAGAAAACCAAGTAAACATCCTTTCTCAGAACTACTGAACTAAAAAGTGTCTAGAGAAAACAGGCCTTCCAGACTCTTAAGATTTCACCATGCAGAACATCAGAGAATGCACATCCCCCTAAGGCTCTCCAAATTTCCTGCTCTCCAAAAAACCTAAAGTTTCAGCCTGTATTTTTCAGGATTTTAATTTTACTTTTTCTTTCAATGAAGATCCTGTGGAAAAAAGCACCTCCCTTGCAGTGTGTCATTTTAGATACTTGCTCATCATCTATTATTACCGAAGGAAGAACTTCCTAATGCTGAAATGTAATAGTCAGTGAAATACTGTTGTTTCAAGCAGAGGAGCAGCAGCTCCCCGCCAGCTCTTATAAATTAGCACTAGACTGGACAAAAGAGGGGAGGCTCAAGCAACCAACCTGCAACGTGTTAGTCAAGGCAGATAATGGTGAAGGTGGATAAAATAATTTAATGCAGCTTTTCTCTGCTCTTTTTTGCGGATCAAAAAACAAGCCTAGGTCAAAGCAAATCCTAACACATGTAAATGACGTTACTGACTTACCATCAAAGCTACCAGTAAATCCTCAATGCACATGTATATTTTGTATTATATAAACCCAAACTACAACTGTACACAGACTGATGGAACTTAATAAATAAATAAGTAAAAAAGATTAACTCCTCTATACCTATTCATAACTGCCTTTTCAAAAGTAACTGCTCTCACCAGGGTTTGCCTCACAGGAAAAGCCTTTGTACAGGTAACAAAGCATCTCACTACTGAAAAAAATGAAAGTCTTACATTCAGTGCATCATTTATCACAGAATGAGTTACATATGAGAAATGCATTCCAGAATATGCTGCAACTTTCCTCTACAGTTAAAGAATATATCACATACCTGTGTCACATACAAATCTAGCTCAGGCCTAGCTTACGTTCTAATGAGTAGACAGTACAATAAAAAACCCCACAACACTAAGGATGAATTAGATACTAACGTAACAGTGAAACAGTAATTTGTTTGAAAAATAAATTAGAAAGGAAGATCTGCTATTCTTATGACGTATACAGGTATACATACTTACAATTTTTTTTTTTCATTAAAAGTGACTTTATAATAGGCCTCAAATTTATTTTCCAGCAGTGGTAACTGAATAAAAAGGTAAACTACATACATGTTGCTCCTGCACTCCTAACAAGAAACTCCCAGCATCTCCCTAAGCAACATCTTGTGCAGGTGTATACATTAGCCATGTATACATGTGCTTTTTGCACAAAACTAATTACAAAAAAACTGTAAATTAATATCTACAGGCACAACCATTTGTGTTGACATATATAGCTTTTAGTTAGCTTTTGACTTTTCAATATGATCAGTTTTGTAATTTATAGCATAGTCAGAGATGGCTAGTATTCCGCCATCAATCCTTATCCAGAACTCTGGATTCTGGACATGATCAAAAGCTGACTCAAGTGAATTAAGCAAACCCCACCTCACACTGACTTAAAAGCAGGAGGCCTTATGGGAAGACATTTCCTATAGCACTTGAGCTTATCCCACCGCAGTAAGTCAGTCAGTCCATTCCTCCCCCTCCTACTCGCTCAGAGTGCAAAACACTGAGAGTAACTTTGCCATTAGGCAAATCCTACTCTTTACCCCTGCTCCTACAGGTTTCTCCATCAAACATTTACATTTGCAGAGACAGTGGTGATGTTCTCCCCCTTTCCTTTCTCTCTCACACCCATCAACTGTCAAGTATTTTTCTGACAAATTTCCTTAAAACAGATCCCTTCAAAACAGAAGTGATTTTTAGCATGCGTAGGTCAAAATACAGGAGTCACAATACTGTACCTCTATCTTGATTCTCTTTGGTGACAGCTCATCCCTTTCTCCACATTTAGATCTAGAAGAGAAGACACATACTCTATCAGTAAACAGCACGTTAACCCTGACCATCAGAAATAATAATGAAAAACAGAGTCAAGGGAAAAGAAAAAAAAAAATCAGGCAAGAACAAGTGAGATGCACAGAAAAAGCCTCCAATTCACTTGAAGTGAATTATTCCAAGTATAGAGGAATACAAGCGCCTTCTGTTGTTTTCAAAAGTGTCGAGAGACTCATGCACTCTTCTTCCGAACAGAAAGGAAAGCTACCTGAGCACAGAGCATTACAGAAATGCCTTTGCCATTGCTTACCCAGAACGGATGTGTATTTACATTAATCGCTATGGAAGAAAGAGGAGCAAAGGAAAACCATAAAAAGTGTAGGAAAATGTATTTTGAAAGGATATTGCATTACACATGAGGGAGTTAACATTTAAAAACAATATATAGAGAGTATCAAGACTTTCAATCCTATTTATTAATTCTAAAGTTTTAATTGCATTTAAAAGCTGCTAAGCCTTTGTTATTGTTTCATAACAGCAGTTCATTTAACAGAACAGTAGCAACTGAAATTAGGATTCAGCTTCAGTTCCTTTAAAGCTAGTTTGTAAGCCACTCCCTATGACCTTATCTTTTTCATTCCATGGAAACTAACAAGCCAAATCTGTATATGGAAAAAAAATAATAGATACATTAAGCAGGTTTGGGCACTCTGCCTATTTACATTAACCTTGAAATAGACAAATGCCTCAAATACTTGAAATGCCAGCCTCTCAGATGCCTCTCAACATGCACTATCATCACAAAATCTGGAAAACTAGAGAGCAAATAAAAAGGTAATTCAAGATAGCTAAATCTTAGCAGTCTGAAAGCTTCACGACTTAAATAGCATTTTCCTACCCTCCTCAGAAGAGCACTTTGCTAGCTAAAGAGCAAGAAGAAAGTGTCTCTAGTGCTTCAAAAGAAATGCTATCAGACTGATTAGTTCCCTGAAAGTAAAGGTCCTTCGAGTTAATTAAAACCTTACTTGGTGGTCCTGTAAGTATACTTGTATGTAACTTCTCGAGAGATTTGTCGAGCTAGTGCGAAGAGTTCATCTCTCCTGGTCAACAACGCGTTATCTTTTACACACAGCTGAGCGGCTGCTTCATTAACTGTTAGCTGGAAATTAAACACAAAAACAGGGATTCATGATTTTTCATACTTTCACCCATTGTGCTTGTAAAAGTACCTGTTCTTCTGAAATAATAAAAAAATTTCAATTGCAAGTAAAATTACCTATAATTGTATACTAAACCCTCGAGGGTTTCTTCAGTTTATTTATACCCTTACTAAGCCAGGTAAGCCTCTGGGAAGAGAAAAGATGTAAATGTAGTTGGTGCATTTAACGTCCTTTAAAGTAAAACATTATTGTAAGACTCTCTCAATATGCGCTGCTTGTGCCTCATCTCAGCATTAATTAAATCTCAGTATAAAACAGTAGCTCTGAACATTCACAGTGTTTGGCTCCCAAAGCCTGGTTTACAGGGAATACTATTTTTATAAATGCAATATGCCCAGGACTTGGGGGGAAAAAAAAAAAAGAAAAAAAAACCTGACAGTGTGGGTACAGATGGCTTTCCCTGGTGAATACAGCATAAATTCTGTCGAAGGTGATGGTTTAAGAAACGATTAAACTTTTTTTAGCTACGTTTCTCACCCTCATGTTTGCGAAGGCTATCTTCAGACATGAATCAAATGTAACTTGTTTCAAGGATGTTTTCCTGAGCCTGCCGGGACACATTTCTAGTGCCTCTGCTGCTGGCAATAGTTTCGTAAAGAGGGGGAAAAAAAGCGCCTTAAGTTAAGGCTCAACACGGTTTCGCAATGCTCTTCAAAAGCCTATAGGAAGTGGCGATACCGTCATGAATTACACCAGCTTAACAATACTGCTGTCTGAAAAGCCTATGGTCAACAGTATGGACAAACAACAAAATTATTAATGCAACGAGAGACACTGAAACTGAGATGCTAGAGAGGAGATTCCCTGCTCCTTCCACAGTAAGCAGGGGCTGAAGAGACATTTTCACTTCTTCCTCAGCTGAAGAACAGTCAGCACGTGTAATGAGGTGTAACAGCAAGAGGCCCACAGAATACTACAGGTGTTTTTTCCAAAGTGCCCACAACTCTTCACTCTATTTCTAGAAATTACGCTGCTTTGAATGGGCTTGGCTTCTCACAAATGAGCACAGCTGCTTTGCTGCTACTGTCAACAGTATGTTCTGTATCTGTCTCAGGCTAGTGAATATTACAAAGCAGCTAGGTTTTCCACAGCACAGTCAGCATATTCATGACTGATTGAGATGTGCCATCCCCAACCCTTGATCTGGCAGTGCAAAGAACAGCCGCAGTTCAGCGCACAGGGCTATGTGGCTGAGGATGGGCAGGACCACACACATGTGACCTCAGACACCAAACACACTGCTCATACAAGAAGTGCTTTTCACAGAAGCGGACAGAAGGTGAAGCTGAGGACAGACCAAGCAGGTCTGCAGTTAAATGGTGTCTCTTGGGAGAAGGCTAAGAAACTCGCTCCTTTACCCCACTGTCTACCACGCTGCAGAACACTACTTGTGAATTAAATCACAGAGGCCAACAACTCGCCCGAAACACCACACGCTCCATCCCTGAAGGATGGAAGCTGTCCTAAGACATGAACAACACACAACCATGCTGTCCTTCCCCGCAGTGCTTGATGTCATCCAAATTAGAAAAAATATATTTTGCCTAATGCAACACTTGTTCTCCAGGGAGGGTGAAAAAACAAAAAACACCTATCAGAAGAGCTGAGATTCTCTCAGCAGCCTGCTAAGAGATGCAGTATTTCTAGTAAAACCTCACACAGAACTGCTGTTCCTAATATTTCATAAGCATTTTTTCCCATGTTTAGCATAAAAGCCTCTGAGTAGGGCATGTCCTGCGATACCTGAATGTTAATCAGAGTGCAAACATGTCTTTAACAGGTGAACTAGATGCGATGCCTGATCCTTTAGTCTCTGTACAGACAAAAAAAAAAAATCTTAGGTTTAATCTGTGAAACATCTCTAGGTTACTATGTTCCTACAATACAATGTACTAAAATAACAAACTATTACCCCTTAGACAGGAACAGTTGTTCTACAATGTCTATCTTTTCAGAAAAAACACAGGGGGAAAAAAAAAAGATCCAAAAATAAAAGATTAATACAGCACTGATGAAAAGAATTACCATCCAAAGCAGGCATTAATTTCTGTAACAGTGATAGGTATTACTTTGCAGAGGATGAATAACACGGCTAATGCTTACAGACTAATTCAAGATGTTTTTTATCCCTCAATAAAGTGTTGAAAGGTTGCAAAGAGCTGAAATGACTGAAAATGCTCTGGATAGTTGTAAGCAAACGCTGTTTATCCTAATATATGAGAAAAGCCAAATGTATGTTTGTTTGTTTTTCCTGGTTTCTTCTTTCAGGTCACATCCAGACCTACTGAACTGAAGTGCATCATGGCTTCCTGCCTTTTCAGGAGGCATAATACTGCACATAGAAAGTGTTGCATGTCTAAAAATAAAGATTCTGTTTGCTGGAAGCCTTAATGATATGGAGCAACACATAACCCTCTACGGAGAGGGATGGGTATATTCCCATCTGATGGGGTTCATAGATTCCCCCACTAAAAAACACATAATTAAATACCAAGCCCTACTGTTTTGGTGAGTCAGCAAAAGAAAAGGAAGAGACCGAGCTAGACAAAATTTATTACTTGCATTTCTTATTTCTCTTTCTCACACTATTAAACAGGACTTTTTTCAGTTTTATAGGTACCTAGACAAGCACTGAAATATTAACACGCAAATTACAAATCTGACTCAAATGGGCACGGGTCACCAAGTTCAAGGACGTGCCTCGTACTCATCCCTCCTCCAGTCCAACTTTAAACATAAAGTGCTCTCCATGCTTGAAAAGCTGTGTAATACCGAGACAATGGGATGGATTAAGGACAGAATGTTTATTAGTTTTGGAACGTCTTTGAAAGATTCTGCATCAGATTTTATGCTAGATCAGTGCCTTATGCAGATAATCCTACCAACAGCACACGCTTCCAAACCAGCTCAGTGTCTACAGCTCTCACTGGCATCTAATGGCTGCTCAAGCCCTCTGAGACACTCCAGTGTTCATACTGAAACAGAGAATATTCTCACTAATTCACCACTAATAATTCCGCCAAGTGTGAGTTGCATGCAACTCCACTCTGCTTGAGGAGCCAGAGATACTCTGATCTTTACATTAAGCAGCTAACCACTACTTAAGTTTTTTAAATTCATAGTGAAGTTTATTCAGCTGTTCATTGCCAGCTGTAAGGAGAAACCTTGAACTGTGAGGCAGAATGACAGCCTAGGAATGTATTAACACGTGCAGAAACAGTCCCTGGACAAGCAGAAACTTACCTCCCTGGTTGTTTAAGGTCCTTCCTTCTGAGCAGCAAATTGTTTAAGCCATCAAAAACAAAAATCCATTGAAGTTGAGTTTACAAAAGGCAAACTCCAGTTTAGCAGATTTTAAACAAAAAAATGGTCTCATTGCTACTATTTGTGTATTTTCTGCTTTAAAATGGAAATGGAGAGAAAACTGTTCAAGACAAAATTTTGTGAAATCCGGCCTCTTTAAGCAAACAGTAAACCAATTATGAGCAAATTCTTCTTGCTTGCATGTGTGCAGTTCCCATCAAGTTCAGCGAGGCCCCACATGCGTAAGTGAGGCATAAGTCAACCACATACTCCTTTGATCTTGTGCCCTTAATCATAATAGCGATAGAAATATTTCCTAAAGCCAAACCATGCTCTCATTCCATTTTTAAACATGGTTTTACAACGACGTAGTAAAGATCTGTAGTGCAGTACTAAAAAAGAAATTAACAAGGCAGACCAGTCATCCTTTCTTCCAGTTCTTTGCTACCCTGCTCCTTCAAACTACCACCCCACTATTCACTCCTCCAGCTTCGTAGAGCCACTCCTGAGCCGACCACACGCCTGACACAAAAGCTGCCCCCGGTGCCCACCTCCCATTACACTGCTGGATGTCAGGAAATTATCCTACCAGAAGTCTGCCCAGATTTCAGAGTATTTTCTGCAGCCGCTACCCCAGAGAAAGATTGCAAAAGTGCGCAGCTGCACACGTTGTACACCTTGACTGCCTCCGTCCTCACGTGGGGAGAACCCCCTTTCTCTGAATCCTGACTCTGCAGCAACGTACGCAGGGCATCTACACAATTAATCCTTTCAAATCCTGCCTCCATCTCATACGCAACTTGTTCTGTTACAGGAGAGGCTTCTGCAAGGTCAGGGGAGTAAGATGAGATCTGTTCTTGCACACTGGATGAATTCATAGATTATAAGTGTTCACCATAAAGCCACAAAGCACATAAGTGAAAGCTGCACAACTAAAACTGTGTGGTAGAAATGCGGCTGACTACTGACAAGTTCCCTTGGAAGCATCTCCCCAGTCTGTAGTAAAAGCCCTAGTGAAGTCACTGCTGGTGATGCACAGTTGCCTTATAAATGTAAATATATAAACAAAAATGTAAAGAAATACACCTTGTTTTCTTCTGCCCTTCTACTCAGAAGCATAAAGAGAACCTAGTCTTACGCTATGGATCACACACCTACAAAACTTCGCCTTGAAGCGAAAAAAGGCTAAAGCCAGTACAGTTTTTCTGGCACTCCTGTAACATAAACATTGCCTTTCCTTTTGGGAGCTAAGCCTTACGTGCCAAATTTTAAATCCAACTGAAATTTTGCAATCACTGTTAACTGTGAAAATGCTGATGCAGCATTCATATCAACAGCGTTCTGGCACTGCTTTGAATTAATGTTTGTTCTCCTCTTGTACTGTACTTTGGCACTAGGGAACTATCCCCCACACAGACACACCTATTGCGTTACAACATACGCAGTGTGAGCCTCAAGAATGCCAGAAGAGAAGCGAAGGAGGCCCGCACGGACTTTTAAAGACAAGAGGGAACAGATGCTACGCAGGTATTAAAGGACAAACCTTCAAATTACAGCTACCCATCAATACTGGAGACGGTCCATTCCCCTCCTCCTCACATAGTCTGCACTTCACTGGACCAGCTTAAGACCACTGTGCCCAAAAAACACCACAGGTTGTATAATTAAGCTTCATCCCAATTCAAACACAAAAAATCCCACCCCACTGGGTTTAGAGACCTGATCAGCAGAATCCTTTCTACCTCAAGGGCACTAGCTACAGAGCAGGGTCTCGAGGTGAGGGAAGACAGCAGAGGGTAGTAACCAAGCCAGGTGATCCTATTGCCAGGCACAAGCGATTTTAGTTACTAATCTTCCAAACAACCATTCTACTCTCAAAGCTGCAAGGGAATATTCAAGACAGGACTGCTTTAAAAATGTGCCGAATGCCTAGAATCCCAAGGGCCACGCTCAGCGCAATACTGGTTTGCTATTTCAGTGCCGAACTGTTTAAACCCCCTGTCTGACAGGCCGCACCAGTGACCGAGCAGCCTGATGACACCAAGTTGAAGGCATCAGTGCATGCATGCACACACCCACCCAAGAAAGGGTATTTCTACTGCACCCGAGATCTCTATCCCAGGGCAGGACTGCCTACGGCTCCTGTAAGACACACAACTCTCGTCACCCAGTGAGAAGTGCCTGTACAAAAAGTGCACCCTGTGATCAGCATCTCATAAAAGGTGTAGGAATAGGGGGAGGAAGCCCACTGTTCCTCAAGGTATTTTACCTCATGGAGGGTGAGATGCTTGCCATCCTTTCTTTTTGAGTCAAATCTGCCATATATTGCACTGTACTTCCTGATCTCCTCCTCTTTGTGAGGGTCCTCGTCACTCATCTCAAAGATGTGACCAATCATCTTTGCCAGTTTCTTATTTGTTTTCAGTAACTCCTTGACTTCATTCGAGTCACTTTTGGGCAGGGAGGGAACCATACGTTCTACGCATTCAGCAACTGACAGAGCAGCGGCAGCATCCAGGGTCTCACTGTTTTCCTTTGGTGAAGCTGGAGAGCCAAGGTCAGCTGGGGAAAGACTATGTTCACTCTCTGTGGTGTGGTGTCCTTGCCAGAGTCTCGGTTCACTGCCGCTCTGCAGTGATAAGTTCCCCACCACATCGGATTTGCTTGCGCCCACGCTTTGCACGCACGTCGTGGCAGCACATTTTGGAATCTTCAGGTGAGGCTCTCTGGTGCTGCTGTTCCTTTCGTAACTGCTGCAGGATATCCCCAGCCACGCAGGAGACCCTTCTGGCAGCTTATATATTGGAATGCTGCTGACTGGTAAGGAGGTGAGAGGCTGGTTAAAAAGACCAGGGTTTGTGACCCAGTCCCTCAAAGCCTTCTGCAGCCTTCGGACATGAAGCGGCTTGCTAGCCATGCCTACCAGAGCCATTATCTCCAAAAACTCCTCTTCACCTGCTTCACAGAGCTGCTGGACGTCATCGCCACCCTGCTGAATGAAGGCATCAAAGTAGAATAAGAGATTTGCTTTTTGTAGTATTCGATACAGCTGCAATTCCCCAAGAGTTCTAGGTAGAGCTGACGCCATCACGGATGACAGAACCTGCAAACAGTAAAAACAGAGAGAAGATGAGCACCAGAACACCAACATCCAGACACATTCCCTCCACTGGCCATTCTTCCGTAAGGCTGTCAACTCAGAGGACAGGATTTCTTTCTCTCATTATAAGAACGTGTATGGAAATGAAAAAAGGGGTGATAGCTTTATTTTTTTACTAACTTAACGGAAACATTTGTGAAAAAACAAATCAGCAGATAGTTGCGATGCACCTACAAAAAAGATGATTCAAACATGAAGCCAGCTTGTTTTCAGCATTCCCACTTCATGTTTGCTCCCAAGAATGTCATTCAATATTGCTCACTGCTTCTACTTGACTCTCTTTTACATCTTCAGATCAAAATGATCACAAAACACTCTGAAGAATTACTGAATACTTGATCCCCTGAAGAAAAAAAGCACATCAGTTTCGATTCTCCTTGATTCTCAAACCATTTCCTCCTGTAGCAGTGTGGAGGACTGTAAAAGGAAAGCAAAGAAGAAAAGTGCTTCACAGAACCCCAGAGGATTAATGAAGCTGGATCAGTAAAAAGGTGTTTCAGAACCAAGTACTTCTATAGTTTTTCCCATTTCACATAAAAAGGATCTAATGCCTCTGCTGATCTTAATTATGGCAGCAACATCTGCAGACAAAGCAAAAATACTGATGGATTCCAACACATGTAGTTTAAAAACATTATTTTGAATTCACCTGCCCCTTCCATTTGCTAACAGGCCTGCATGTCATTGATATTTACGACATGAAATACCATTCAGCAATACAGCAATTGCGCTCTAAGGGCTCCCAACAGACAAATTGCAGCAGTATTCTACCCTTATGGCTGCAGAACAACCATTTGCACAAGTTTCAACTTCATAAAACCCGTTATCCACAGTTATCCCATAAATAATAAACTCTTCAGGGAATTCTAAGATCTCACACACACACCTCTTCACCCTACAATGGCTTTCACAACTACAAGCGGATAATTTCCAGTATTACTGTATTAAGCTAAACCACCAATCAATATGGTCTAAAGCATGTAATTTATAGTTGGTTGGAAAAGTAACGGAACTAAAACATGGAGCTGGTCTGCTAACATTACTCTGGCTCTACTATCACATTGCACTTTAAAAAACACACAATAGTAACCTAAAAACCAGCACTTACAGAACAATTTGCACACACTGAGGAGAAACTATTTTAATAACATGCAACTCCCCCTCCCCCCAAAACTCCGATGCAAGAATGTATGTATGCTTTGGGGCACTGGGAGACTGGTAATCAAAAGTAAAACTAAGGCAGAAATTATTTTTAGAATATGTGCACTTTAAAAAACACACAATAGTAACCTAAAAACCAGCACTTACAGAACAATTTGCACACACTGAGGAGAAACTATTTTAATAACATGCAACTCCCCCTCCCCCCAAAACTCCGATGCAAGAATGTATGTATGCTTTGGGGCACTGGGAGACTGGTAATCAAAAGTAAAACTAAGGCAGAAATTATTTTTAGAATATGCACTTTTGCCTTTTTTTTTTTTTTTTTTTAAAAAAAACCTTTTTTTTCTTTTTTTTGAGTACGCATTTTTTCTTCAGTTACTCAAAATAAATGTGCAGATGTAATAAACGGAGCTCAACTTCTATTCAGAAGGCATCTGAAAGATCAGGCTTTTGCTACAAAACTTTGATTAAACTCTACTGGAGAAAAATAAAATTAGGAGGCCAACAGAAACTTTACAAAAATGTATGTGGCACCAACAGGATTCCTACAAACAATCTCTTCAGGAAGAAAAGCCCTGGCAAAAACAAAAAATACAAAAAATCCAAACCACCAGCTGCACATATCATTCTTTGTATGCTGGCAATAGTCAATTCTGTCCAAAACAGAATGGACAGCAATAGCCATTTAGATCTGAGCAGCCACCTCAAGGAGCTGCTAGTGAGCTCAAGAGCTAATAAACTGCACACTTTGGAACGCAGGGTGAAACTGGAAACACTTAAGAGCTACGTATTTTAGAAATACAGTTTAGCTTTCTAAAATAATAGTTAATTGCAGAAAACCAATTAAGTACTGTACACACTCAAAGATGTGAGCAGCAGCAAGGAAAATGAGGAAAATCACTTAAGGTAATCCTTTAAATGGTACATAATTCAGTATTTTAAAAATTGTCATTACTTCACAGAAGTTCTTAGAAAAATCCTCCCATTCCATACAAACTTTGATAAGACAAACAAAACTAACAGCTTATGGTTTAGTGGCATTTCAGTAAACTGTTCCTACCCTCCCATTTCAAATGATGTTGACTTTCTACCATCAATACCACAAATTAACTTATGTAACTGTTACAAGAATACCCGTTTGCTCTCAAAGTCATCCATCTTAGCACAAAATCTACATAAATCTACATAAATGGACTTTGTGCGGAGAGCTAAATTGAATCCTGGGAGGACGGTGGCAGTGAAATTACACACAGCCCAAGAGCTCCAGGCAGGGCATGGAGCTAATTTTTCCAGCCCACAGGCTGGAAGAACAGCAACAGTCCACGAGCAGCCTTTACCTAGAGGCTCCTAACCAACAAATCTCCTCATGACAGGTAAAACTGGATTAATATGTACTATGGAGGCGTCAGTAGCGAGTCCACAGTTCAGACTGCATTGAGATTTGCATTTAAAGCAAGACTGAAATCCCTTTGTTTTGTACTTTAAAGACCAATTCTGTTTTCCAAATTTAGTACACTAACTCCTGAGAGGGCCACACAAATTTTCCATTTAAGATTGCCACCGATTTCTGCAGAGAAGACATTTTCAAACACTCCTCCTCTTGACCTCTTTTCTCCCCTCATTAAACTGAGATCCTTCTGCACTCACCTCAACGACATCCCAAGCATTTCTAAACTTTTACAAGGGGAAGGCTCCCTCCCCTTTCCGAGACAGCCTCACCACACTGCCAGCTACGCTGCTTTTCCAGACATTACTGGTCCGCTCCACTGGTTCGGCTCAGCTCACAGCCTACAAAGCCAGGAAAGCAGGTAAGCTAGTTGACCTGGAGGAGTAAGATGAGGCTTAGGAGGAGGACAAGCAACAAACAAGGTTTGCTGAGAAAGCAGCACAGCACTGCTGGAATCAGAAGAGACCGTTAACCCAAAGGACACACGGCATTGCTGTTGCTGCCTGTCTCTGCTTACCTATCCAGCTATGGCAAAGCCTTAGCACACCCACTCAAGTCTCAGTGCCACACATCTTTCAGGTGACCTTTAAATTACATCTATGAGACGTAAAGTATTGCCTTCCACCACCGTTGTTCTCATTTCTTAGTGCAGCAGGGACCGTGCTTTTGGGGCAAAGGGTGAGCACGAGAAGAGGTTATGCAACAAGAAGACACGGGGCAAGCTCACAGCCAGGAGACTTGCGTATGCTCCTCACCAGGGAGAGCACCTCGGGTAAGACCCTGGGGCACCGTGTGCACTCCCCCTCTTCCACAGCCTGCCCGGTAAGTCTTAGGCTTTCTAATCTGTGATCCCAAACAAACCTGGTTCAGGATAACAGCCTCATAATGTCCGCTGGCAAACCCTAAGAAGCTAACCAGAACGATCTGCTGCCTTAGGAGCAAGCAAGCACCTTCTCAGGTATGGCCAACTGCAAGCCCTTTTACAGCAAAAGGTGGGAACGCAAAGCTGGCATGAGAAGGTCTGCAGGAATAAATGAACACAGCGATGGCAGCTGACATGCTACTTGTCCCCCTTCTTTGCTCATCGTCCATACCAGTAAGGAGTGTGGGAACACACAGGGAAGAGCAGCTGTCTTTTACATTTTTCATACATAGAACAAACAAAGAAGCTAGGAAATTCCCCATAACAGAAAAAGCTGTTTAAAATACATGCAAGGTTGCATACTGTTATAGCCACGGAAGAGCCAGGAAATCACAAGTTAGATTTTCACTCAGCCTCTGCAACCCACAGCCATGCATTCTCATTTTCCACATTACCTCATTCACATCCACAGCCTATCACCCCACACGCCATGCCCTCCTCTCCAAACGCTGGATGTCACCTTAACTCTGACCACAAACATAACTCCTAGGAAAAAGGAAAACAAAAACCACAGAGACGCCACACAGCACTACTAAATATTTGTAAACAATCAGTGCAGGAATCACAACCTACTCCTGCAACCGGCTCCCTCTATCAAGACAACCGGCAGTGGCAGCAGCCCAGCTCAACATCTTAAACCACAGGAAAACACCCGTTTCTTCCCATTCTGCCCGGTCCGAGTTCAAAGCTGCGCATTTCCCGGAGGTGGCAGGAAGATACGCGGCTGCAGTAAGCAGGTGGTGGATGTGGGTGAAGTACTGGGAGAAGGAAAACTCGGGAGTTGTGGGAGGTAAGCACGGGGCAAGGACTTCAGTAGCAGTTTTCCTGCTAGTTGCACTAGAAGTAAGAGCAATTGAGCAACCCTAACTGATTTTTAGAGATTTTTATTTCAGGTGAATTATATTTGAGCTGTCACCAATTAAATTAGGAATACGCACAAGGGGAAAGTGCGAAACATCACATTCCTGTATTTTAGGCAAAAGTGATTATTTCATAATATATCTTGATCACTTTGGGCGTTTTGAAAAGTCTCTGAAGACAAACCGGATTTGGATGTGAGAGCTGGCTGCTTTGCATATTCATTACATTTTTGCAGTGTTTCCAAAGGACTTTTAGCAGGAGAAGAAAATTACATGTAGCTGCAGAAGCGAGACTTAGCAAATTAAATAGTCTTGTCTAGCTCTGAGATGTGCCAAAATACAACCTATTAAGTGAGTTTCACATTCAAATACAGATGTGTATCTCGCCGCAACTAGTAAGAAACTTGAAACGTGCAAAAAAAAAAATCGCGTAAGGATAAAAAAAAGAGCCCAAATACTTGTCTAGCTCTGAGATGTGCCAAAATACAACCTATTAAGTGAGTTTCACATTCAAATACAGATGTGTATCTCGCCGCAACTAGTAAGAAACTTGAAACGTGCAAAAAAAAAAATCGCGTAAGGATAAAAAAAAGAGCCCAAATACTTCACGATTCCCACCCGTTCGGTGCGAGCGTCCCACCCTGGCGCCCCCGCGGGCCAGCCG